>NW_005372084.1:1631432-1662416 GCF_000412655.1 Myotis brandtii | reverse complement strand
CACGCTCCGCGCTTTCCCCCAGAGTGCCCGGCTCTGGCCACGGTAACTAGACGGTGGCAGAGAAGCCTGGCCCGAGTGTAACCAGCTGGGAAGGAGAAGGCTCTCCGACACTCTTTCCCCTTCTCGTTTTTTTGCACCCTTAACGCGCTGAGTGTTAGTTTTCCCACCGGGACGTTTAGGGACTCCGACAGCAGCTGAGAACTTTGGAAACTTGACGTGATTGTGTTAAGTGGTATCCACCGAACCGGGGGAGGAGGGTGGCTGAGGATGGTGCCTAAAAGGACAGCGGAAGGCACGCTAGTCCCGCCCGGAAGGGCTGGCGCGGGTTTGGGGTTGGATCGGGAGCCCAGCCGGGGAAACCAATCCAGGAACCTTTCTCACACGCCTCCGGCCAGTGCCCCAAGGGATGAACTTCTAGTCAACGGGCAGAGAAAGGGCGCGGGTTAGGGGCCGGGGCTGGGCGCTGAGCTGGTCTGAACCGGTTGCCAGGCAACAGAATGGAAATTTAAGGGCGGCTAAATCGGGCTGCGCCATAAATGTTCTGTGGCAAACCCTGACGGAGTTACAGAGCCTCCCCTCACCCCCACCCCAGGTTTTTCATCTGTAAATGAGAACGGTGTAAAGGCTCCCCCAACTCCCCCAGTCAATGCCTTCAATTTGTGCTCCTCTTCATTCATAAGCTGACTCAGCTTAGAGTACACAAAGGGATGGTGGGGACGCGTTCCCGGCGGGGAGAACTGGGGGTGCAGTAGCCACGCCCGGGGTGGGTGTGGCAGCCGGCGAGGTGGGTGTGGCAGCCTGCGAGGTGGGTGCAGCGGCCCGTGAGGTGCATCTCCGCGGACTTCTTTCCCGTGGGACGCATGGCTCTGAGTGGGTTAGCAGACACCTACTTGCCAAAGTAGCAGGCCCATCGCCAAGCCACGTCAAAGACCTCGGTCCGTCATTTAAGGACATTATTTACTTGAATGACTACCATGCAAAATACTTTGGCGATTTGTTTACAAGTATATCTATGGGATGATTCTTAACTCCGCTGAGTTTGGGGGGAAGAAGGGAAGAATGAGGGTGAAGGAGGGGGTGGGGGAGGAAGGAGAGGGAAGAAGAATGATTGGCATCCAAGTGGTGTAGAAATCCTCCTGGGAAATTCATGAAACAGAATCTCTCAGGGAGTGGAGGCTCAAGGCCTGCCAATCTTGCTACTTGCAGTGCCAGGGGTTCTGATTGGACAAGAATTTTCACAATTTATTGGAACCGAATCCAAGGTTGAGCTACTTCCAGGAAGCATTCTAAGGAAATTCTCCTGCCAGTCAATCAAGTTTCGGGAGGGGGTGCAGAGGACAAGCGCTATTCCTTATTCTAACAACTCTGTTTCTTCTGCCTTAGTAAATTCCACCACTTGCCCTCTCCCTCACCGTTTCTCCCCCCCCCCCCCCCCCCGCCAAGTTTCCCGGACTGCCTTGGGGAAATGTTTTATTTCCTCTGTGGATCGTCCCAATCTGGACCAAGTGGAAGCAGGGAATCACATTGTAGTCTCCAGGAAAACAGTTCCTGGGCTTGGACCATGATTGTCAATTTGTCAATTTTGGTTGCTCATTAGCATCACCCGAGGACACTTACAGAACTAAGGCATGCTGGGCTTCTCCTCCAAGCAATGAAGTCAGAGTCTTTGAGGGTGGTCTCTGGTGTCTCTCTCTCTCTTTTTTTTTTAAGTGCCTTAGACTTTTCTAATATGCTATGGTAGTCAACAAGCACTAGCCTAGGAGATTTCTGATGTCTGAAGGAAATCAATAAATCATCCCAGTAAGTGATTAAGAGCAGTGCTTCCTTATGTTAGTAGCTCCCAAATGTTGCTACACCTTTAAATCAGCTGCGTTTTTTTCAAAAATCCAGACACCCAGTGGGACTCATGTCAATTAAATATGAATGCGTGTGGTGGAAGCCACCAGGTATTAGCATTTTTAAAGATCCCCGGGTGATTCCAATGTTTGGGAACCACTGCCTCTTAGATGGTATTTGAAATTGGGAGAGCTGGCCTGAGGCAAGTTTGTAAAGTATGGTGACATTTACTGTGTTTAATGACCTCTGAAATTCTCCTCCTCCCTTGCTTTTCTGACCTTTCCTGGTCGACAGGTACACATTGCTTCTGAGTCACACTGCTTGACTTTGGTTGCCAACTAATCCTGCTAAAGTGATGATTTAACATAGTATCTCCCTAGGGATGCTTTCATTTTTCATAAAGGAGTGTTTCATAAAGATGCAAAAAAATACCACTGAAAACTTTAAAATTCAAGAGAATGCAACAATACTAGTGTTAATTTCACCCTCCAACCCCCACCCCAGCTGATATAGAACTGAAAAAGATTCCTGGGTAGGGAACTTTGCCCCAAGCCCCTCCTATCAAACCGCTGGGCTTTCTGACTGCAAGTTATAACTACTAATCATAGGTCCAGCTCTGGACTACCCCTGGGTACTTAGAGGAGAAAACCCTTTCCAAGTAAGTGGAATTCAAGTCACAAAGCCATGCCCCTGCCAGTCAAGCAATTCTATTTCATCTTAATCCATTTAGCAATAAGAAAGGGGATTTCATAATGAGAGGCTAAAATGGCCCTGAGCAGGACAGTTCTGTTGAAGAAAGTAATTGCTTAGCAATGTGGATTCTCTAAATAAGGATGCTGGGATAATTCCACAGATTTCCTAATCTGTGTCAATGGCATGTTAGCTGCATTACATGATTAGTCTATTAAAGAATCTACAGAAAGATCCATGTCACAGCTCTGTGTTTTAAAGTACTCTTATACCCACCGAGTTAGGTAAGTTAGAAGCTGAAAGTACAAGGGAAAGTGTTATATAGTTGTAAACATCATTTCCCTTGGGGTTGAGGAATAATTTACTCATGAGACACACTTGAAAACCCCGATCCTTGTTAGCTAGAGTGGCTATCAGGAAGTATGAATCAACAGGATAAGTTCCTCTCGTCATTGGACCAGCTCCTGTTGTTTATGCTGACTGTTTTAAACCCACCACGGCTGAGCAGGCTGGGGGGGTGTAACCTCCTCAGTGGTCACTGGCTGGTGTGCAGAGTGCCCGCGAAGCTGGTGTGCTCGTGAACCTGCATTCAATCAGGGCCACAGATGGCATTTTCTACTTGTTTTCTAATGCTAAAAATGTCTTGGCAGCCTAATAAACAAGGCTGCCAATTTGGTGACCTTGGAGAAGTATCCTGAAATATCCTTCAGGTCTTAGCTTAAAATTCACCTTCTGAGAGAAGCCTTTCACACACACACTTCTTTACCATCACAGCACCCTGTTTATTTCCTTGGTTGCACTTATCACAAGGAGTATATTTTTGTCTTTTTAAATTTGCTTACTCATTTATTTGTCACCCCTGGAGGATATCAGCATCAAAAGGCAACCAGGCTTATCTATTATTGTAACCTAAGTTCCTAACATAATGCCGAGCACATAAGAGGTGCTTTATGAAAACTGAATTGATGAAAACATGGGCATATTTCCCATTTAAAATTTATATTTTACTAATCTGGGTAATCATTTAGAATGCTATACCTGCAAGTAAGTGAAGACATTTAGGATATTGAGGTTTTATGGTATTTGATGTATATCTAATGCTTTATTAATAGACCTTTTTTTGTATTAGTTATCCATAATTACTAATTTGTAATATGCATTACATTTGAGACCAGTGCAAAGGTTTCTTTAAATCTGCATTTCAGATTTCATTTATTTATTTTGAATTAATGAGATGTTGATCTTCAGATGCTAGGATAAATTGAAATAAAAACTCAAATTATGTTCAGAAAAGGGAATCAGTATGTATTAGTACAAGTAATAAAAAACTTATTCTAAAAATACTGGCAATCTTCTGAAAGTATTACTCTTGGGAAACATAAATTAGAAGAAAAATGGGAATACTCCCTACTTCTATGTGTAACCAGATATACTGTACTGTCTTTTTCTCATAAACATAGTATCAGTGGAATTATTTTTCATTTAAGCTGTCTGTACTTATGAAGGAAGATTTTTGTTAGCAGCAAATGAACCCATGCCTGCAAACTACTCACAGCAAAAAATAGTTTGGAGAGTGTGGTTCAAAAAAGCAGTAGATTTTCTCCTAAAGAGATTTAAAATAGTAAATGGTGAAATTCAGTGGTATTTCAACAAAAAAGTTGTACAAAGTGTTCTTAAACTCAGATCAAAGGGCAAGCAGATATCATTGTTTAGACCTCAGATGGTGTTTCCTCTGGTTGTCCTTCTAAGAATGGGTATAAATCCTTTTTAAATATGCTGAATCATGCTCAGTTCCTCTACTTAAACGCTTACCTCCAATTTGCACAGACAAAAGATTCTCAGTGGTATAACACAGTGTGTAAAGGGAAGAAAACCCCTAAGGCTCAGCACTTGACTCAGCATGTAATAACTCTGTCTCATCACTGTGTGTTCAGAGTTTAGCTACTTTATTTATTTATTTATTTTGGATATTTTTATTGATTCCAGAGAGGAAGGGAGAGGGAGAGAGGTGGAAACATCAATGATGAGAGAGAATCATTGATTGGCTGTCTCCTGCACGCCCCACACTGGGGATCGAGCCCACAACCAGAGTCTAGCTACTTTAAATGTTGGGTTTCACATTAATATTTTACTTAAATTTGACAGGGGGGAGTGGGTAGGTGGGTGAACATTAAATATCAAAGGTAGTATAGCAAACTCTTAAAGATAATGGCTCTGTTATCTTTGCCTCTCCCTTATCTATTTAAAAGCTGAGTTAGAAAAGGAAAATGAAGAGGGTAATATTTCTTGGTTCTTGGATAATTAACCAGCTTTCTGCAATCTTTTCACAAGTCAATCATCCACTCTCTGCTTCCCAATCTGTATTTAAAAATAAATTAGTCCATGTAGTGCTTATTTCCCCCTTAACTTAATATAAACCAGTTACAGTTTTTTCTTAATTTAAAAATTCTGAATCATATTATGCCTCCTCCCTCCCTTCCACCCCCCATCTCCCCATCTCTCTCCCAATCCTTTTGTCTGAATTTTAGTGACATCACCTTTGGCACTTCCAGCAGTGGGAAGGAAAGTAGACAATATTTTAATCAGATAATTGTGTTCCTGATTAGAAGCTTTCATAAGAATCTGAGTTAAAGGAGTAGAAATCAGTATAGATGCTTCCTAAGACATGAACAGTTTGCAAGGTCCCCATGCATGTAGACACAGCTATTACACATTAACCTTTCTGTCCTATCCTTCCCGAGACCATTGCTCAACCCAGCCACCAGCCGGGTTACCCAGGGATGGGGGACAGCTGCCGTCTTCTCTACTTTCGTGTTCCCCTTAAAGAGCTTGTGCTTTCTGTTGTCCTTTCTCTGTTTTCATCATGACAGTGAAGTTGCTTTTATTCAAACATGTTTTTCCTCTCATAATCTCTTCACCTCTTCGTCAACAC
Organism: Myotis brandtii; assembly: GCF_000412655.1. NCBI lineage: Eukaryota > Metazoa > Chordata > Mammalia > Chiroptera > Vespertilionidae > Myotis > Myotis brandtii. The sequence continues at coordinate 1,656,958 of NW_005372084.1, read as the reverse complement.
CCTGGCTCCATCCCTTTCCCAACGCTTGCCCTCTGGACACTTGAGAACCAGAAAATGGCCCCAGTCTCACCAGGAATATATGGAACTGGTGACGTTGTATCAAAGCGCAGGAAAATCATTCCTGTTTTAGTAAAAAAAAAATGAGTTACTAAAAAACCAGGGCTGTTAACTTCTAAAGTTTTTGAGAATGCCAGAAATTCTCAGAACCTCAGTTATACCTGCTAATCTTTTACCACAGGCATTAGAAACACATGGCATAGTAGTTCACTGAAGTTGATGGATTTCTTTTTGTTTCATTATTAGTATTTGAAATTATTGTCCTCTACATTTCCCTCCCCACAGTAACTATATAGTATTTCAGCACCTTTATGGATAAAGTTAGACTCTAGAACTGGCTGGGGTCACAGCTACCTTCCATAACATTGTTTTTCTGGGGAAACCTGCCTACCATTTTTAAAATATATATTTTTTTATTGATTTTACAGAGAGAGAGGAAGGAGAGGGAGAGAGAGAGAAACATCTATGAGAGAGAAACATTGATCAGCTGCCTCCAGCACACTCCCCACCCGGGATTGAGCTCACAACCTGAGCAGGTGCCCTGACCAGGAATTGAACCAGTGACCTCTTGGTACATGGGACTATGCTCAACCAACTGAGCCACACTGCTGGGGCATGACAACCCATTCTTACCTTGTGCTTTCTCTGTCATTGATAGGAAGTTTGAAATTATTGGTCAATTTGCATTATTCATAGATCAGAGAAGTTAGAGCTTTCAAGGTTCTTGCATATCATCTAATCTCTGCTTGCAGTTAAATGTGTTATGTTTATTCAGGATCATTCCCTCTTCACTGCTGTTATATCCTAACACTGAAGGACAACCACTAGAAAGAGATCCTAATGCATCAGGGGAACAGGGCCCCGGGAGTGTTGGTCCACATAAGTGAATAATTTCGGAGAAATGACAAAAGCAGGCAAGAGCCCAGCCTTGGGCAAAAGCTGGGATGACCAAATATCTTTCTATTAGTGAATAGCATTCTCTTCCAGGACTGTGCTTTTAAAAAAGAAAAAGCTATGCATATCTATAAATATCCCCTTGTTTAGTATGTGGAAGGACTGTTGACCCCAAAGAATTGTTTTCGGCTCTGAAAGTGAGTTGAAAACCACGTTGCTCTGAGTGGCATTGTTCCTCTGATGTCCGCAGGCACCGATTCTCTTCCTGCCCTTCCCATGTCTATTATTAAAGAGATTGGGTCCATAATAGAGATGATATCTAAATTACATCAGGTCATTCCTTGATAGATCCCCACGGTCTTGTTATCTCTAACTCAGTCCCAGATGACTGGGTTGAAGACTCCCCTTCAAACATTTTTGCAGAATGAGGTTCTGGTTCTGAGTGGGAGAGCCTTCCTGACTTTCAGGTTCATGGGCAAACGCCCTTGATTACTGATCCTGCTGGATAGATTGGGATTGTCCTAGGCCTGAAACATCCTTGCTCCACAGTGCTGGTTTTACGTTCAGATTGTTTTCTCATCATCAGGAGCCCGGTGGGGTGGGGGAGGAGTGTAGAGGCTTCACAGCAGGCAGCAAACTGCCCCAAGCAGAGCCCGTGCCCTCTCCATGCTGACCTCAGATATCCGCCACCGTCCTTATTATGACTCTTCTGCCACTTACCCTTTTCACCTTGTCCAGAATGTGACTTCCAGCCTTAAACATCTGCGTTTGTTGATTGTTGTTCCTGTGTTTACAGTCTTGTTGGTTTCCTGTACATGAACATGGCAAAAAATTCTGATTTGTGTATCAGCAGAGCATGAACTAACCATATCATTGGTGTGAGCCATTTTATGTGCTGATTAGGCCCGGAGATTTTTATAATTGGCCTGGCTTAATCTCTGAGACCACTAATTTCTCTCCCTTTTTTTTTAATTACATTTAAATACACCATTCTAAAAACAGAGCTTTGTAAACTATAAAATTAAGCACTAAAAGTTTTACTTGCCTTTGTGGGGTTTTTTTCCCCAGATTTTATTTGAACAGCCATATCAGAATAGATTAACAACAGAGAAGCTGTGCTTAAAAAAAAACTTTTTTTTTTTTTTTTACTAGAACAATTTTAGGTCTGCAACAAAATTGAGTGAAAGGTACGGCCATTTCCCATATACTGCCTGTCCTGAAACCAAGAGCCTCTCTCCCTAGCAACATCCTCACCCTGAGTGGCACTTTTGTTACAATTGATGAATCTACATTAATGTGTCATCATCACCCAAAGTCCATGGTTTATGTTACAGTTCACTCTTGGTGTGGGGGATCCTATGGATTTGGACAAATATGTAATGACATGTATCCGTCATTATAGTATACAAGTAGTTTCCTGCCTAAAAATCCTCTATGGAGAAGCTGCACCTTTAACCAGAAAAACAAGTCAATACAAGTCTTAAAATTCAAAATTTGGGGGAATAGAAATAAAATACCTTTGTTGAATAATATTTTGTTTCTGGTGTTTTACCACATTGGTGTATAAATAAGTAATTTTGATTGAATATGTACGCCTTGTATTGTGCTTCTCTTCTCCTTGTTGACACCAAGTCCATTAGAAATCAGTCTCTCTCGCTCCCTCTCTCTCACCCCTCCTCCCTCCCTCTCCCTCTCTCCCTTCCTCTCCCTCCCTCCTTTCCTCCTAGGAGTTTAAAAATCTTTTTTTCTTCCACATGCTTTCAGTGAGGTGTCTGTCACCATAGTACCTAGACAATCCCTCAGGCAGAGATATGAGCGATTAAATTTCTCCCTGCTTGTGCCCTGTTTGATCCATGCTTTGCAGGATTTGGGGGGTTAAAAAAAAAAAAAAAGCCTGAAGAATGAATAAGAATTATAGGAATTCTGTGCTTGTAAATTATTGAAATTTGGGGGTGAGGTGGTAAGGGAGGGGTTAAATAGTTTTCTTTCCCCTATGAAAATGCATATTAAAACTTTGTGTGAGTTTTGGATTGTGAAACTCACAAAAATATCTTTTACTGGCCCTAAAGGCAGGATCAGGAGACTTTAAAAGATCAGATTAAAACTAAATTAATAGAGACTTCATAAATCCAGAGTGACAAGTAGATTAGACTCATTAGCTTTGAGCTGTTTTCTATGAAATAGGGCTACTCAGATTAATGGTAAATACATGAGAAAATGCTCTAATATAAACAAGTAACATGGTAACTCCAAAGAGTGTGATTGAACAAATAGCTCGCAATGCATTTGAGGTAATTGGGGAACTTGTGAGCATTTCTTTACAAATACTGTACACGTGAGACATTTCATGAATTCTCCCTGTCAACTATCCGTTTTATTGGGGTATTTTCTCACTGAATTTCAGTTAGATAACTTAGGGCAACTCTTATCATCCCCTACTCCCTGCAAAGATGAAACCTCAAAAAAGAGGGAAGAGCTTGGGGCCGTGGCAGTTTCAGTGGGCCTGAGGAATGCAGCTTTGTTTCATAACATCTGACTTAGTATGTGCTGTGCTTAACCACCTCTTTGGCAGGAGGGGTAGTTACCTGAGCCCAAAGTGAATTGGGGGGTAAGAGTGAGGAGGAGGACATAGGTGCTTCGGCTGAAGATACTTGGGAGCGTTGTGTTTCTCCCAGAGGACCATGGAGCAGGCCTTGGTGTGTTTATAGGGTTTATGTAGGGCAGGATCCCTTTCCACTGGCTTAGGGAATTAGTCCCGCAAATCTGTCACCTTGGTCATTGCATCTACATCACTGAGGTTGTTTGACCCCATTGTTCTACACACACATGTGCAGTTAGGAGGAGATGTGGATGCCAGCATAGCTGCAGGGGTGCAGGTGACCCTCAGCGGAGGAGGTTCGTTTCCTTCTTTTACTCTTGCTTTTCCCTTCTCTCTTCTCTTTGTTTCTTCCCATTAATAAACTTGGCAACTTCGTGGCATTTATTACCTCTTTTGCATTTGTTCTTTTGCCATAGTGCCTTGGTTGTCCTTAATTTAACAGAACAGATTGCGCTCATTCCATGGAGCTGGCACCAAAATGACTCCTTACGCACTAGAATGGTTAAGTACCTGGTTTTCTTGATGGAGCTAGGAAGTGCCTAAGGCCTATTACAGAGTTGGGGAAAGAACACTTGGTTAAGATTCAGGAAGCTTGAGTCTAGCCTCTACTCTCAGTATTATCTGTTTTTATAATATATTTTTCAAGCCACTTAACCAAATTTCCTTGCCTGTAAAATGCGAGTATTGCATTTTCCAAATAGTGTTTCATGGAACACTACCTCTCCAACATGCTCCATAAAAGAAGATCACAGAAGCACTTGGTGTTATATTTCTCTCTTTGAGATTTACAAGTCTATTAGCATATTAAAGCCCTGACAAACCCAGTGGTAAAGAAGTTTCCTAACTTGTTTTAATCCTGTGTGTTTTTAAACTTACTTTTACTGTGTAACCCCTTTCTTCTGAAACACCCTGTGTCAGACCCAGGCCTCTCTGCCCCCAGATCCCCTCCTGACCCTTCCCCAGGAGGCTGCACTTCCAGCTGCTTCTTGCTTCTGTGGCTCCAGCTCTCCCTGGAAGGACCACCCTGTTCCACCTTCCGCTGTGGCCCCAGGCTCTCCCTCCTTCCTGCTGGTGGAGGGGGCTTCCTGCTGTTGTTCATCTGTGGGTCATGTTAAAAGACCTGGTTGGCTGCCTAGCTCTCCCACTGTTCTGCCACCCGCTCCCTGTGTTAAATTCCCTCTGTTGTGAACACTTGCAGGGCTTTCTTTTTCCTTGGTGGGACCCTGATTGCTCCAGCCTGTCAATTCCCTGGAACACAGTAGAGAAACCCCAGACTGGCTGATGCTCAGAAATTGGTTCTAGGAGTGTTCCCTGTGGTGTATCTCTGAGTGATTGTTTTTTTAAACAGCTTTCTTGAGGTGGAATTGACCTACAACATGGGGGGAAAAAATAAAGTGTACAACATGGGGGGAAAAAATAAAGTGTATACCATAATAAGCTTTACCATGTATCTATACCTGTGGAACCATCACCACAATCAAGTTAATGAACATATCCAGAGCTATTCTTTTAAACAGTTGTCCAAGTCAGGGAATGAAAGAATCAGTCCTAACACACAGGAAGTGCAGCAAAAATTCCCATCTTTCATCGATGCCATTGCTCTTTACACTTTTATCTTATACAGGTTAAACATCTTTAAGAAGGGAATTAGCTGAAGATGTTTGTGAATGGTTCTCTTGGATCATCGAACTCAGCTCAGGCCTGCTCTTTGCAGTAATGACTGGCCTTTATCCTGTATCTCACCTCCCATATTTATTTTAGGAAATAAGAATGAAAATAGGCAGATATCTTTTCTAATTTTGAGATCAAGCATCTGGGCATTTGGGGGTTGTTCTTGATCCTATTGGCATCTTGTAGTAATCAAGTTTAAAAGATACGATCCTTCTGGAAAAATTGCAAAGATGCTTTCCTATGTTTCTGTTTTAAATTCTGGCAATTTAGGTAGGGCACAAATCCAAAAATGTGTGAAACTAGACTCCAATTTACCCTCAACTTCCCCCCCTGTGCTTATCCTTCTCCAAATGTTCTGCATTTTTTTGCAAGAAAACATAAGTATTGCATATTTTTATGGCCTTTGACTTAAAGAATGACTGATGTCACTTATTCTGTACTAGAGGCCCAGTGCATGGATCCATGCACATTGAAAGGAAAGCAATTAGAAGGTGGCCAGCGTGGCGGTTTTGGGTGAGATGGGCCAGACACGCCCTGGAGTCAGCCTCCTGCGGTCCCTCCCCGGCTGGCTGCAACTGGGGGGAGCCGGGGCTTGAAGGGCGTCTGCGGAGTGAGTGGAGCCCCTCCAGCAGGTGTGGTCCCTCGGCCTGGCCTGCGGGGATTGGGCCAGAACCAGCAGTCCAACATCCCCCGAGGGGTCCCAGAGTGCTAGAGGGCACTCTGTAAAGTTGCTGTCTCTCGGCAGCTCCTGCATTGAGCATCTGCCCCCTGGTGGTCATTGTGTGTCATAGCTACTGGCCGGCCGGCTGGTCACTTAGGCTTTTATATATACTAGTGACCTGTCACGTGAAATCATTCAAGACCTGGGACCCCTCCCCGCCCCGCTGCGCCATGGGACCGCCCCGAGTCCCAGAGTCCCGCCCCACATGGCTGGCACACTGTGGGATGGCCCCAAGTCCTGGAGTGCCACCCTGATGCCCCGCTTCCAGGCTATGTGCAGCAGTTGCCAGGCCACACCCCTGCAGCATGCACGTGAGGCTGCAGAAACCCTGGCAGAAGTCGTGCGAAGTGGCTGCCAGGACCCCCGCACCCCCGTGGGGCCGCAGGATCCCCAGTGGAAGCAGTGCGGAGTGGCCGCTGGCCCCGCCCCCACTGCCCTGCCCCTGCTGTGCATGCCGCCATCTTGTGACAGCGTTACAGCATGAGGGTCAATTTGCATCTTGCCTCTTTATTATATTAGACTAGTGGCCCAGTGCATGAAATTCGTGCACAGGGGGGGGGTCCCTCAGCCCAGCCTGCACCCTCTCCAACCCCTAACTGCCTCTGTCTGCCTGTCTGATTTCCCCTAACCTCTCTGCCTGCCTGATCACCCCTAACTGCCTTTGCCTGCCTGCCTGATTGCCCCTAACTGCTCTCCCTTGCCAGCCTGATCTCACTCCCAACTGCCCTCCTCTGCCTGCCTGGCTGCCCCCAACTGCCCTCTCCTACGGGCCTGATTGCCCCTAACTACCTCTGCCTCAGCTCCCACCACCATGGCTTTGTCTGGAAGGAAGTCGGACATCCGGAAGATGGCTGGTCGACCCGGTCTAATTAGCATATTACCCTTTTATTAGTATAGATAGATTATATAGGATAGGATTGCTTAAATGGGGGGAAAGCCTTTTTCATCAGGAGGAGATGCTCTTGGCAGACAAAAACACGTAATCCCTATACTGGACTGATAGCCAGCCATATGCACTATACTGCCAAACTGGTCATGAAAAAATGGAACCACTTTCTTACACCTTATACCAAACAGCTGTTGCCCTTAAAACCCCTCCTCAGCCCCCACCTTAGGTTCTGCCTTCACAGTTCACCCAGATTAGGTTCTGATTGATTGGTTTCTATGCCAGTCAGCGTCAAAAGCCCCACCTCCTAGGCAGCCATTGGCTCCTTGCACTTCACCCAGATTTGGTTCTGATTGGTTGGTTTCTATGCCAGTGAGCATCTCTGGGCCTATCTCTGGGCCTGATCAAAGAGGCGGGACTGATCAGCAGCCCCCCTCGGAGGCCCAGAGAGAAACAGAGGCGCAGCTGCTGCCAAAGCCTAGAGAGAAAGAGAGAGGCAATGGCTGATCTGATGGAGGCTGCGGATCAGACCCTGCCTCTCTCTCTGCAGGCCTCTCTCCAGGCCTGATTCGCAGCCCCCTCAGCAGTCAGTGCTGGGTTGCTGCATTGGCACCAGCTGCAGTCAGTACTGGGTCCCCACGGCAACCCAGCACTGACTTCTGGTGTTTGGTCGAGCCTTGGGTTGTTGTGAATATTATGGGCCCTGGCTCTTTATATATAGATAGATAGACTAGGGACCCAGTGCACTAATTCATGCACCTTGAAAGGAACTGTGGGCATCGAGGCTGCAGTGGGCACAGGGGCAGGTCTTGGCCCATTCTCCATATCCTTGCCTGGCCCCTCCTGCCGCAGCCTCCCCGGTTCCCTGTCTGCCAGCAGCCCCACTCCTGCCACCACTGCTCCCATGCCCTGACAGCTCCCATGCACTGAAGTGCTGGCTCTGCTCTCACCCGCTGACAGTGCTGAGCGATTGGGGCTGGTGCCAGCAGTGAGTGTGAGCAGGGTTGGTGCTGTCAGTGGGTGCAAGTGGCAGCTGCTGCCCCGATCGCCCCTCAGGAGCAGGGGGAGGTGGAGAAGCCCTCATGAGCGATCAAGGTCAGCAGCCACCACTTGTACTCGATAATGTCCCGAGTGATCTGGACTGGTGCTGGGCACTGGCAGCAGGTGTGAGTGGGGCTGGCGCTGGCAGTGGGTGTGAGTGGTGGCTCCAGTGCTTGCAGCGGGTGCAAGTGGGGCTGGCGTTGGCAGCAGGTGTGAGCGCCAAGCGGGACCGTGGCCTGTGGAAGCAAAGAATTTTCAGTAACCACCAGAGGCTTACCCTGATGACAGCGACTGGCGGGGCCCCGCCTTGGTCTGACATCCCCCGCTCACCTGCTCCACCATCCTGCCTCGGCCAGTGCCCCCCATGTTTTTCACACGCCCCCTGGTGGTCAGCGCATGTCATAGCGACCCATTGTTCGGTTGTTCCCGTTGTTCCACCGTTTGATCTATTTGCATATTAGCCTTTTATTATATAGGAAGGATTATCAGCAAGGCAAAAACTGAGACTTCTATAGCTGATAGTTTACATTAACCATCAGTGGATAGTAAGATAGGGGAGAATTTGGAGAAAATTATTATTTAGAGTAGTGTTACTATTCCAAATAACACCCAGTCACATAATAAAACAGTTTTATGAAGTTCACTCAGGGGAGCTGCTCTCTCCTTTCCACCCACTCCATCCTCTCTCCTTGCCGTCCTACCTCTGTCTGCATCACTCTGCTGAAATTCTTATCAGAAGCAACTGATGGCTGTGTCCTGAGTCTTCCTCCTCCTCTTTGCAAGGCTTAATTCCTTTTCCCCAGGCTGTACAGTCTTTCTAAGAAATTCTCTCCTTAGCTTGTATAATGCTGTTTGCTTACTTTTAGGGTTTTTTTCTATTCCACAGACTGCTGCTGAGTTTTGATATATTTCTTTAAAAACAGCAAAACAATTCGGATGGTTTGGCATGAAGCACTAGACCTATATGTGGAGCTGAGATAGCCATGGGTTTGGGGTGAGGGAGCATGTCCAGCACAAGAGTGAGGATATAATATGTAGCCATAGGGCATGGTGATGGGCAGGTCCAGTCTTTCGGGTGAACCCCCTTAGAGGCTTGGTGGTCTGGTTATGGCAGAGTGGACCATGGTGGTGGGGAAGCCAGCAGCTGGTGTATTCAGGAGGCCAGATGTCTGCTACAGGGAGGTCTCTCAGTTCTGAACATACGTTTTCCTCTCTTTTACTAACCCGTGTATTCATATAGGGAGTGCAGTGCTTCTCAAACTGTCTTTGTGCAAGTATTTTAATTTCTGTGAACCCATACTTTGGTAAAATTCACTAGAAATGAATCACTAGAAAAGTGAAATGGAAAAAACACACAAAGTGCACATGAAATCAAGCCTCAATGTTTAATTATTAGATTCCATTGATATAAAATTATCAGTCAAATTGCTGCAACACTGTAAAGGTAGTCTCTATTTCTGGACTTATTTCATTGCTGGCCAGCTTCACAGTTTGCTGATTAGCACAGATCTAGCCTATTTATTCACATGCAGCTTCTTGGACCCATCCCGACGGGATCTGGTATGGGCAATCTCCATTTTAACAAACGCACTTGGAGATGAGAGTGGGAACTAAGGTTTGAGAACCAGGGTGCTAGTTACTCAGGTTCAGCCTCAATCTCTGCCCTCACACCCATATCCAATCAATCATTCCCATCTTTTTTTCTTCCGTCTCCTTCCTAGGTTCTGTAGATGAGGGCTTTATGATCTTGGCCTTGACTTCTATGCCGATCTCCTCTACTGCCAGCCTGCCCTTGCATCAACACCAGCTCCGTTTTCTGTAACACAGATCTGATCTGTTATCCCTCGTCCATCACCTTCATTGGATCCTTATGGCCTATTGAATAAAGCCGAGATGCCATCCAACTTCCACTCCCTTTCAATTTCAGCTCCTCCACTCCTCTTTGTATACATATCATTCAGCCAACTAACTCTGCTCCATGATTTCCTTCTTCTGGCCTTTTCTCACGATTTCTCCGATTACATTGTGCAGTTGCCCACTCTCACGTTCTCAGTTCTGTCTGCTCTTTAAACCCCAGCTCAAAGGCCATCTTATCAAGGAAGCCTTTCTGAAATTTGCTTACCAGGTGCCGTGACTCTTCAGGAGAACGCTCGGGGCCTCCCTCATGACTTTCCCTCGAGCAGAACAGCAGAGTGGCTTCTCATTTCAGATGTAATGTGCAGACGAGCTCATGAGGCTTCTTAGAGGCAGGAGTTGGGAGCGCTGAGTTCCGGTGTTGGCTCTGCCACCCAGCAGCTGTGTGGATTTGGGACCATCACCTTCAGCACTGACTTCTCTGCTGCTCTGTCATGTAGTACTTTGTTTATCATGACACCTCCCCCTTCCCCAAAACCTAGCATGCTGCCTTATTTAGTTGATACTCAGTTTCTCGAAAATAAAATAAAGTTTGTGTGTTGTCTTCTTTGTCTCATCATTAATACCATCAAGCATTTCAATGAGAGAATTGTAAGTTGTGAAACACAGTGCAGAAATGAGGAAGGCTTATTAACGTCCATTCGCCGCAGTGCTTATAAAAAGAGACATTGCCTTCTCCTTTCAGGGTTTTATGTTCTGTGACTCTAGATGGTTTAGGAAAAGAAGGCCTCGGGAAGAAGAAATATTATTTTCCCTCTATCTGATGTCATGATGACTTTAATAAGTATTAATAAAGTCAGAAAGGAGTGCTGCGGAGTCTAAATTTAAATGTCCTGGTTGTGCCGCGCAGAAAGCTTGCATGCGAGGAGGCACGACTCCTCCTGCAGGTGCCGACGCAAAAATACTTATCTTGTCAGCCTCTACTTTAGGCCGGCTGGCTTGGCTTACGTGGTGAAGGTGTTAGACATTCTGTTTACATAAGGGCTGAGGGGGTGACATAATGTCTATTGAAGCAAAGTCGCTTAGCTCCCCACTAGGCAACAGGGAGCATTTAAAAACTGAAAACAGATCAAAGCCCTGGGCAGGGTTGAGATACCCCTATTCAGGAGCAGCGTGGTCTGGCCAGGGAGGGGTGGTCTCTTGGTTGGGTGCCCGGAAAAGACGTGCATTATTGCCTCACTGTATTTCCAGACCATTGGTGAAATGAATCAGGCAGAATTAAACTCTGAGCAGCCGATCCAGAGTGACTGCTTAAGTGGGCACGAGTGTGTCCAAATAGGTTGGAAAAAAATGTCAGCTGAGGGTAAGCACCTACAAGATGTGATGTTTCTCTTTTTATAGAGTGTTATAAAAGTTGTTTAAAATTAAACAACTCTTCAGTACTTAAATTATGTATAATGAGACAGATAGGTCCTGGGACAGAGAGCTTGTTTTTTCTTTTTTCCTATCCCACTTAAATTTTGTTCTCCCTACCAGAGTATGTAAGACATAAACACGTTCATTTCCAGGATATATATATTAGCCTTAGCATGGAGGAAAGGGAGAGAGGTGGAGTTGGTACCAGCCACAGAAGTAGCAAATCTAGTTCTCTTTCACATTTTATTTGATGAACTGCAAGGCTGTAGCCAAGGGAAATATGAAAATAATTTGAGGCTCATATTTGTAAGTCTCATATACTTTTTAAATATATGTAGGTATAAAGGAAGATATATTATACAGTATATACTCTTTTTATGACCCTAGCCCCAAATAAGTAGTTTATTGTTTTTTTCTTTTTAAACTTTATTCAGATGTAATTGACAAATAGAAGTTGTATATATTTAAGTTGTACATCATGATTTGATATATTGTGAAATATCACCACAATCAAGCTAATTAACATATCCATCACCTCACATAGTTACTAATTTCTTCCTTCCTTCCTTCCTTCCTTCCTTCCTTCCTTCCTTCCTTCCTTCCTTCCTTCCTTTTAATTGTGAGAACACTTAAGATTTACCATGTTAGCAAATTTCAAGTCTATAATACAGTATTGTTAATTATATTTACATTGCTGTACATTGTATCTCCAGAACTCACTCATCTTACATAACTAAAACTTTGTACACTTTGACCAAAATCTTCTCATTTCTCCCTCCCCGCTCCCCCCAAGCCTTGCAACCACCATTCTGCTCTTTGCTTCTATGAATTTGACTAATTTTAGATTCTACATATAAGTGAGATCATACATTGTTTGTCTTTCTGTGTCTGGCTTATCTCACTGAGCATAATGTCCTCCAGGTTCATCCATGTTGTCCCAAATGGTGGGATTTCCTTCTTTCTTAAGACTGAATAATACTCCACTGTGTATATGCCACATTTTCTTTAGCCATTCATCCATCAATGGAAGACATATGGGTTGTTTTCACATCTTGGTCAATTGATTGTTTTGTGTGTTTTTTGTGTGTGTTTTTTGGCCATATTTAGGAACAAGTAATAGTGAGTAATGTCACATTACTCATGACTTATAAGGTTAAGGTGTCCTGGCTATTGTAATATCGCCTTTCATTAGTGTTATTTTGTTTCCATTTGGCTGGATCTTTTTAGGATCACAATTGTCCATCTAGAGACAGCACTTCTCTCACTCAGTGTTGGATGACACTGTTTTCTGAAGCAAATGGGTCATCCTTTGTTTTCAGGGGAGTAGAAATGCTTGCTCACTCTCATGCCCTTGATCTCTGTCTCTCTCATTGGGCGTTATATTTTCACGGTCCTTCTGGTGCTTTCGGCATGGCTCATAGGAAGCTGAGCTCAGAATCGAAACCTCTGAAGTGCCACCTTACATCACTGAAACCACAGAGACAACCGGGATAGCCCTGTTAACACTACAAAAATAAAATGTGTCACCAGAACATTTCCCTGGAATGAGGAATTTATTTCCATGATTCCCTAAGGTCAACTATGGTACATGCTTTTTCCTACTGGGCAGCAAACATGTTTTACCAAACTCTTACCTAAGTGCTTTTCGCTTACTATTCCAGAATGAATTCTTGGCTTCTTCCATGTCAACTCCTGTAAATATTGTGATTTATTTCCACACCTTGAGGAAGCAAATCCCGAGTTGTGATTCACCTTTTATTTTAAATGTGTTTTTATTGGTTTTATAGAGAGAGAGGAAGGGAGAAGGGTAGAAAGATAGAAACATTGATGAGAGAGAAACTTTGATCACTGCCTCCTGTATGACGGGGCATCAAGCACACAACCCGAGCATGTGCCCTGACCGGGAATTGAACTGTGACCTCTTGGTTCATGGTTTGATGCTCAACCACTGAGCCACCCCAGCTGGGTGGTGATTCATCTTTTAATTTTTGCCAACATTTATTGTGAAATCTTTCAAACATAAACAAAAACTGAAAGATTTGACAGTGAATATCTGTAGACCCTCCACAGAATGCAAAAATGATCTGTTTACAAAGGGATTACAAATAGCATCTGAAAACAGAGGTATGTGGGTTCTATTGTTGCATCGTTTTACATTCTGGAAGATACCGTGACAGTGCGCCTGTAATCAAATGAAAACTGAGGCACTGGGCAACACATCCTGAGGAAAAGGTTCCTTGAACTCAGGATGTCTTCAGTCTTAGGAATAACAGGGCTAATTAGGTGGTCCAGTGTTTCTGGCGCCGTCTTAAGGCACCAGGCTAAGCACTGATGACAATAGGGAGGGGAGAGATGTGGTTGCTGAATCGAGAGAAGAAGGCAGATGTGTGGAGACCTAACCCTGACCGCAGAGTATGGTGGTGTCTATGATAGAGGTAGAGACAGAAAATGGCAGCATCAGCGAGTATGCTTTATGGGCGGATGTGGCATTCAGGCTGGTGTAGAAAGAAGAGTGGGATTTCTGCGGCTGGATGTGGAAGCAGAGGCATTCCTGACCGAGGAGCACACGAGGGGAGTGGCGATGGGGCTTTGGGCAAGGGCAGGCCTGGCCTGCTGCAGCCATGGACAGTGGGTCCCGGCAGTGGGTCCCGGCGATGGTGTGGAACTCAGCCAGTGAGGAGTTTGGGGAGACAGGCTGAGACCAGATTGTGAGGGATGTTGACATTATTCTAAAGAATTTGAACTTTATTGTGTGGGCTGCGAGGAACTATTTCCAGCTTGTCAGTAGGGCTGGGGCATGCCTGATGTATGCTTTCGTAAGACGTTTCGGTAGCAGTGTGGAGGCGGCCAGGAATAGACAATTAAATAGACTTAACCTGGTCTTCCTGGAACTCTCTCCCTCATTCTCCTTACAGTTAAAAACACCCATTTGTGAGCTTAGAATTGTGGTCAAGGTGCAGAGAATGTTTCCGTCTTTGAAACTCACTGGCTCATGAGACTTCAGCAGTGAACTACCTTGTTCACAGGCCACTCAGCCCAGCTGAACTGCACAGATTGAAGTTCAGCTTCATTGTCTGCACTCCAGGCCAGCCCACACCTGTGACAGTAGTGAGAGAGAGAGAGCGCCCCCCCCCCCCATCCCCAGCTGGAATTAGGAATTAGCCTTACTTGTGTGGCTTTGGGGCCGTTGTCCTCTCTGTGCTCCAGTTCTATCTTCAGAAAAACAGGAAATAATAATTGCATTTAGTTATTAGGGTGGTTGTGAGGATTGAGATACTATGCTACGACTTTAGCCTAGTGTTTGGTACATCTTAAGTGCGATAATTATAAGCTATTGTTGGATTTGCTTGCAATAAGGAGCCATTTACAAACAAATCTCCATTTTCTTTGCCTGTCATACTATTTCACACATCATCTTCTTATGCCGAGGATAGAAAACCATCAGAAAAGAAAACTGGAAAATCCGTGTCGTACATATTTATTACGTCCTTTTGGAATGCACTTACACAGCCCGTACTCTCTAGAACTTCAGGAGAGAATGTTTATGAGAGAATTTGTAAAGCAAAAGCACTATATCAGCATAAGATAAAATAAAATAGGCTGTTTGGTGGCTATACCAGTTGTGTGAAACCCAAATACCCTGTGAATAAGCTCAGTGCCTTCTGACTAGCTGGAGACTATGGCATTATTAAGCTTTCCCAAGCTGAATGACCCAAGATTCATTGTCAATATCCAAATAATCATCATGTACTGAGAAATATTCCAATTCCATAGGCCTATAATTTTGGAATTCCAAAGTCCCATAGTTTCCATAGTCCTATAATTGTCTTGCATCCCGTGATGGTCGTAGTTGCTAGGATTGCAGTGAGCTGCTGTGTTATGATGACGTCCTATTTCTGGAATCAATAGAGGATGAATCTGTTCAAAAATTTTTTGGAAATGTTCACATCATTTAGCCAAATGAGATACCCTAGTAAAATATGGAAAATCTGTAGTACTGCTCCTTTGAGTTCCCACATTGATGCCACTGGTTTTCTCTCCTTCAGTGTGAGTGCTGAGGACTTTCCTGTAGATGTTAATTGTCTACTGTGTGTTTCATCTACAAAGGCAGCTAATGATGGACCACTGCACCTCCAAGGGGGAGGGGTGAGAATAGGTTATTCTATGTTATTGATATGCTTTTCAGAACATGAAGTGGTACTTATCTCAAATTGTCAGTATCAGGGACATTCAAGATTTTTTTTCCTAACCAACTTTTGTTTTATGTTGTGAATAGTGTAAATAATCATGTTTCCATTCTAGGAAATTCAAAATACCTCTAATTTATTGAATGGTATTTATTTGTCTCTATTAACCTTACCTTATTTTTGCCCTATTTTCCTTTCATTCCTAGCTCCACACTGCTTTACGTTTATTCTGTAAAACTATTTTTCTGTAAATTGTCTCAGATCTATTTTCAGAAGGAGTGCAAACAAATTACCACCCAAGATCATTAATAAATTGTCAAGAAGACAGTTGCCTGTTGTCATGGGAGCCAATAGGTCCCAGACCTACCTTTATGGCCATGCCTTCGGGACTCTTTTCTAAAGAAATGGCTTGTACCCTGTGTTACATCACCATGCGTGTAAGGCTGGAATCTTTTGCCAACTGGTTATGTATCATATACAGTTCCCAGTACAGATGGGACAATGTGACGTCACCTGCTTGATTAACCCTGAAGCAGCTTTGACTTGACATTAAACTTTCTTAGAGTGTGGTTTGTGGATAATGGATATCAGAATCATTTGAGGAGTTTATTTAAAATTCACAATCCTGGGCTTCCCTCCCAGAGGTTTTGATTCAGTATGTCTGCTACGGTATCAAAGAATCTGCATTTTAAGGAGCATCCTATATGGCTTTTAATCAAGTGGTTCATGGACCAGACTTTGAAAAACACTTTCTCAAAAGGTAGCTAGGTTTTGAAGAGGCAGGGAGTAGTGCAGTCCAGATGATAGGACTAGCAGAAGCAAAGGCACGAGTTACGGTAACAGGCAAGAATGGGGCAAGAAGAGTAAATACCATGTATGTTGAGGGCACTTTTCCTACAGTCAGTGCCATTTGTATCTCCATCCAGTTAAACACTGGAGTGCCTATAATGTGCCAGCTGCTTTGCCAGATGCCAAGGATACTAAGATATACAGGCCATTCATCTAGCAGCAGGTTTTTAGGAGAGGCTGGAGTGTAGATACACAGGACTGTTGGAGTGGAGCAGGCACAACAATAGACATGGACTTGGGGTATATCGATTAGGGAGTGATGAGGGCAGAACCAGGAGACAGAGGGGCTATGAAACTGGAAGTTTGAGCAGACATTTTCTTCTTTAGAGTTTCTAAATTTGTACAGTGTGGTGAGTTAGCTTGAGGTTTTTCACAGTGGCTTTTACAATAGCTTACTATTTTTATTGGACATTTGGTTATGTCCTACCTGTCTTTTTGATGCTTAATTCAAAATTATGAACTACATAAGTATAAGGACCTCCACTAGGTGTATCTTGAGATTTTTCCAGCTGGTTCTGGAATTTGAAATTTAAAAAAAAATCAAAACATCTTTGATTTTTTAAATTCTCTATTTTCAAAAACAAAGTGAACATTCTTTATTTGAAAGAGAGACTTAATAGATGGTAAGATTTTAATAACGTGGCTACTATTTTTTTTAAACCTGGTTTCCATGGTTTCAAACACTTTGAGGTTAAATGTCAGGTAACCTCCTAACTCGACTACACTTCTGTCCCAGTTCTATGGTGTCTGGTCTCTAATTCTCTCCACCTTGAGTCTCTTCTTGAACCCTATTAGCTGCGATGGGGGGTGGACCCATGTCAGAATTCTGCCTAAGTCACTCTTACTCTAGAGCCAGAGCTAAAATTCTTAACCTACTTGTCCTTGGCTATCACCCAAATCTTCGAATGTTGTTGGATTCTGCTGTACTCAGCCACATTAAACTCAGCGCCTTTGATGTAGCTTAAAGGCAGACTTGACCAAGTGGTATTGCCTCCTGCTGATATGTAGGTGAAAGCCAACACCATAAAAAAGGAATATTTTACTGAGCGCGCTTGCTCTACTACCTGCAAGCCTAGCAGTTACACTGCCAAATTGGTCAAAGAAAGAATTGGCCTGAACACTGCAAAGTGTGTTCCTCTGGCAGAGGAAGGGAGCCCAGACCAGTCTTACGAGGCTCCCTCACTAGGATATAGTCGACATTTCAAACTCTTTCATTAGAAACTTAAAAAAAACACACACACAAAAACCCTACCAAAAACATCCCTCTAAAGTTGTTATATTATAAAAGCAACTTGGCTAAGAAATGAAAAACAATGATGAATCTTTGACTTTTTAAACCTTACCTTATTTCTCCATTCACCCACTCACCTGGGTTTCTAGAAAACAATACTTACTGTTCTTCTAAAAGAATATATAATTGGGCTGACACATACATTCTCTGCCCAGGAGTGAGATCGCAGAAGGATTGGGCAATCTGGATGACACAGAGACATCATTAAATTACATTTACAAATCTCTGTGGAGCAATCATAGCCTGTTAAGAGCTATAATGGTCACAGAATTAAACGTGGCTTCTGTCCAATTACAGACAAACTGGCCACCAGGAGATACCCAGGGTTTTCCTTTACAAGATGCATGTTTTTAGATTTTCTTAGCTATAAGGTAAAATATTTTTATTTATGAGTCAAGTGAGACTATTTTTCCAAAACTCTTAATGTGGACCTCTGCAATTGATAGCCTAGAATGATGCAGAATCTCAGAAGTCATTTAAGAAAGCAGCCCTTTGATGGTGTTTTTAGGGAAAAAAGGGGGGCATATGTAATATTTCAACAATAAAGATTTAAAAAATAAAATAAAATATAATAAATAAATAAATAAAAAGGCAGCCCTTTGAGTGGTACATGCATCCCTGATCCCACAGTTCTAAGAGGGCGGTCATCTAAAAGCTGCTTAAACCCTTCCAGCTTTAAGAAACCCACTAATTCACAAGGATACATCATTTAAATGTTGCCCTGTTCTAGTTGATAGCTTTCTGCTCAGTAAAATAATTTGCCACCTCCTTAAAACTTCTTGGTCCTTGCCCATTCTTCTAGAGCTGGGGTTGAAAAACTTTTTCTTAAAGGGCCAGGTAGTAAATATTTTTGACTTTGCAGGCATGGTTTTGTCACGATCACTCAACTCTGCTGCAGATGTACAGAAGCAGTCCTTCAATGAATGGAAGTTGTGTTATTTAAATTAAACTTTTTTACAAAACTGGGTAGCTAGCTCATGGTCTATAGTTTTCTGGTTTCTGTTCTAGAGCCATACAAATCTAGGACCTCAATATGAATTACTCAACTTTTAATTCCAGGCTGGTTTCCTGACATATATTAGGGCTCTTACTCTCCACCTGTCCTGCTTGATGAATTAATTCGGAAAGTCTAAAGTCATTCCATAAATCTGACAGAAGTCTTTAAGTCCTAATAGAAATGAAATTGGAGTTGGAATTATCTGCTGTTTTAAGTGTGAATTATAGTATTATGAAATCCAAGATAGCTTTCCCTCTTTTTTTCAATGGATAAAATTTTAATATTATATAATGTTTCATGTCAGGAGGCAATGATTTTAAGAAAGTGCTTTTAGTGTTCCATCACTGAGCTTCCCTGGATGGAAATGGCCATTTGGGGATGAGGAAGATGAAGGTGAACAAAAGTCTTTACCCTCAAAGTGCAGAATCCTATATAATAAAAGCCTAATATGCTAAGTGTCCAGTCATCCAGTCAACCAATCAAAGCTTAATATGCTAATGATATGCTAAAGCCACTCAACCGCTCGCTATGATGTGCACTGATCACCAGGGGGCAGATGTTCCAACCGGTAGGTTAGCTTGCTGCTGGGGTCTGGCCCATTGGGACTGAGCGAGGCAGGCCAGACACACCCTGGAGCACTCCTGCAGTCCCTCTCCAGCTGTCCTCCTTGGCCTCTCGGCCTGGCCTGTGCCCTCTCGTAATCCGGGACCTCTTGGGGGATGTCGGAGAGCTGGTTTCAGCCTGATCCCGCAGGCCAGGCCGAGGGACTCCAACTGGTGCACAAATTTGTGCATTGGGCCTCTAGTATTTTTATGGTTCTGAATACAGTCATCCTTTCAGAGCTATGGGTTGTAATTTAAATGGGTGCACAGCATGGCTGCATGAAGTATTGCTCACATGGTTTTTCCCCCTTACATTTTGCCCTTTGTATTTTTCTCTTTACTGATTAGCTTCTTCTGTAGGGCTATGGTAGTACCAGAGTGTTATCTGCTGGGCATAATAAACACCTACAGGTAGCTCAGGGATTTAGAAGTGGAGTCAGCCAGGAGTCATAGTCTATCATGCTGCAGAAGCAGGTAATATTAAGCACAGAACCAGCCTCATTTTTAAGATTTCACATATATGGTAAGAGCACTGCTGTTGTTAAAAAAAAAAAATACTGGTCTGTGTCCAAAGTAATTTTAGGCATTAAAAAAAGTTTCAGAACATTTTAAGTAATGGTTTTTAAAGGCAGTCCTCACCTCAATCAAATACCTGCTACTTGGTCAAATGGTCAAGGGCAAGCCCTGTTTCTTCCATACTAAGTAACCTTGCTCCACTCACTCATTGACCTTTTCTCGGCATTTTCTCTAGAGAGGGGAGAGGACACAAGAGGAAGTAAAAAAAAAATCAGATTTGGTGGGGAAAATTATTCCTGGTTAAAATGAGCCTTATGTATTTTGTTTGGGGGAGAGGGTTCTCATTCCTTGCTGCTAAAAGTGTGGTCTGCCTCACTAGGGAGCTGGTTAGAAATGCATTCTCTCAGGCCCAACCCTGTATCTTTTGATTCAGAATCCCATACTTATAACACCTCTAGGTGATTCACAGGCACATTAAAGTTTGAGAGACACTGATCCCAGTTCACAGCCTTCCTTTTTCACAAATCTAGCAGAGCAAGGTTATCTTTGTTTCAGAAATGCCCATATTCACAAAGAGCTTGAGTTTCTTTTGGGGAGATCAGGTAGGGGAGAGAATCATGCTGCCAGTGACATTCAGACTTTGCCTAGAAATCTACAGAATAAAATTCTGAATACCAAAATGATAACTAAGATCTTCCTTTTTTTTTTGTAAATAGGCATTAAATGGTGTAGATTTTCCAACCTTTTACTTTTAACATATCTGTGTCTTTATATATAAAGTGAGTTTCTTGTAAATATCATGTAGTTAGATCTTCTTTGTTTGTTTTTTAATGATCTGGCAATCTTTGCCTTTTAATAGCAGTGTTTAGACCATTTACATTTAATATGATTATTAACATTATTGAGTTTAAATCTACCATCTTTCTATTTATATTCATCTTGTCCTACCTGTTCTTTGTTCTTTTTTCTTCTTTGTATTGTTTATTAATTGTATATTTTTTATGATTTTGTTTTATCTCCATTATGGTTTAAACCTTTATATATATTTATTTATTTTAAAAAATTATCTATTGATTGATTTGAGAGAGGAGAGAGAGAGAGAGAGAGAGAGAGAGAGAGAGAGAGATTTGTTGTTCCACTTTTTTTATGCATTCGTTGGTTGGTTCTTATATGTGCCCTGACCAGGAATTGAACCTGCAACCTTAGTGTCTCGGGACAATGCTCTAACCATCTGAGCAACCTGGCCAGGGCTAAATCTTTATATATTACTAGAGGCCCAGTGCAGTTCTTGTCCTGGCCTGCAGGGATTGGATGAAACTGGCTCTCCAACATCCCCCGAGGGGTCCCGGGTTTCAAGAAGGTGGTTCTCAGGTGACGCACCCTGGAATCAGGCTCTCTACTCTCTTCTCCAAATATTATGTCACTGTCTCTATCTGTCTCGCTTCTTTCATCTCACTTTACCCTAAGTTTGATGACTTGTGGGCATTTAGCTGCAAAATGCAATTATCTAGCAAACAGGATTTACTTAGCCTGGAATCTGGTCCACCTAGAGCAGGAACCCTGCTCAATGTCAGGCTCCCGCCCAGGCCCTTCCTCCCAGGCAAAGTCCTGTGGCAGTGGGAACCTCCTTCCCACCTGAGCTGCTCCTTTGCCTCCTTCCTTCCCCGGAGGTTGCCCGCTGGAGGTTGCCGGCTGGCGCTACTGTCTACCGGGAAGGGAGGAGGGAAGCTGCAGCCAGTTTCCCAGCCAAGAGTGGTAGTAGGAAAATTCACTGCCTCCACAGGAAATCAATATTAAGCGGATAGGCTGGCGCAGGTGCCAGACGTCGGGTCCTGCACATCTCATCATTTAGCTAATCGAGTCGAAAAGTTTCTGTAAGGGCCAGACCCATGACCTCTGCAATGGGCTAGAGGCCCCGTGGAGAGCCATACCAGAAGTGGGGAGCCAATGGGTTAGAGGCCCGGTGCACAGATTTGTGTACCGGTGGGGCCCTCGGCCTGGCCTGTAGGGATCAGGCTGAAATCAGCTCTCTGACATCCCTTGAGGGGTCCCTGATTGCAAGAGGGCGGTTCTCGGGTGATGCACCCCAGAATCGGGCTCCCTCCTCTCTGGTTCCAGATGCATCACCCGAGAACCACAGCAGCTCCTGTGTTGAACGTCTGCCCCCTGGTGGTCAGTGTGCATCATAGCTACCGGTTGGCCAGTTGGCCGGTCAGCCGGTTGCTTAGGCTCTCTCTCTCTCTCTCTCTCTCTCTCTCTATATATATATATATATATACACACACACACACACACACACACACACACACATATATATATATATATATAAAATATTTTTAGTAGTTGTGCTAGGTTTTATAGTATGCATATTGGATTTATCACAGTCACCTTTAAATAATGTTTTACCACTTCACATACAGTGTAAGACTTTTACAAAGCATACTTCAGTTTCCCCCTTCCTTTGTACTATTGTTGTCATACATTTTACTTCTTCATATGTAACAACCCCCTTAATGCTTTCTTGTTATTTTTTTTGTTTGTTTTGAGCAGTCAATTATGTTTTAAAGAAATTGAAAATGAGAAGTCTTTTATATTTATATGCATATTTACAATTTCTCGTGTTGTTTGTTCTTTCAAGTAAATCTACATTTCCACCTACAATCATTTTCATTCTGCTTGAAGAACATTTTTTAACCTTTCCTGTAATACAGGTTTAAAGGTAATAAGTTCTCTCAGTTTTTATTTGTCAGAAAAAATCTCTATCTTCATTTTTGAAAGGTTTCACTTTTGATTTTTAATTTTTTCAAATTATAATTCTAGGTTGATGGCATATTTCTCTCTCTGCACTTTAAAGATATTCTTCTATTGACTTCTACCCTGAATGGCCTGATGAGAAATCTGCTATTATTTTCATCTTTGTTCCTCTGTTCTTAATGTGTCTTCTTTCATCTGGCTGATTTTTAAGATTTTCACTTTATCACAATTTATTTTTATGTGCCTTGGTGTTATTTTATGTTTCTTTTATTTTGGAATTCTTTGAGTTTCTTGGATCTGTAAGTTTATAGATTTTTTCAAATTCAGAAAATTTGGCCATTACTTCTTCAAATCACTTTTCATTCCTTTTTTTCCCCTCCTTCTAGGACTCAAGTTACAGAAATGCTGGACTGCTTTATATTATTCCACAGCTCACCAAACCCTATTCATTTATTTTCAGTCTTTTCTTCTTTCTGTGCTATTGCATTTGGCATAATTTTTATTGCTATGACTTCAACTTCACTAATATTTTCTTGTTCAGCATCTAAGCTGTTATTAACCTCATCTAGTGTCTTTTTATTTGATTTCTAAAAGGTTTATTTGCATATTTTATAACTTTCATTTGTTTCCTGATGTTCTATATATTTAGACTGATGTTTTTCTTTGGATCTTTGAGCATATTTTGAAGATTTATAATAGCTATTTATAATAGCTACTGATTTTATTATCTCTTTCATTTCTGAGTCTGCTTCTATTAATTGATTTTTCTTTTGGTTATAAGTTACATGTCTTTGCATACTGCCTAATTTTTTATTTGGTGCTGTGTGCTGGATTTTGTTATATTCCTTTAAGAAAAGTTAGATTTTACTCTGGCGTACAGTTAAATGACTTGCAGATCTGTTTTTTTGGATTCTTTTAAGGTTTGTTTGATTTTAAGCCTTGTTTTGGTGGATCCAGAGATATCTTGATTTTAGAAATAGTTTACCTGACTACTAAAGCTCATTTTTCTTTGAGGATTCTACCCAGCACTCCATATATATATATATATGCCTAAGCGACCCTTACGACTGAATGACTGGAACAACTGGACAACCAGCCAGTAGCTATGACTCACACTGACCCAGACCTTGCTGCTGGGGCCCTGACAGCCCCGAATCTGATTCACCCGGACCCCAGACCCAGACAGGAGGGAGGAGGGAGCCTGATTCCTCATGGAATTGGCCATTTGTTAGCTTGCTACTGGGACCCTGACAGCCCCGAATCTGGTTCACCATACCCTGGACTCAGACAGGAGGGAGGAGGGAGCATGATTCCTTGTGGAATCGGCTTGCTGCTGGGGGCAACTTCCCATGGTTCCTTCCCCCAGCCAGCCGGCGCCCCCAATCGGCCCCTATTGCCAGCCAACCTGAGGGACCCCACCCATGCATGAATTCATGCACCGGGCCTCTAGTATATCATTAAGTGTCTACACTCTGGTTCTTGGGCACACAACTCTCCCCAACCTTGTTTGAGCACTGGTCATTTATGGTTGTTGTTTTTTTTTCCTTACTGCTTTCTCATAGTTCTTTCCCTGCATTGGAGGTTTTCCTCATATGCGAGCAGTTTAGAACTCAACTAAAGACTAGAGCCCTGGCTGGTTGCTCAGTGGTTAGAGCATTGGCTTCAGGTTTGATGGTTCAATTCCAAGTCAAGGGCGTGTACCTTCGTTGCAAGGTTCCCCAGCCACAGTAGAGGCATGTGTGGGAGGCAACCAATTGATGTGTCTCTCTCAAATCGATGTTTCTCTCTATCTCTCCCCTCCCACTCTCTAGAAATCAATGGAAAAAAATATCCTCAGGTGAGGATTAAAAAAAAAAGACTAGAAAAAACCACTTTGCAAATCTTTGGAGCTCCCATTTTCTGTGTAGCTCTTTCTGTTCTGGTATTCAGCCCTGCAAATTTAGCTATCCTGGACTCCTCAAACCCCAGTCTCTATTTCCTGAACTCAGTGAGATTATTGGGCTCTCTTTGGTCCCCCACTTTTAAACACTCTCTCCAGACAGTGATCTGGGGCTATTGTAGGATTCACATTATTTGTTTCATAACTTTTATTTGGTTTTCTAAGTGTTTTATGGTCAGAGGGAAATTCCATAATAGTTAATCCTTTATGGACAGAAGAGTTCCATTGTGTGGTATAAAAAAGTAAAATTAGTCTGGCCGGTGTAGTTCAGTGGTTGAGCATCGACCCATGACCCAAAAGGTCACTGGTTTAATTCCCAGTCAGGGCACATACCCAGATTGCAGTCTCGATACCTAGTAGGGGACATGTGGGAGGTAGCCCATAGGTGTTTCTCTCTATATTTCCTTATCTCTTCCTCTCTCTCTAAAAACAATAAAAAATATATATTTAAAAAAATAAAATTCAAGATCATACAAGTTAGATTATTTCATTTGTAAAATGCATAGTATGGTGTATTAATATCCTAGATCATCTATAATAAAGTATCACACTTTAAATAGAAGAATTGTACTTTCACAGTTTGGAGGGCTAAAAGTCTGAAATCAGGGTATCAGCAGAGTTGTGCTCTCTTTGAAGGCTCTAGGAAAGAATCTGTTCCATGCTTTTCTCTTAGCTTTTGCTCTTACTGTCAGTTCTTGGCATTCCTTGATTTGTGGAAGCATCACTCCAGTCTCCGGTCTGTCATCACATGGCACTCTCACTACATCTGTTTTTGTGTCTCTTCACATCTCCTTATAAGGACAGCAATCATATTGGAGTAAGGGCCCACCTTACTCCAGGATGACCTCATCTTAACTAATTACATCTGCAAAGGTCACATTCCGAGGTCTGAATTTTGGGGTGATACTATCCAATACAATGTGTTTGACAACTGTAAATCGCCTAAGTTTCTTTTATCCCTTGAAGCTATGAAATGTCTCTGATTCCTTCATTCTCCCCCAGAGAAAAAGGAACTTATATTATCACTAGTGGCCCAGTGCACGGATTTCTGCACATCGAAAGGAAATTAATTAGAAGAAATATTTTAATACTGCTATTTGCCCTTTCTCTATAATAGAAGTGTCAACCAAATTCACAATCGACAATGAAGATGGAAACACACATGTGCAATTGGCACCAGCGAGAGCTTTATATGTATCATGCATGCACAAGTCAACTTAGCCTTTTATATATATACTAGAGGCCCGGTGCA
>NW_005372084.1:1605751-1629610 GCF_000412655.1 Myotis brandtii | reverse complement strand
ACAGGAAAACACTTCACAGACATTTGGTTAAAGTGTAAAATGTTTGCACCTGGCTATAAAGCAAGTCATGTTCCTGGGCTGAAGAAACTGCAAGGAGGCTAGTCACTAGGGAGAGGAAGCCGGGTGTTGCTATGTGACATCATTACCCGGCATTCACAGTGACCATTTCCGGACTGGGCTGTGGGCTGCATTTTGCGCCATGGGGTCTCAGCAGCATTGGCTGCGATTTGGTGGGCTGTCACTCTGGGGTGGTGGCGGGGTCTGTGTCCCACTTGGGGGAAGCCAAGTCTTGCTTTATCGGCACCAGGTCCACGGTGCCATTTCTCTATAAATAGCCAGTGCACATCACAGCAGCTCCTACATTGAGCGTCTGCCTCCTGGTGGTCAGTGCGCATCATAGCGACCAGTTGGAGGGTCGGAGAGACACTTAGCATATTAGCCTTTTATATAGATAGATAGATAGATAGATGATAGATAGATGATAGATAGATAGATAGATAGATAGATAGATAGATAGATAGATAGATTCTTGATAAGGAATTCTTTATGTTGAAACAAGACTAGTTTTAGAGATTCTGCCTGCATTTCCAGACCTCTTCCCTTATGTCTTTCCATCCTACTCAGCAATCCATTGGTATTCTTTCATCGTTACACAATGCACCTAAAGCTTCATCTTCATAAATATTCTTGTATTCCGGCCCTTTGAAAGCTCACTCTACTGCAGAGCAGGGAGAAAATCTTATTTAGCATTTCTCTTCATTCTTTCCACACTCCCTACCCTGCTAAAATGGCGACTCTCTGAAAGTCGAATCCAGCCTCAAATTATCTTCTTAAGTTTCCTTTGTGACACATTTCCTGAGAAGTGAATCCTTTTCTAGATCAAAGTTCTGCAGATGAGAAACAGAATCTGGCAAACTGTTCTTTCTGTTCAGAGAAAAATGCTCATGCACGGGAAAACACAAACCAAATATGTAATATTTTTCACAAACGCTTCACAAATCGCCTCCCAGAGTTCTATCTCAGCTTCTTTCTGGAAAGACGATAATCTGTGCAGGTGCCAGCATCTCTTTGAATTCATATTGCAATTGTGAATGCCAGTTGAGTAGCCACCACAGTAGATAAGTGATATTCCCACTACCTAGGCAGGGAGCTGAATAAAGAAACAAAGATTCTCACTCAAGGCTAGAAATTACTGGCAGAATCTGGAATATTGGCTAAATACTTACCACCAAGCATTTTCTAAAGACCAAGAAATTCATCTGGGTTTCTACCGGGTCCTTGCAGGACCTTACTAGATTTGTGTTTGGAAAATGGCCATACAGTACTGACAATTATGGTTTGCAACCAAGCCTATTTAAAACAAGATGAACAAAAGCTCTGTCTTCTCTATGGTACTTGTGGTCTTGTGTGTTAATTTTGACTTTTTTTGAATAGCTGTGGTGGAAGTGGCTAAAGGTGAAGCATTAGGATGCTTTAGACTTGGTCACAGGAGGCCAGTTGCCAAACCTGACACATTAGAAAAATGTAGCCAGGCTGTGCCTAGCAATTTTGGTGTACAGTCTTTTCTTTGACCTAACCACAACCCTCCACCCACCTTTTGCATGCCCACAAGTACTACAGGAGGTGGAGCCAATGATCCCTTCTCTATTTACTCACCGTGTACACAGGTGCATCTGTGGTTTGGTGGAGTAGAGGTGTCTCATGTTGGACCAACACAAGTGATCTGCTTACTTCTCAGTGCTTCCCCTAGACCAGAGCTCTAAGAGCAGGGACTAGCTTATTCCCGGTGTCTTCAAGCAGAGCCTGGCACATGATAATCATTGAATTAGCTTCTGAATAGTTAAGTGGCACAAGGAAGGATTTCCTTTTTCAGAACATCAATCTCACTGCTGGTTTTGGGACTCAGAAGGTATTCCTTGAAGTCAGATGTTCTTTAAGTTCCTCATGACCATGTGAGTGCTCTCAACACTAGTAATATAGTCAATCTTACTAGGAACCTGTGTCCCTAGGAAGGTCATATATCACCACAGAATAATGCTATCAGGGTGTGAATTTTGCCAGATGGTTCCTTGGGTAGCTCAAAGTAGGGGGGACATGTCAGAGCACGGGTGAAAAAAATGCAAGCTGTATGTAGCTAGAAGTCAGCTTTCTTCTGAGGCCCTCAGCCACCACTGCACATGCTGACATCCACAACACTTTGTTTTTAGTCTTGCTTTTGCCACTAACTAGCTGCTGACCTGGGAGTCACTTAACCTTTCTAGATACCATTGGCCTAATCAGTAAAACACATGCTCTTTAAGGCCCTTCTAACCCTCAACTCTTGCCTTGAATTTTAAACAAAGGACTCGTTATATGGGATTAAACAAATCAGATTTTAAGAGCTTGAGTGAAGTAAAAGAACAAAGAAATAAATTTTAAACTCATGCTGATTCCATTCTTATTTTTAAGTTCTTTTTTCAGAATTTTTTTGAGCTGGTACGATAAGCTAAGACTAGTGACACTGAAACAGAAAAAGCAGAATTGTAGCTTATTTGGCCCTTATCCTGACTATGTTTTTCCATCTGTTTGTGGGTTAAAAGAAGTGACTCAGAGTGGAGTGAGGAGCACTCACTGGGTGCTTTTGGTCAAGTCACTTACCTCTCCTGGATCACAGTGTTTCAACCTGTAAAAAAGATGCCTGGTGAGTAAAATCTAAAAATCAAAGTAAAAGTCTTGAATGGATCAATGAGTTCTCGGTGAAATCAGAATTATCTTATGGGGCCTCCCTAGTGAGTTTTCTTTGCCTAGTGCTGTGGTTAGTTAATTTTGTAAAGTAATACAAGCCTATACATATATATTTTTCTTCCTGGATCAGCAATGCCAGCAGACCTGAGTGCAAATGGCACATTTTGTTTGCAGTCGAGTTGGCCCCACCTTATGTTGAACATTAAAGTTACAAGGTGAACCAATATTCTCTTCAAGATTCCAACTTTCTCCTCTCATTTTATGCTTTCCTCTGTAACATTTCTGAAGGACCATCTTTGGATTACTTATACACACAGCTGTTTTATGAGACTGCATTGGAGCTTATGAGTCAGATTACTGTTACCAAAATGTTTGTGAAATCACTTCTTAAGTCATATATTTGCATCATGTACAACCTGTTTGACAATCAAAACATTATGCCCTTCAGCACTTGGCTGGTCATTATAGTTACTTTTCCAGTAGAGTGTTCCAATGTGATATAATTGGGCAGTAGACATAAGGAGCACAGTATATTATTTTAACATAGAATTCTAAGTGCACCTCTCTTTCTGTAAGAATGAGAAGGACATATGATATTCTGTAATATTCTCAGTGTGATCAATTAATGGCATCGGATATTCAAGTATGGCTGAGGGGAAACCCAAGCCCATTCATGGTTGCTGTTTAGTGGAGGTAGCAAGGGTGGGAGAATGGGTTGGGCCAGAGCCCGGGACACAGCCACACCCACTGAAGCGGTGAGACAGAAGGGCTGCCTGTGTCTCCATCTCTGGGTTCTCACCCTCTGAGGTAGGGATCAGTACCACTGATGCTGGCTCTATTTTTTTTTCTTGTAGCCAAGCTCTAAGGCCCATCTCAAGTTGTGGCTCCTTCGATAAAGTCTTTACTGACCTCTTCTGAGTAGACTCAACTACCTCTCCCTGAAGCTTGTTGCTTGCACTTCCTGGTGGCTCAGTTGTCATTTGTTAACTTTTCACTGCCCCTATATGTCTGCCACCTCCTGGAGGACATGGACAGTGTCTTGCCTTGGATTTGGTATAGGAAAGCGGTTGTATCTTCATTAAGATGTGAGTATCCATGTGTTAATAAAATGTAATGTGTTATTTTTCAAAGGACATGCAGGTCCAGGCCTAGCCAGTGACTTCCAGGGTTGACATTTCATTCAGACTTTGAGGTTTGCTTTAATAATGAGCGATCTTACTGAGTATTACTGGGCACCTACTTTTGCTAAGGTGCTGTGTCAGGGATCCAAACCCTTATGCAGTAGTCCTTACCCTCTTGGAGTTTACAGCATATCAGGGGAGTTAAGATAAATATGTAACAAAAAGGTACGACATACATATGTTCTACATGCTAATTGAGTATAGTCAATAAACACGATAGAAATGTAAGCTTACTCTTAACCCATGGTTTACTAAATATTCTTTCTATCTCTAAGTATTATAGCATCCTATATAATAAAAACCTAATATGCAAATTGACCAAACAGCTGAACGATCGGTCACTATGACGCACTCTGACCACCAACAGGAGCGCTGCTCAGCCAGAAGCCGGGCTCATGGCTGGTGAGCACAGCAGCGGTGGTGGGAGCCTCTCCTGCCTCCGAGGCAGCACTAAGGGGCAGCGAGCCCAGCTTCGGGCTGAGGGGGAACCTCCCCCCCCCCAGTGCACGAATGTCATGCACCAGGCCTCTAGTCTATAATAAAACTTATGTTCTGATTTAATAAAAAGATACAACTCAGTGTGCATGTCTGAGTGTCTGACCACACATTTTAAATGCCTTTCCAGTGGACCTATCAAAACATTGCTATGGTTCATATTTTTGCATGTCTCCTTTCTGGGATAAGTAGTAAGATGATAGAGGAAATCCTGGTGGTCAGCATGGTGTTTAAGCTGCTTGGCAACACAAATGTGCAATTCCAATATCATGGGAGTCTAGAGAAAAGGCCTTTTAACAACAGTGAGATGTGCCCACAGCCCATAAAATGTGGCCGTGCTTGCCACCCAACCTCCAGCTCCTGTGCAAGTTTGCACCCACACTGCTTGCAGGTACTGCTGTGGATTCCGGAGTCTTGGAGAAATAGATCAGCCTTTAGACATCTGTGTTTTGAAGTATAAAGCATACATCTCAGAAGCGAATTTCGAACTTGGAAAAAGTTCACCAATGTTTTCAGCCGCCACTCTCAGCAGCCCACCCGTGGGAGGAGTAACATAAGAGAGATCTCAAAAGAAGGAAGGCATGAGACCCCCCTTTTCCTTGAAACAAGAGGGCTGGAAGTGTTCATTTCAGAAAAAGAGGAATGATTACAGTCTGTATTTTTGCAGAAGATAATGACCCTCTTCTAGATGATTTTACTTTAAAACGCTGAGGGAGCACTCTTATGGGAATAAAAAAACACCAAAAACAAAAAGTATTTTTCTGAACAGAAAAGGTTTCAAGAAAACATCTGCATTTTCTTTTGTGTCCCAGACTTTTACCCCTCAGCCCTTTACAACACTATTTAAAAAGAAGGGGGCTAGTGGGTTTCTTCCAAGGAGCCATTTGCTACAGGGGACAGTCCACCAGACAAGAAAGCGTGGTTTGTGTCTGACTGTGAGGTTGGCTCTATCATGCCTGGGCAGAACCTCTGAGAGACTCGCAGGGCTACCTACTGGGCCATCCATCCTCTTGTGTCTGACAAGTGGGGACCCTGTCCCTCTGTTGTAAGGAAATGGCAGGTTCAGATGGACGGGCAGGTGTGGACTCTTGGCCCTGCTTAAAGGGAAAACCTGTATCTGTTTGTGTATAGGGCGTGGAGCAAACAATGCGAGGTCCCCCTACATGGTGACTTTTGCTGCCCACCATCTTGGCTCACACCGATGGCCAAGTATAACTGGACTCCAAGGTTGCATATATTGTGTAGTCTGGAGGAGGAGTTGCCAAAAGAAAAACTCTGCTGGATCAAGTGTGTGCGTCCCGTGTTCACTTCTAGTCCTGTAAACAAACACAGCTGTTGAGTGAAGGATCTGTCCTCAGAAATGGTGGGGGGAAGAAACAGCTGTGCCCTGCCAGAGGGACCACAGCAGGGGAGAGAAGTTATGGGGCAGGGCTGTGGAGGAGCAGCGCTGGGACCGGTATTTGCTGTGTATCCCAGGATCAGCTGGTGTGAGGAGAGGCGATTCTGCATTTTCAGCTGAGACAGTTAAAGTATTTAGAATTAGTGTGAGAAGGCTTTGGGGGGAAGAGGGTGTGAAATGTCATCTGCTTTCCTCAGATCAAACCTGTTTAATATAGAAGCACTTAGCTGTCCTTTTCTAGAAGTGATGGAAAGGGACTTTTATCTATCTGCACTTATTCTTATTTTAAAATAATCTGCAACTTTGAGAAAAAGATGTTAGACATTCATAGGCCCTGTATTTATAGCTCTTTCCACTAAGAATAAGTCTTGGACCATAATCCTGTTTCTTTCCTCTTTCCTGCCAAAACATAGGTTTACGGTATGAGATCTGTGATGTATAGAGAGTGTGCTGTTATGATGGGACAGCCCTTTGCAAGACAGTTGTCTATTATGAGGCATGAAGTGGAGGTCAGATTTCTGCCTCACCGTCTAGATGCCCCCACAGTCCTTACTGCTGGAACTGCAGCGTCCAGGGCAGTAGCCACAGAAGTAGGGAAGCCCAGGGGACCACGAGAGTGAGGCCAACAAGGCGTTTAATTTGTGCATGGAGATCTTACCAGCTGGGCAGTTGACAGTTGGAGGGTTC
Organism: Myotis brandtii; assembly: GCF_000412655.1. Lineage (NCBI taxonomy): Eukaryota > Metazoa > Chordata > Mammalia > Chiroptera > Vespertilionidae > Myotis > Myotis brandtii. The sequence goes on along the minus strand of NW_005372084.1, from coordinate 1,623,124 downwards.
TAATCATGCCTTCCTTTATTTAATAGACATTTGTTAAATACTTACTGTGTGCAGGAATTCGTTGGCCTCAAGAACAAGTCTTCTCTCAGTAGTAGGAGACTTGTGATAAAAAGTTTGAATTTTGTCCCATTCCCAGGATCTTCCTCTCCTTCCCTACTTGCAGTAATGTTTTCAGTGAGGTACTGTCCTCGCTCTTGCTTTTAAAGAGGTATCACGAAGCCATTGCACAACAAATCAAACTCTGGAATTTCACTTGTATGGATAATGTAAATACAGATAATGTGACTGTTTTTTAAAAAAGAGATATCACAGATTGAACTTTAAAAATGTTTGCCTTGAATAACTGGAGTCCCCTCCAGAATGCAAATTCAGTCTTATTCCCTAACAGATCACTTGGTGTTTCAGGGCTGGTTTTGTGGAGACCGATGTTGCGTACACACTGCAGAGGCCAACTGGACACTCGGTAGTGGGGTGCTGCGAGCTCCATCTTCCTGAAGGTTTAGTCACGCACAGACAATGCCGTTTCACTCTCACTGGGATGCAGCTCATTCTCTTTCATTATTAGACTGTGCTCTAACAGACGGTGGCGTAGAAAATGTTCCTGGAATGGACCAGTGAACCTTGGCTGTCTCAGTGATTGGCTTATGCATCTCCCTCCTGATTGGTTAAGTTAGTTGGTTGGCACAGAGATGTCTGGGGTTGTGGGTTTATTTTCTCAAAAAGGCTCACCTAGTTTCCCAGAGGGGAAACCCAATTCATTCAACCGTATTCCTTGCTTTACCCACTTCTCAGGATTGTAGGAAGGACAGGGGATAATTGCATCAACTCTCGCCATTACAGGTTCAGATAAAAAGAATCCTGCCCCCAAACAAACAGCTTGGTTGGTCAGTCCTTGCTTGGTTCAGTTAGGTTAACTTTGTTCTGTGGTCCCACCCTCCCTTAACAAGAATGCGATGTGTAAGTGCATCCAAGCATGCGGTAACCAAGTACATCCTCAACTTGTCTTCATCAGTACCTCCCGAGGTACCGATTCCTGTTCTTCCATCAGCTCAGACCTGACCCCCTTTCAGCACCTGCTGGTAGGTGCCAAGTGAGTTTCCTGTTGCTGTGGTAACAAATTACCACAAGATTGATGGCTTAGAGCAACACAAGCTTATTTTCTTACAGTTCTGTAGGTAGGAGGTCTGGCATGGGTCTCACTGGGTTAGCTTCAAGGTGTTAGGCAGGCTGTGTTTCCTCAAGAAACCCCTGGGGGAAAATACATTTCCCTGCCTTTTCCAGCTTCTAGGGGCCGCCTGCATTCCTTGGCTTGTGGCCCTTCCTCCATGTTCGCATCCAGCAGCGTAGCATCTTCAAATCTCTAACTCTCACTCTTCTTTATTACATTTTCCTCTCTGACTCTCCAGCCTCCCTCTTTCCCTTATAACAGTCCTTGTGGTTACATTGGGCCCAGCTGGATAATTTTTTTCTATTAGTGTGCCTTGTAAAATCACACCCACAAAACCAGGACAAGCTCCCCATTTCAAAATCCTTAACTAATCACACCCACAGAATTAGTTTGGACACAGAAGGTAACATATTTCCAGGTTGCAGGGATTAGGACGTGGGCCACTCTTCTGCCTCCCACAGTAAATTTGATGCCTTGACAAGGACTTCACAACTTTTAAGTGGGAGATTCTTTTCTGCATTTAGTGTGCACTTTCAGCTGTTTTTTTATGCAGAAGAAAGGAAGATCCTGTGGAGAATTTTGAGGATCGTATTTCATCTGCAGATTTTCTGAGTGGCTTTGCAATCTATCTGTAATGAGGAGCTCAATAAAATGGGCTGTTAGAAGTCATTACTTAGAAGGTATGTAACAGTAGACTGTTTCCTTGTGTCTAAATGTAGATTTGCTGCCTTTAGAATAATGCACACAATTAAATAAACTCAGTACATATTTTGAAGGCATATCCTCTTACAGGAAACTTTTCAGGGTTCTATGTATGGAGATATTTTAGGAACCATCCCTATCCTATTGGTAAACTTACAGCCCCATTTTGAAGACTATTTTGTTTAAAAAGTCAATCAAGAGGGAAAAAAAAGCCAATTAGAAATGCCCCAGTAAAGAACAAATCAAAAGGGTATGGAAATAGCATAATATTTTGAAGATGTTTTTATGTTTATTGTGCTTATTATAGAAGGTAGTAAACTTCCAATGAAGTCATTTATTTCTATCTGGGGTGTCATAAAGCAAGGCTCTGGGGTGGTTTCTTTGGGTGCAGAGCAGTTATTCCCAAACTGCCTGATCACCAGGGTGCCGGGTCGCTTTGCAAAGTGTGGAGTTCTTAGTCCCACCCTGGAGATTTGGTTCAGTAGGTGGTGGGGGAAAGGGCGGTGGGAGGGTGTCGGGGGGACTCAGGAAATTCAGTTCTCACTGTCTTCTCCAAGATACAAAACTCTCTGTTACCTTCGGTGAGAATGTAACACTGCTAGTGTATTCAGGCCAGAGGCCATTCTAGTTAGGTACCGGCTGGCAAGTCTGCTGCACTTGACAATCATAGTTATTTTCGTTTCTTGATCTCATAATGCCAATATCCCTGCTATAGCTGAGTCTGGTGCCAAGGCTTGCTCTGTATCTGCAACCTGGTTTTATTTTTATTTATTTTTTTGTCTATTAGAATGCCTTGTAATCTTTTGTTGTTGAAAGATAGACATGGTCTACTGGCTAAGGACCATCAGCAACTGAGCCTTGGTAATGTGGTGTTGAGGTTGTGAGGGAGGGAAGCATCCAGAGTCCTGGTGAGCCCGTGGCCCCGGGCTGTGGCCCCCACCAGTGCTTCCCAGTTCCCCCCACTTAGAAGGGACAGGATGGCTAGAGGGACTTGAGTCGGGTATCTCCTTCCCCAGCTTCTGTAGGCTCCAGTGAAGCAGTTTCTCGTGAGTGCAGGCCTGTTAAGAACAGCGCTCGGGTATGTTTCAAAGTGGCTACTGCCCCTCCTTCTGTCTAAGGCGCATGGTGGGATTTTTCTCTGATCTTCATTGTGAGGACCTGAAAAAGGTAAAACTCACAAAGGTAGGGGGTCCCCCTGGAGTTTTTATTTCTCAGACTTGTCTACACTGAGCCTCCAGCAAGTTTTCATAGAGGTTTTTGCTCTTGGGTTTCTGCTCTGCTGAATTGTGATTCTTCGTATCTGCCTAGCTGCCTCTCCGGTTTGTGGGCTGGTGGCGTGCCCTGTGACCTCCGTTCTCTGAAACATCCAAGGAGAGTTGCTCATTTTCAGTTGGTTTAGTTGTTACTTGTTGTGAGGATGGACTGATGACTTCCAAGATCCTTACGTGCCAAACCCAAACCAGAAGTGACAATTCCTTGTTTCACTTGCATTTGGTACCCTACCTCAGTCAGGGCTGGGTCCCCTGGGTTTCTCCAGACACCTCGACCTTTGCTGTGGGTTCTGCTCTCTTTGCACCTGGTCTTGGCCACCTGCATCTGAACCTGGCCTCCAGCTCTTGGGAGGCCTCCCCTCCGCCTCCTTGAGAAATGTGCTCAGCATTCCCATTTTCCTCTGTTCTTGCCAATCGTTGTGGCTCCTCTGAAAAGTAGTCACCCAGCCCTGGCTGGTTTGGCTCAGTGGATAGAGCATTGGCTTGTGGACTGAAGGGTCCCAGGTTCGATTCTGGTCAAGGGCACGTACCTCAGTTGCAGGCTCCTCCCTGGCACGGGCCCTGGTGGGGGCTTGTGTGGGAGGCAACCAATCGATGTGTTCCTCTCACATTGATATTTCTCTCTGTCTTTCCCTCTCTCTTCCATTCTCTCTAAAAAGCAATGAAAAAATATCCTTGGGTAAGGATTAAAGAAAAAAAGTAGTCGCCCACCCACTCTGGCTGGCATCACCTTGTCACACCTCTGCATCCTGCTCAGTTGCCTGGGAGTCTCCTCTTGCTTATCTCAGCCCTCTTGTTGGATGGTCTACTTTTTCCTGTCTCATCATTTTCTCTCTCTGTTGAACTCCGTAACACTTTCTGGTGCCTTTCTTGTTGTGCTCATCACTGCTCCTCATGGTCTGTCATGTGTTATGGTGACTTGTGTCCTTTTCTAGCACATTGTAAACCATGAACACAAGGAAGGGGCCTTATTCATTGCTCCTACTCCACAGTGCCTGCACAGCAGGTGGTCAATAAATACGATGAAAGCATTAATGTACTGACTAGATAAGACAGTTCTAAAGGGGGACGCACTTCCCCCAAACCCAAGCTTATTTAGTAAGTACATAATGTGGTAGTACAGGAATGCAGGTAGGAAAAACAGAACGAAGGCAAACAAGTACTCAAATGTTCCAGGTCATTTCTGAATTAGAAAAGAGGCTGTTTGCGGGGGAGGGAACTGAGCTAGTTGTTGGAAACAACGAAGCAAACTCTGCTGACCAGCTCTTCCTACCCCAGACTTGGCAAAATGATGAGCAACCTGAGGACTACTTAAGCAAGGGTTTCCAAACTTTGGTCTGCATTCAAATCCCCTGCAGAGCATGTATGAACATGATGCCCAGGTTATAGCAGCCCTAATTCAGTCCTGGTGTCTGGGGGCAGAGCTAGTCATAGGGTCTTGTAGAGACACCCCTGCTGATTCCAGCTCCCAGGAGTTTGAGAGCCATGGGCTCATGCAGTTGTGTTGAGTTGGATTCAAGTTCAGCGGAGGTGTATGTGACCTTCACATCTTGATTAACATGACCTCTGCAGGGTGTTTGTTTTTTTTGCATTTTCTGGCCTTTGAATTTAAAACTTGAAAGATTTTATCTGGTAGGGTCACAAAGAAATCAAGTATGGGAAAATACTTAAGGTAGTTGCCATAGAGTTTTGGGATGTTAGGGGAAAACATATTTTGAAAAGTATTATTATTATTTGTAAAATTTAATTTAATTTATATTACAATTATTTTTTTAACTCAAGAAAAAAATGTAAAGAGGTCAAGTTTGGATTTTTGAAGTAGACCATCAAACCATCTGCAAATAAAGATAAATTTGTACTTTACTTACAATATTCCTGTCTTTTTCTCATTTTTCATTACCTAGGACTTCTGAGAGGTCCTAAAAATAGTATTTTATTTTAGGTTTTATATACTATTTCTACTTATGCTAGTTACAATTGTGAGTTTCATAAATTTATTTATCAATATAAATACACTATTTCATTTATTCCTAAACATTATTTTCTAGCTTCAAGAAAAGTTCGGTGCCCAGTATATGAGTTTATACTCATACATAATGTTTATGACTATTTTTTTTAGTTAAATTTATTGGGGTAACATTGGTTAATAAAATTATATAGGTTTCAGGTATACAGTTCTACAATACATCATCTGTATATTGTATTTTGTGTTTACCACCCCATGTCAAGTCTCCTTCCATCACCATTTGTCCCCTCTTTACCTTCTATCTCTCCTACCCCCTCCCTCTGGCAATCAATACTATTTTATTATTGTAAAATATTTAATAATAGCAACAATGGGCATCCTTCAGAGTAGTGACTTTGTAAACCAATTTTCTAATGTTGAATCATTCTTGCATCCTAGAATAAACCCTTATTATGTACTACTATTGTTATTATTTTGTTGTTGTTAATCCTGAGGATATTTTTTCCATTGATTTTTAGAGAGAGTGGGAGGGAGGGAGGAAGGAGAGAGAAACATTGATGTGAAAGAGACACATCAATTGGTTGCATCCTACACACTCCCAGACCACAGTGGAAGATGGAACCTGCAACCCAGGTATGTGCCCTTGATTTGGGGTAACATTGGTTAATAAAATTATATAGGTTTCAGGTATACAGTTCTACAATACATCATCTGTATATTGTTTTTTGTGTTTACCACCCCATGTCAAGTCTCCTTCCATCACCATTTGTCCCCTCTTTACCTTCTTCTACTTCTTCTATCTCTCCTACCCCCTCCCTCTGGCAATAAATAGTATTTTATTGTTGTAAAATATTTAATAATAGCAACAATGGGCATCCTTCAGAGTAGTGACTTTGTAAACCAATTTTCTAATGTTGAATCATTCTTGCATCCTAGAATAAACCCTTATTATGTACTACTATTATTATTATTTTGTTGTTGTTAATCCTGAGGATATTTTTTCCATTGATTTTTAGAGAGAGTGGGAGGGAGGGAGGAAGGAGAGAGAGAGACGGAGAGAGAAACATTGATGTGAAAGAGACACATCAATTGGTTTCATCCTACACACTCCCAGACCGCAGTGGAAGGTCGAACCTGCAACCCAGGTATGTGCCCTTGATGGGGAATCAAACCCGAGACCCAACCCTTCAGTGTGCAAGCTGACTCTCTAACCACTGAGCAATTCCATCCAGGGCTACAATTATTTTAATAGACTATTTTAGGATCTTCAGATATGATCAAATGAGATTGCTATACATTTCCTTTTATTTTATTTTTTTCGATCCTTATCCATATATAAGTGGGTATATAGCTACTTATAGTGATAACTTAAAGAATGAACTTGGGAAGTTTTCTGCCTTTTTTTAAAGCATGGGACAGTTTAAATAATACAGCATAAAGCATTTTAAAAAAATAAGCCACATCCTGTTTTTAAGCGGTTGAACATACTTTCAAGTGAATTGACATCTAAGTGCTTATTCAGTGATGCGTATGTGGCTTACATCATTGTTAAATACTAGGTCCTGGTGATTTGGTTTGAATAATAGTGAAAAAAGATCCCGTAAGGAATAACAGAAACCACAGGTAACAATTGGTTCTCCTCTCTCTGGGCTGGTGGCCTACTGAAGAAATATCAAGTATCTACAGAATGGGGGATTTTTTTTTCATGTTTTGTCTGTTGACTGAGGTCTGGACATAGGTTGGGACTGGAACAAAACTCCAAAGGAGATATTATGGAATCATGGATACCAATATGTATACTTAGAGTCATTATTCTCAACTTAACCATCTCTGTTGATTTGATGATATCGCCCACACCTTTTCCTAAAGGTGACAGTGTTTTCTGAACCTCCTTGATGATATACACCACCTGGGATGTTTGCAAACATGCCGATTCCTGGGCCCCATCACAGACTTACTAACTCAGGAATCCTAGAGAAGGGGCCTGGGGATTGTATATAACCAACAATTATTCCAGGTGATCTCTATTATTAGGAAAGTTTGGGAACAACCTATGTGGAAATAGATTAAAATCCATTATAGCCGTGGTTCTCAGCCTGGACTGCACATTACAACAAACTGAAAAGCTTAACATCCTGATGCCCGGGGCTCACCTACCAAGGGATTCCATCTCCGGGGATGAGGCCCGGGCATCATCGTTTTTTAAATGTTCATCACTATCCCTGGTGGTCATTGACCTTCAGCATTCTGGAGCCCGAGTAGAATTCTATGAGATCATTGTTGATTCCTTGTCTTGTTGGAAAATCAAGACTGGGTATAACTTAGATTCTATGTCTTTGCATAACAGGAGTGAGAATGAGGCCCTCTCTCTTGTGATTCCCCCGCTTTCTCTTTGATACAATTCTTTTCAAACCATACTGGTCAACCAAGTTGAACCTCTGCAGAAAAACAGATAAGTATCTGGCACATGGTAATTGTTCCATTAATGTTCATTACTATTGGTGTAATCCAGACGTCAGCTGGGCTCTTCCAGCTCCTTAAACTCTCGACCTGATTGCATTGAGTCCCACTGTGTCTTCTGGCGTTCTGCTGCCTTGGTGTTTATGTGGTTCTGCTGGCCACAGCTTCTGGGCGTCTCCTTCTGTGCCTAGAGGTTTTGTGCTGCACTGAGTTGAATCATCCCTCCCTCATAATAATGCCATACATATACAGAACTTACATGTTCTCCCTGTTTGTTTTGGATGAGGAAGCTGAGGCAAAGAAATTATATAACTTTTCCCGGATGAAGCAGTAAGTTAGGTGATAGAGGCAGATAATGAGCCCAGGCATTCTAGCCCCAGGGTCTGTTTTTTGTTTTAAAGATTTTTTTTTGTTGATTTTTAGAGAAATTGGAAGTGAGAGGGAGAGAGAGAAACATCAATGTGACAACAAAACATTGATCGACTGCCTCCGGCATGGCCCCTACTGGGGATTGAGCCCACAACTGGGCATGTGCCCTGACTGGTTATCAAACCGGTGACCTTTCTGTGCATGGGAAGATGAACAACCAACTGAGCCACACCAGTCAAGGCCAGAGTCTGTTCTGTTGCTTTTTATAGTCGTGCAATCTTGCCTCTCAGGGGTAGGTTTTACTGAAGATTTTGGATGGGGGACTGAGGGTGTCACAGGGAGTGGTGGCTTAGCAGACTGCACAGTAGAAGCCTGAAACTGCACATCAGTCATTCCTTTTACTGCAAGTCACTTGGTCTGTGTCCCTGGCAGAACCAGATCTAGAATGCAAGAGTGAATGAGACTTCTAAAATCGGGGTTCTGCACCCAGTTCCCAAGGCTAGGGATGCCCTAACTTTGGACAGTGCTTGAGTAAACCTGTCTGTCATAATTTGTGGACCATCCTTTTCTAAGGTTCAATGACGAACAGGTGACAGCACTCCCAATGCCTGTCTCTGATCAGCACATTCTTACATCCTTTCTTTAGATATTTTATAGAACATTTTGATCTAATTATGCTCATGCCTTGTAAGCTCAGGAGTCAGTCTTTCTCTTTATGGTGGTTTAGTTGGATTCACTACTGGTTGATTTTAAAATATCATTTTTCAAGGACATTTTTCTCTTATTTTCAGATTCTTGGAGCGGATGCCTCACTATAGCCCTTATGTGCTGTTTACAGTCAGGAAAATGACAGGAGGAAGATACTTAGATAAACCAAGATTCTGTTTTCACCTAATGCCTGATAGATACCATTGCCGTAGTTTCCATTTGGCACGTGCTCTCATGTGGTGCACAGGAAACCCAGGGTAACCTCCTTAGCCCTTCATCTCCATGTGCACACATGTATGCAGCCCAGTAGACCAAGTTTTACTGTTGTTTATGGCATTTTTGGCAAAGCCAGATGAGTTCCCATATTCCAATGGGAGTTAGGGAAGGAACAGGAGAACAGAACATCTGCTATTAATCGTGTTCATTCATCGCAATGCATTTTCCTAGTGAATGTGGTCGGGCAGAATGTGGTCACTCGAGGGAGTAACAGAAAAGCAGAGATCACTGTGGAAGGTATCCTACAGATAAAATCAGGAACAGGGAAAGGATGGGTAAGCCAAATTTTGCCACAGGCCTATACCATGCATAAACATAGGCTTCTAATGAATATGTAAACTATTCAAATAACTTTAGAATGTGTATCAGAGTTCTATTTTCATTAATATGTATATGCATTTGTAGACTTTCAAAAGAGCATCATCCTAAAGGCATAGTGTCTAAAAAGAATAGGGATAAAGAGAAATGTGAATAATGGGAAAACTTAAGCATATGATTTAAAAATTTAAATATTAGATAATGCTAAGATGAGCCTTCTAGTGTCATTAATCTATGCTCAGGTGACTTTTTCTGAGGCAGCTGAGTGGGTCCTTTGGAATTTCCCTGTATTTGTTATCCTACTTTCGATCTTCATATTTGGGCTAGAGTTAATGGGACAGATTCCCCTTTTCTTGAGCCTACTTGGAATTTTTAGGTAATGCCCTATTTACTAGTTGGAATATATGAAAGGGCCAGGAGCCCCGAATTCTTTGACCATCACCTCTATTATTTCCAGAGGGGCCTATGTCATTCCAGCCTTGCTGGCCCAGGGGAGGGCTGGCCCTGAGCAAGTTTGGGGAGTGGATGGCAATTAGTGGTAACGCCTGGATGTCACCAAAGGGTCTTACAGACTAGAATAAGGTTCTCTGAAGAAATTGTTTTTAATGAGGAGATACACATAGCGCACAGTGCGTCAGGCTTTGGGTGGCTCCTCCAGGTCTGTGGCAGAGATGGTGCTCAGCTTACTAGCTTCCATTCTGACTCTCCTTTCCACCCAAGAAATCATAACAAAATGCAAGTAGGTGAGAGACTGGGATAGACCCAAATTCATCTCATTAAAAAAAATGTGACTCTTCTGCAGACCCCCGTATTTCATTATGTCTCACTCTGACTCAATGTGGTTGAAAACAAGCACGCTCAGAAGGATCCCTGGGAAGAGGCTGCAGATCAGGATGTTGCTCAGCAGCAGGCAGGCAACGACCATCCAGGGAGTGGGCAGCCGATGTCAGGTGCGCACTGGTCATCCCCAAGCACATGGCGGAAGAAAGGTGGGAAAAAGCAGTAGACAGTGAACAAACCCCATCAAAGAATGAGGATGATTTGGGTGCTCACTATGGACCTACCTAGTCTCATTTCATCCTTTTCCATCTTTGGGTGGTACGAGACTCGTCATTTTACACGTTAGAAAACTCAGGCGCAGAGAGTTGTAGTGCCTCCTTTAGGTTCACTCAGCTGGCCGTGACAGAGCCAGGATGCAAGCCCAGAGCTGCCTGTTTACTTGGTGGCCGGTAGCAGGAATCCAACTGAAGTAAATGGGGCCAGGAAAGCACATCAGTTGCAGGAATTCTGGAGGGAGGGAGTAGAGCAGGAATCCCGTCTCAAAAACGGCAGAGCCATCTCGGTATCTTGGAGGCAGTCGGGCGTGGACAGGGCCTGCACGAGGACAGGCCTTGCACTGGTCTTCAGGCTCCACCTGGGCAGAGTGTGGCTTAGGCTGGGTGACGGGTGCCGGGATCTGGTCCCCAGTTGACTCTAGCAAGGTTGCCATGTGTCTAATGTTTTTTGTTTGTTACGATGCTGTACATTACAACCCCAAAACTTTGTACCAAAAGTTTGCCCCAAAGTTTGTACCGTTTGACCCCCTTCACCCATTTGCCATGCCCCCACACATCTGCACACCTCTGGCAACCACCAATCTGTTCTCTGTATCTATGAGGTTTTCTTAAGTTTTTGTTTGTTTGTTTTTAGATTCTACATATAAGTGAGATCATGCAGTATTTGTCTTTCTCTCTCTGACTTATTTCACTTAGCATAATACCCTCAAGGTCCATCAATGTCACAAATGGCAGGCTTTCTTTTTATGGCTGAATAAGATTCTTCTCTCTCTCTCTCTCTCTCTCTCTCTCTCTCTCTGTGTGTGTGTGTGTGTGTGTGTGTGTGTGTGTGTGCATACTCTACATTTTCTATATCTATTTGTCCATTGGTGGATACTTCGTTTGTTTCCACGTCTTGGCTACTATAAATAATGTTGCAATGGACATGATTTGCAAACATCTTTTCAAGATAGTATTTTCATTTCCTTAAGATGTATATTCAGAAGTGGAATTGCTGGGTCATGTGGTAGTTCTGTTGTTAATTTTGAGGAATGTCCATACTGTTTTCCATAGTGGCTGCACCAATTTACATTCCCACCAGCAGTGCACAAGAATTCCCTTTTCTCCGCATTCTCACTAAAACTTGTTATTTCCTATCTTTTAAAAATTAATAGTCATTCTGCCCAGATGGCATAGCTCAGTGGTTGAGCATCGACCTATGAACCAGGAGGTCATAGGTTTGATTCCTGGTCAGGGCACATGCCCGGATTGTGGGCTCAATCCCCAGTGTGGGGCATGCAGGAGGGAGCCGATTAATGATTCTCTCTCATCATTGATGTTCCTATCTCTCTCACCCTCTCCCTTCTCTCTGAAATCAATAAATTTATATATTTTTAAAAATAAAATAAAAGTCATTCTAAAAGATGTGGTGATCTCTCGCTGTGGTGTTGAGTTGCATTTCCTTGATGCTTAGTGATGTTGAACAGTTTTCATGTACCTGTTGGCCACCGAGGTATATTCTTTGGAACCTATTCTTTGGAGCCTTTTCTTGTGGGTTTGGCTAACTTGAAGGAGGGTTTGGACTTGAGCTGGATCCTCTAAAAAGGGGATGGTTCAGAGTGAGGAGGAACCCCCAGCTCCGCCTGGTGAGGCTTGCTCTGTGGAAGAAGGGCTTTCTCTGGTGGTGGGTAGAGGCAGGATGTACAGCACGTTGGCATGGCCAGCATCTGCTGTGCTCTCCTCCTGGTGTGCCTTGCTGTACTGCAGGAGCAGGGAGGCTAAAGTGCCATTTCCCAGACACAGTGCCCACCATCCCAGTTCAAGATGGGATTGCATCCCCCAGTTAAATATGCCGCGGAGGAACCGAAGTTGGAACCGACTTGAGAGGGTTGGAGGCAGGTGTTCGAGGCACCCACTTGCTGGCTGTGCTGACCTCGCAAGCGCAGTGTGCCCTCCCTCAGAGCGACCATCCAGCAGCAGGTCCCTGTTGCCTGGGTGGCGGCTGAGGGGGCCTGTGTTCCCCACGCCAGCTTGGGCAGGGCTTTCTGACTGACAGCTCTTTTGGGAGGCCTGGTCTCATTCTTGGAGGCCCAGCCCAGAGCTCGTGCCCCCAGCTCTTCCTCCAATGTTATAAGCACCTAATTGCCCGAATTAAGATCTTTCTGCTTCAAGTTGCTTGGTCGGTTTTTGATTAATGACAACTGCACCCTGACTACTGGGCTGTGTCACTGAGGACCTGAGTACTCGCCCCCTGGGATGCAAAGGAGCCAGGCTCTGCCCTCCTGGGACTGTTCCCGCCTTCCCTCCTCTTCTCCCTTCTTTTCTTCCTGCCTTCCCTCATTCCTTTTTAAAATTTTACTTTTTAGCTTTTTACTTTGAAATAAATTTAGACTTGTTGAAAAGCTATGAAGTCATGTCTGTAAATGGTTTGAGCGAATTGGATGAAGCGATTTACAATATACAGGTTTGCAACAGCAAAACCTGAAACCTGTATCTCCCTTTCCATATTTCCCACCCAAAAAAAAGCATTTCTAAGGCATTGGGGCAAGAACTAAACTCCACGTAAGGCCCCCTGGGCTGGGGTCTTGCTTAGTTGATGTCTGTGCTGCGAGCCGAGCAGGTGGAAGGAGCAGGGAGTGGTCCTGGGATGGCGCCTGCTACCTTGCCTCCCCCGGATCCCGTCAGTGAAACTGTTTTTTAGTAACAGCAGAGTTTTGTCATAGTTTTCTGTGCGGACGGGGGTGAGGGGTGCTGGTGTTACCGCTCAGCATTAGTGGCTGATGGCCTGGTGCTGATGAGTGACTGCGGCAGGACGTGAGACATCGGGACCTTCTGCGTGTGGTCGGGTGGGTTGCACGTGGGTTCCGCTGTTGTTCTGTTCTGGATCCTCTGACAATTTGAAAGAATGTAAGCAGATGTTTCCAAGAATTTCTTAAAAGGATTTCAAAACATTTGTGCTAAAAGCTTCAGTGACAGGTCTCAGGCTCGAGCAAGGCCCAGGCAGAGTGGTGTCATAGGAAACACACTGGACTCGAGACCAGAAGAGCTGGGTTTAAATCCTCGCTCTGGAATCTTAAACTCCAGTGGAGTTATTTAAGAACTCTTGGCCTTGTTTTCTTATCTGAGGAATGACAGGGGTTAAATGGATCGTACTGGAGTCCTTCCTGGCGTTAAATGTCTCCATCTGTCATTTATCCACTGTGGCTGCCCCCCGGTAGCGTTGGTTGCCGGATTTACCCGTGGGCAGTTGAGGAGCAGATCCATGGCACACACTAGGTGGGATATGCCCGTGCCCGGGAGTCCAGATTGGGAGCCTGATGACTCCCCCAACCCGCTCTGGTGACAAGCAGAGTTCTCACTTGTTTGAATTCTACCTGCAGCTTACAGGTGTTGCAGTTGGCCCCAGTCCACTCTTGCCCTCACAGGACCCTGTACAGTGTGCCCTTCGTGCGTTCCCTGCATCCCATGAGGTTATTTATTCCTTGTTATTGTCATGAGCCAAGAGTTTGAGACCCATTGAAGGAAGTGCTGTACAACGGGTTCTCACTGTAATTGCCAGAAGGCTGTCAAAATCAAGTTCATACTATGGAAAGTTCCACTATTTGAAGTACTGCTCTGTACGCTTATTCATTCATTTACCCATTTTACAGGTACTTACGGGGTGTTTCTTATGCACTAGGTACTATGCTAGGGGAGGAAGAATGGACAAAGCTCTTCATCCTCTAGGCCAGAGGACAAGGTAGAGAATAAATGTCAGTTCTGACCAGTGAGCACATCCTAGTGGGTGTGGGTCAAAAATAAATTATCCTGGATTTCCCTGGTGAGTTTAGATTAAACCAAAAACCAAGGGCAACTGGAGGGCACTGGAGTGAGAAGTAGTTCCTCCCATCACTGCCTTGGTGGCAGAGGGAGAGGTGCCAGGGGTAATTATAAGATGGGGAGTTCATAACACTTTCTCAGTAAGAGTTGAGCCACCTCCCTCCCTCTGCAGGGCCTGCCGGCTGAATGATTACTTAGTTATCTAGTTCCTGCATCATGAGGGTGCCGGTGGGGAGAGAGATGCCAGTGCATGCGACCTGAACAGTTATTCTATTTTGCCATTTTCCAGCCGTGTGCTGAACCATTGTGGTAGCATTAATAAATGCACTTTCTTAAAAAAGGATTCCAAGCAGTTTAAAAGATTTATCTGCTGCAAGACTTAAAATCTTTTTACATTAAGCAGCATTGTGAAATTCTAAAAAATGTATTTTTTTTATAAATCATGGAGTTTCCTCCCACCCCAGTAATACTAACTTTAAGACTATGTAAACTGGAAGAAGGAAGGAGGGAAATGTGTCTAATAAGTAAGTGCCAATTACTTTTAGAATTTGGGTGGGGGAGAGGGGCAGTGAAAAGCATTGGACATGTTTTAATTTCTATTATAATACCTTATAGGTGGTGGAGATTTAGCGCTTGTATTAGTCAGGGTTCTCCATAGAAATAGAACCAACAGGATGTGTATATGTAGAGAGAGAGATTTATTATAAGGACTTGGCTCATGTGATTATGGAAGCTGACAAGACCAAAATCTGCAGAAACAATGTCCCAATTCAAGTCCAAAGGCTGGAAGCTGCCGTAGAACCAGGAGGAGCCAATGTCCCAGTTCATCAGCAGGAAGGGCTCATGTTCTAGTTCAAAGACACTGGGCAGGAGAGCTCTCCCTTACTTGGAGGAGACGCAGTCTTTTGTTCTATTCAGGCCTTTATCTTGTTGGGTGAGGCCCACCAGCATTAGGGAGGACAATCTGCTTTACTCAGTCTACTGATTTCAATGTCTGTCTCACCTAAATGTAGCCTCACAGACACACCCAGGACAGTGTTTGACTGAATCGGGCACCCCCTGGTCTGGTCCAGTTGACACATCAAATCAACCACCACAGAGCTTATGCCGTGACTGGCCCACGGTCCCACAGAGGCCTAGTGTCAGGGCCTGGAATGGAGCTCACATCTTCCAACTGCCGTCTAGGGTTCTCTCCACCTGCTGCTTTTCAGGAGGGTGGATCTTTGGTGGGATCGTGAGGTGTACGGGATTAACACCGCATGTCTTCCTGGACGCTCAGTTTTCCCTAGTGATAAAGACATTATTTCTTTCTTTAAGCATGGATATATTGTGGGACATATTGGCAGTTCACATGAATGTTTAAAATGTGTCATGACTGTTAAAGAAATGATGAACCTTTAGCTAAGCTGGATATGTCTGGGTCAGAGAACTTGTCTCTCCTCTGTTCCAAGAATGGCCTTGGTGACAACTTTTATAATCACAGGGTGCTGATTACAGCTGGCTTTCTTGGGTCCCCAGGAAAAAGGGTGGTGCCCAGGGAACTCTCCTGTTTATTTAGTCTGGGAGTCCCCTGCCCGTGCCCAGTCTTTTGGGAGGAAGAACCTCACGGTGTCAGGCAAACATTTGGTCATTAGGGTTGTTTCCCCAGAGTGGCCTGCTCCCCCACATGTGTTGTTATGCTTCATTCCCCAAGTTTATTATTGGTTGTTGACAAAAGAATATTAAGTACAATATATTTAGATAACATTACTTAATACTCTTTTAATGTTACATTAACGTCGTATTCATATGGAAATCCCCACAAGACTGTACCCTAGTTTAACCTTATGAGAGTAGGAGTGAAGAGAAGGGGAGAAGAAGTAAAAAACAAAAATACAGCAACTTATAGTAGGGTGACAGTCAGTCCTTAGGGATATAATTTGGTCGGCACTGGAATATCTAGTCCCACACTTTTTCTTAGAAGGTCAAGACCACAATCTGAGGAGGTCATCATCAGACTGTCTGTGCTGTGAAGCTGGGGAGAATGGCTCTGGGCTTTGTATATGACAGCCTCACCTGAGGGTTCGCAGGGAAGTGGGACATTTCCTGTGCCCTTGACCAAGGAAGGATATCTTCCACCTGAGAAAGTCGTCCTCCAAACTGGCGGCATCTTCTGGGTCAAGGTACACGCGGGGTGAAGGAGGACGGAGGAGCTTGCTGAGTTGGCCAGATCGGCCTGGGGCTGGCAGGAGGCCCCAGCGTGCATTTCAGCCACCAGACCATTAACACTGTCACTGTGTGTGCAATTCACAGGCATGCACACCTACACACACGCACACACATTCTTCAAATAGGCAGCCATCAAGTTGAGAGAGAGTGGACAGGATACATTGTTACACATCGTGGTTTAAAAAAAAATTGTACAAGTAGTACATAAATACTTGCTGTATAAGAGCCTGTTTAAAGCCCCGAAGCTCCAGAGAGTGGCCTGGTTGAAGGGCCTGCCCCTCCCGCTGCAGCACACCTCCTGCTGATGGGAGATGCGCAGAGGCAGAGGGAACACAGCTCCCCAAGGAAGTGCTTTGTTTCTCAGAAGACTCTGGCATTTGCAGGTTTGGGAAGGGAGGTGTGGGGAAGAGAATCTGGGAGGAGAGGGAGGAATGTAGATCACTATTAAAATAAAACAAAATAAACACATGCACCTAATGAAGATCTGTGTCTTCCTGGCATCGTTACTTTTCTAATAAACGGGGGTGGGGGGGGAGCTGAAAGTAAAGCAGAAAGCCCTAGTAAACACATGAGAACTACCAAATTAGTTCTCTATGCAAACACACCTTTCTATTTAGAGCTGGAACCGCTCTGGGCTGACCTTCTCGGAGGTGGCTCTGGGGGCCCCCGCCCGAGGCGTGGCTGTATATGTTAGTGTTTTCTTTGGCTTACAGAACATTAAATAGTGGTGGTTTTGCCTTTCTGTTTTTCCTCCTTCCCCAAAATGAGTGCTAATAACTTTTATATAAAGAACATTACCTGTTAGTTCAGAAGTCTGGTCACATGCTCCTATTCAGAGGTGCATCTCCGCAGACAGGGGAAGTGTGCCATTTGGAAATGATCTTAAATACCTGTTGACTAGCTGTTGGCTGGCCTTTAAGCACAACAGGAAACTCTGTTGGGAAACTGTGTTATAGAAGACTAGGGGCCCGGTGCACAAAATTTGTGCACTGAGGGGGGGGGTGTCCCTCAGCCCAGCCTGCACCCTCTCCAATCTGGGACCCCTCGGGGGATGTCCGACTGCCAGTTTAGGCC
>NW_005372084.1:1584966-1604654 GCF_000412655.1 Myotis brandtii | reverse complement strand
AAATATATTTTTGTTGATTTCAGAGAAGAAGGGAGAGGGAGAAAGAGATAGAAACATCAGTGATGAGAGAGAATCATTGATTGGCTGCCTCCTGCACGCCCTCCACTGTGGATCGAGCCCACAACCCGGGTACGTGCCCTTGACCGGAATTGAACCCAGGGCCCTTGAGTCCACAGGCCAATGCTCTATCCACTGAGCCAAACCGGCTAGGGCCAACTATTGTTTTTATTCTCCCTTTTGTCCATTTTGTATTTAATCATCTTCTTATCTCACTGATTATCTTTTTCTCTATTTGCATATTATTTCTCCAACAAGAGTATGAACATTCTGAGGGTAGGGACTGTCCAACTTCTCTGTTTTTTCCCCAAGTTCACAGTCCAGTGCTTCAAACAAGTAGGCATTCAAATGTTCGTGATTTGGCCTGTGCTTCTTGGGGAGTAGTGTTTCCTGACTCCGGTGCTGGTGGTGTATTATCTGGGCAGCTCTGGGTCCTATGCGTCTCACTGAGGAGCAGGATAGGAAGATCCGTGTGCTTGCCCTACCTCCCAGGTTATAGCAGAGCAGGTGTTTGTGGTGGGTGCCCAAGTAACCAGGCACTGCATTCAAGTGTGGCATCCGAAGTGCTTAGTGGCCACGGTGCCCTCTGGGGGATGCTCAAGGTATTACTCCTCACCTGGGTGGATTTAACCTCCAATGGGCTTTTAATTTGCAAAAAGTGTACTTATTAAAAATGATAATAAAAATGTTACGACCCCTGCATAGAGCTTTATATTTTCTGAAGTGTTCTCAGGTGCAGTACTTCACACCATTTGCAATGTGTTCTTGTGAGGCCATTATTCCTATCTTAGAGATGGGGACACCAAAGGGGGCAGGATACTTAAACAGCAAGGAGGGGCCATCTGAGGTCAAGGAGAGAGGGGTAGAAACAGCTTTACTGTCTCTCCTTAGTGCTCGCTGTCTTTTGGTGGCCTCTGGTGAGAGTGGGTGCGTAAGGTCTTTTTCCTCCCTGAAACCACAGGCTGCCTTTGGGAAACCAATCTGCAGCTCTGTTTCACCTTAATCTGCCTCCTGCATAGGCTGTATGTGGTTGGGTGTGTGTTTGCATTAAGTAGAACATAGACAGTGCACATACCCAGTAATTCCTGTGCTGCTGCTTCTATGGAACTGAAGTGCTAACTTGTCATGGCTTATTCTGGAGAATCAAGATGTTCTTGCCCTTGTGTTGTTTCTGTGACCAGTTTAATTCTCCATCTCCTGGTGTATGTTGCTCGTACCAGACTGTCCACCACCAAAAGGGCATTTCTAATTCTTTTTTAAAAAGTAAGGAAGACCCTTCAAACTTAGTCTTCTTTAATCCTTGAATGAATCCAAATCAGTCTTTTATGTTCCAAACAGCTTTTACTTAGTAAGGGATCAATAAGTACTCGTTAAATGGGAGTGAGACAATTATATTTTTAACCTGTCTCTTCTAGCAGCTTTCTAATCCAAACAATGTAATGTATTATGTGATGATGCAGGTTTCATTTGCCCAGACACCTTCACTGCTTCTTGTGTAGACCCTTCTAGCCCAAGCTTAGTAATCAATAGTCAGGAGACTATTTGCATTCTATTTAATCCTCATCAAAATCAATATTGTTGCTCTTAATACCACTCCACAAATGAGGACACAGGCACAGAAAGCTTAAGTGATGTGCTGAAGTGGCAAAAGCCATGCTCCTTCACAAGCCATCTCTGGCTGCTTCATGACATGCTCGTTGGAGATGTGGACCAAGGCTTTGTGAGCTAGTTTGCTGTCACTTTATCTATATAGATCAATACCCAATAAGCACACTGAAAGCATTTGCTGTGGGAGGGAGTATGGTGTATTGGGAAGAGCATGACTTTTAGTGTTTGGTAGGCTTGGCTCCAAATCCTAGTTCTGTCACCTACTGACTTAGTATGTTATTTAACTGTCACTCATTCATTCATTCATTAGATGTGTATTGAGTGCCTATTAAGTGCTAGGAACTGTGCATGGGGTACAATTAAATAAAAACAGGCCTGGGTATCAATCAGGTAATTATAGTACTGAATATAATGACAACTGAGGCAAGTGCTCTGAAGGAGCAACCGCTATTAACCAAGGCTGGGAGGTCTGGGAAGATATCCTAGAATAAGTGGTGCTTGGTCAAAGGTCGCACTAGGGAGTATGAAACTCTTAATGAACTGAAAGATGGGATGGTAAGTGCAAGGTCTTGCAGGGTGTCATTGAGATTTTATCCCAAGAGAAATGGGAAATAATTAAAGGTTTTTAGTGACTGGTGATGGGGAATGACTTGATCAAATATACATTTGGAAAAAAAATCACTATGGTTGGTATAGAGCAGGGGTGGGCAACCTTTTTGTGAGTGCATGCCAAAACCAGCAAAATCTCTGACTCAAATTTCTTCTGAGTGCCAACCCTAATTTTTTGAGAACATGTTACGCCTACTTGATATCTCTTAAGGTGTACGTATGTGAAGAACCTTGAAGAAATAATAAAATCCATTCGAGCGACAAAAACACCGTATATGATGATGAAAAATACATTTATTTTTTAATGTATACATGTACACTGATAGTCCGACAGAAAACTTTATGACTCCGTTTGATATTATCAGTGGGACTTTTGCTGCTGCATCACTGATGACAGAGATTTTACATCAGGTTTATATTTCGTGACCTTCAGAGATATGCACGAGCTACTACTTTCATCCGTCAGGCTACTCCTATTATGAGACTTAACAAAATTCATCACTGAGAACAAAGATTCACAAGCGTATGTGGATGAAACCAAAACACTGGTTGGATCTAGGAAGGCAGGGAGAGTTAAGGCAGAGAGGCATAGAAATTGCTCTTCCCCTCTCTTGTCAATCCATGTCTATGGTCTTTAAGATAACTTGTTATGTAAAATTATTTATTTATCTAAGATGCACCTACACTGAATTTATCTGAAAAATAAAAAAGTCGATATTAAGAAAAAAATTGTAAATGGAGGATTATAAGAGAGGGTTTCGCGTGCCAGCAAAAGTTACTGGCATGCCATGTTTGACACGAGTGCCAGGGGTTGCCCACCCCTGGTATAGAGAACAGACAGAATGGAAAGTGTGGAGTGGATGGGGAGACCATTTAGGAAGTTTTTTTTAGTAGCTGGGTTAGGAAATGGTGACTGAAGAGGAGATGAAGTTGAGAGAGATTTAGGAGGTAAATGGACAGGACCTGGAGGTGGATGATGCACAAAGAAGTAAGTGAGAGGTGTAGAGAAGGATGCACAGGTTTCTGGCCTGCAGACCTGGGCAGAGAGAAGGTCACTCATGAAGATAGTGAACTCTGGAAGTTGGTGAGGAATAGATTACAATTTTGGTCATGATCATGTTGAGTTTGAAGTGTCTGAGCCAGGCCAGGACTTGTTGAGCGGGCATTGGTTTATAGAGCTCTGGAGTCTGAAGAACATAGGCGGGGTAGACAGAACTTGGAGCCATTTTGGCGCCATCAGTGTGTGCAAAGTGACTGGAGCAATGGGCATAGATGAACTTGCCCAGGGAAAGAGGACAGAGTGAGAGAAAAGAGGGCCCAGGATGGAGCCTGCAAAAGAAACTGGGAAGGAGCAGCCCAGGGAGATAGGAAAAAAGCCAGGAGCATTGAGGAGAGGATATGTGAAGAAGGAGGGTGTGATTAACAGATACTGTAGAGAGACCCATAAAATGAACCTGAGAACTGAAAATTGTCCATTGAATTTCACAATGTGGAGGTCATTGATTACTCAGATTCATTTGGTGGAGAGATTTAGGCAAAAGTCAAATTGGGATGGGTGAGGGTAAGAATCAAAGGTAAGGAAATGATGACATAGACGACTTTCATGAAATCTGGCCGTGAAAGGGAGAAGAAAGGGTGTGCACTGGAGAGAACAGAGGCAGAGGGTACATGTGTGGTCACAGTGGGAGAGATTTGAGTGTGGTTAAATTATCCTGGAATGAGCTAGTTGAAGGGGGTAGTTGATGCTATGAGAGAGAGAGAATAAATGATTGAGAATATAAAATGCAAATATTTTTCTCAGAAATTATTATGAGAATTAGGTGAGATAACGTAAAATTCTCAAAGCAGTTGATGTTTCTATTCTCTATGGTGTATATTTTTATTGGATTCTTTCTAATGTTCCATTTTTCTGGTTGGAAAAGTCTTAATTATTTTTATTTGATGCCTCTGACATTTATTTTCTTTACATAGATTTATTTGGTTGATCTCTGGGGCAGGGCAGAAACTAGGTAGAGGGGGTCAATGGGGCATAAAAGGGGGAGGACATCTGTAATATTCTCAACAATAAAGATAAATACATTTTTTAAAAGAAAATTACTTCTTCCCATTTTTATTCACTCTCATTTTTTTCCTTTTTAAGTTCAATATTTTTTATTGTCAGGTAAGTGGATATAAACATTCTTTAGCAATTTGAGGAAACCATCTTGTATATTACATAGAATTTAGGATGTCTTTGTTTCTAACCTCCCTGCTGTGACCTGTGCATGGAAACCCAAAATGCCCCCCTCTTCCCAGTTTCCTTTTGTGATTGTTGACGTTTTTTGCTTTTCATTATTATTTTATGACTCATCTTCTTACACCTCCCCTTCCTTATCTAAATTTATCTCTTTTTTAAAAAGAAATATGAAAGTTTGACATCTTTAGAGCCAGTCTCTCTTGAAATGAATTGACCATCTTCAAATATAACTTGATGGTCTGTTGTGTATTTGTCCGAGTACATGTTCAAATCGTGAGATAGTAAGTGTTCAGAGTGTTATTGCAAAATAAAGCTTTTCTCTGCCAGGATGAATTTTTTTAACATTCATGCATCAACTCAAATATTTTTTCCAGAGTTCCTTTACTTTTGACATTAACACATTTGGTAAAATTCAATTTTTCTTAGAAAATTCTTTGAACTTTAGATGGTAGTGTTTGATATGACCATGGGGGAAGATCTAACACAATAGAGAAGGAAGTGTAGTAAGTTGATCTTGAAAGAAGTGTAAGAAGTCATCTTCCTTTGCAGTTAGCCAACCCTAAGCTTATGGGAGCAGCTGAGGGGAGGAGGGACCAGTTGTCCCCACAGCGACCACTGCCTCTTGCCTTGGGATTGCCAGTCACAGAGCCCGTTCCTCCTTCCTGGGGCCCCCAGTGTGCTGAGCAGGTGAATGAGGGCTTTGTGTGTATTACAGTCTGAGGTGGGCTTTTCAGTCCAGGGAAAGAAAATCCTTGCAACCATCTGCCACCTACTTAGCAAGGGATAACTAAAACTTTACTGTCAAACCAAGAAGAGTAGTCATGGAGACAAGGAAGTTTGGATGAGTTCTGGACAAAACATATTTCCACACTAGACAGCTGGTTCAGGCAGCTAGAGGAGGACTGTCGATGGTTAAGATTGTGATGGTATACCAGTTAGCTTTTTGTGATGATCCACTCTCAGTCTTTATAAAAAGAATGCTTGTCTCCTACCCACCAATGCTAGAGAGGGAAAGAGATAACAGGTGTATTGAGTTTGGCACTCTTCAAATAAGTGTTAAAATGTGTGTATATATATATATGTATATATTAGCACATTCATATATATATGGCTGGGAGAGTAATGGTTAATTTGCTGGTTTCTCTTTCTTTTCGTGTGTCACGACTTTGCTTGTTATTAGCTTCCTTAGTAAGTGAGAAAAGTTTTCTTCAGTGTTTGTAATTCAGAATTGTCAGACACTTAGTAAAAATGGTGTGTTTATTATGATTTTCCAAGATTTTCTTTTTTGAGAGGCAATAAACTGGGGAAAGGCCGTATTAGCCGACACAGTAGGAGAGGGAGCATCTTTTGTTTCAACTCCAATTTCATCTTAGCCTATTCGAGGGACTATGGAGGCGTGCAACATGATCTTAAATTTGTAGCGTGTCTGCTGCTGGAAGAAGCATGAGAAGCAGCCTAGTATTTTGTTGTGTCTTGCAAACAAGCCTCTTTTGCCTCAAAAAAGTCTGTTTATGGAGAGGGAGGACGTGGCTGAAAAAACACTTGTACATAGAACAGCTGTTAAGCGAATCTCCACACACTGAGATCAAGAGAACGTGAAGAAATATGTCCTTCCAAGGTCCCTTTTGCCAACTTGGAGCCTCCTCCAGAAAATAAATACAGCCACGCTACAAGTTTCTGGTAACTTAGTTACTGAAAAATAAATTGAGCTACTTAGACCCTTGAACCTTGATTTTTTAGAAAGGATTTCTGAATGCTGTTGCAGTGGTGCAGATGAAGCCAAGGGCACTGTGCAGAGTCCCTCTTCTTCTTAACTCATGGGCCCTAGTCCTGAAAGTGCACGGAGCAGAGCCCGCTGCCCCGGACAGAGAGCAGGTCCACGTGGGTTGGGTTCTGTAAGCTCCAGAAGTTGTTTCCCCTGAATCTCCCCTTCTCCGTGGCTGGGTGTGGTGGAGGCCAATTGGGTTCAGTGGCTGCCAGGCAGGCTGGACTGTCCCCTGATAGCACATTGAAGCGCACCTTTTCTCTTTCCTGCTGGGCGCACTTCAAAGGTTTAATTGCCTTTGGTGTCTGCTACGTAGTTGGAATATTGTTTCTGAAAAATGAGGTCCCTTTAAAATTTCCTGCTTATACTTAGACAGTTCTGGTCGTGTGCTACAGATGTTTTACAGTTTATTTCCAAACAGCTGCTTTTCCCTTCTTTAGTCTGTTTTTTCCTTTCTTTTTTCTTTTTATTTTTTTAAGTAAAATCCCTCCGGAAACCTTTCAGCTCACATCCTTGGCAATGCTCCCTCAGTGAAAGCCCTCACATTCTATGCCATGCTCCCAACCAGCACCTGTTACTATAGGCAGGCCATTGACTTAGCAGGTTGCTGTTCTGTGAGTTAGAAGTAGTTTTGTGTATGTGTATCAAAACTCTGTACATTCGATCAGCCTAGAAAAGACAGCCCCCAGGGACAAGCAAGCACTACCTAGACTTTTATGAGACAACCCAGAAAGTAGAAGGAAAAGCAATGGTTTATAATTTGTAATGCTCACTCCAAGCATCACGTAGAAAAGCCCCATGCAGGTGACCCTGTTTAGGGGTCAAAGGGAAAGATTTTCTTGAGGGTCCACCAAATTGACAAGTCTGTCCCACTTCACACTCCACCAGTAACCGGCTGTTAATCATGCCTGACCTTTCGAGGTAGGAAAAACAGGAATCATTAAGATCCACAAGTCATCCCCAAATCTTGGTCATGGTTTTCACCATGACCCCTTTCCCTAGAGCTGCCATATGGAGCTAACTTGACTGGTTTGAGTTCAGTCTGCTTTTGATTCCTTTCCACAAATCCTTTGATAAAGACATTGGGTAGAAGTAAAAGTCCAGTGGGAGTGGGTAGCATCGGGGAGGAAAGAGAAGTAAGGAGTTTGGGAAATCAGACCTTGAATGGCTAAGTGTTTTCAGCTCTTAGAAAAAAGTAAAAGTGTTTATTTGTTCTTTTGCCAGTTTTACATATGCAAATACACCATCTGAGCTGAAAAACATACATGATTTTTTCTAGAAGAGCCTAAATGAGTCACTGTCTGAAACAGAGTTTCACCTCTAAAATAGTTATCAAGTATTTAGGGATGAGGTGCTGCAGAGCCAAGAGAGTGAAAACAATCCATAAAGGCATGTTTGGCCAGCTCTCAAAAATCTTAGACACTTGCAACACAGTCCCTGGCCTGGCTGCTGGATTTTTCCCATTCATGCACTTTTTTGACAGATGGATTGTTGCAGGCTTCGAGAGAGCTCTAAGAGGAATCTGTCAGACTCCACTTGGGGCAGGGATCAGTTTGTTTGCAACCTTGTTAGCATACCCATGGGCCATTAGCTTTGCCTAGTGTGCAGCTGAGTCACTTTTCTCAGCCATGGCTGCTCTGTCTGAAGGGTCAAGGCCACACTTGGCATATTTGTGTGTTAGTTTGGAATGAAGACTCTCCATTTAGTAAATGTTAGACACTGTTAAAACTTTTCTGGAATTCGTATTTCTCAACTCCTATGGAATGTTTATTAGTTTCATTATAGTAATAACAAGATTTCATACCCAGAATCCTATAAATCACTTGAGCTTGGCATTTCCCCTCTAGTGCTCTCCTTCCTTTTTATTGATTGGTGGGCTCACATTTATATTTGGCATGATATAGTCACCTTTTGGTCATATGGACTATGGTGAGATGATTTTTTTTAAAAATCAAGTCATTTTGATAAGAATTTATCAGTCTGGGGTGCCTGTTTCAAGTATAGCTTCACACCACATTTGATAAATGTGACCTGTTAGAAATAACAGAAACTGATGAGTAGTGTTCAGTTACAAGAATGGTTCAGCCCCACTCTAGCTGGTTTGGCTCAGTGGATAGAGCATCAGTCTGCAGAATGAAGGTTCTCAGGTTTGATTCTGGTTAAGGACATGGTCAAAGTTAATGTGTTTCTCTCATGTTGATGTTTCTCTCTCTTTCTCTCTCTCTCTCTCTCTCTCTCTCTCTCTCTTTCTCCCTTCTTCTCTTCTTCCCTCCCTCCCTCCCTCCTTTCCACTCTCTCTAAAGATCAATGGAAAAATATCCTTGGGTGAGGATTAACAACAACAACAAAAGAATAGTTCAGCCCCTTGTTTTGGAGCAGCCTTTGCACAAGTCTGGAGTATATTTATTCCATCAGTGGACTAAGATGGAGTCTTTGGCAGCATTTTCACAGAGCTCAATAAATTGGATTTAGAACTCTGAGTATTCTTGGACAGAGGCTCAGTAGCAATCAGTTGAAGGCACTAGAGAAAGAAGGAGCATCATTTGCATCCAGTATGGAAAGAACTGGAGGTCATGCATCAGGCTTTCCAGCTAGACTCCATATATACTCTGAGTAACTTCACCTTGGGAGAAGAAACACAAATGTATACTATTGTACATGGTGCAAAATGGGGAAAGGATTAGTCATGTGCCCCAAATAATGTCTTCCATGTATACGCTAAACAACTATTGACCCCTTCATACATTTTTAAGCCAGTAATTAAAGGTTTTTAAATAAATTTGAATAGTTTTAAAGGTACAAGCTTCTATAAATTGCAGCACTGTATATGTGCTTTAAATATTTTTCATCAAAATGTTCAAGTTATGGATTTTTATATTTGGAAAATGTTTGCCATTACCCATAAAATGAATGGTGACAGAACCAGTCCTCAGCATAAAACAAATCAAGCAAATCAGAAGTGGTCACTGTGTTTTTTCGTTTGTTTCCAACCAACCATCTGACTTCTGAATTGAAACTCTAAAAATATATAGATCAGAAAGGCAAGGGCTTTGCCGTGGATTTGTCAACTAGTAGAAATAAGGCCCTTGCTCCCTCCCCCGACTCATTAGGTCATATCTCCATTTGTTTCAAAGCGAAGTTTTCTGTGCTTTGCTCCCCAGGGCTCTCTGCCTCAGGAATGCATTCTGGAATTACTCCTCTTATTTTGCACTCAGTGTCAATGTGCTTTGAGATTCAGGGAGAGAAGGAAGGGGAGGTAGAAGGGGAGAACCAGGCTAATCCATTTTAGGAAAGAATTCATATGGAAACGGAGGTTCTGGAAATATAATCTACTTTAATATCTCTGCCACTCCCCGGGGGTTTGGGACCCACTTTGGGAGGTCACTGAGTCTGCATGCATGACTCAGGCATAGTGTAGAGGGAGAGGTCAAGGAAGAGCATCTCCAAAGAAACTGTGAAAAATAAAATTAAAGTAACTGAAGAGCAGATGGAAGTTTAAAAATAGGTAGAAAAATGCAAGGAAGAATGTGACCCGTGGGACTGTAGTTCACATGGACCCTTGAGTTGAGAATGTGTAGATAGTGTTAGAGGGGGGACGGCCAGGCAGCATGGAGGAGGGGCAGCGCGCTCCCGAGAGGCCAGGGCAGAGTGTCCTGACAATGTCCCTTCTGGAAGTGCTCTGGGCTGGTGAGCATTTCCCAGCTGGTGGGGTTTCTTCGGAGACTCTCCCTGGCTGGCCTTCCAAAATGACACTTCTATCTTTTCAAGATTAAGAAGGCTCTGTGACCCTGATGACCTGGCCAGTCTACACTGGACCCGAGGCCGCAGCTCTTCACACCCGCTGATTGTCTGGGAGCGGGGGCTGCTCTGCTTTCTCCGGATTTCCAGTGTTCCGCATCCCTCGACGTTTGTTGAGTTATTACTGGGGCCGGTCCTTTTCTTCAGTTCTCTTGTGTCCCAGTAGCCTCCTGTTTCACCCATTGCTACAGCCAGGTTTCTGAGCCAGTGCCACTGGTTTGATATTGGCTCAGGCACGGACACACACACAGCTGGTTTACTGGCGCGCACGTGCGTGCGTGTATATATGTGTGTGTGTTTGTGTGTGTGTGTGTGTGTGTGTGTGTGTGTGTGTGTGTGTGTGTATGTTTATTCAAGCTTGTTGTATTTTCTTCAATGTGGACCCTTCGTTCTCCCAGAGTGTAAGTCCGTGGTGTTGTCGGGTCGTCATGGTTCATCATTGTTCATCATGGTTCTTGAGGCCGTGGCAGTAAAAAGAAGACAATGAAACAAAACCACTGAGCTCCTCTCCCAGTGCACGTGAGAGGCCACTGAACTTCCAAACACGTCTTCCTGGAGGTTTTCCCTCCACCAGGAGCATCTGTCCTCCTTTCTGCTTGTCCCATGGACGGGCTCTTACTCCTGTCCTGCCAGTTCCAGCTCTGCTGCCTCCTCCATCCACTGATCTTCTTTCCCTTCACAGGCCCAGTCCCCGCCTCTGCAGGCCCGGCCCCTGAGCCCTTACTTACACATGCGTACCTCTGTCTGTCTGTCTGTCTGCCACCGGAAACCTCCCTTGACCGCCTCCTCCTTGAGCACATACTCTGTCTCCTGCCTCCCTGCCCAGACAAAATTCCTGAAAGTGCCGTTAGCACTCACACTTCCTCCCTCCTCCCTCCCTCGCCCACCACTGCTGCCTGCCTTTCCCCATCCAAGAATGGAGGGGCCTGGTTATTTGCACAAGAGGGTGGCAACGTCTGACTTTCTCTGTTAAAATTGTGTGAGTTTTGCAGTACCCCAGCACAAATAGAATCACGTCTTGTTCTCAGATTATTGACTGACTTCATGCACCTTGGACAATTCTGCAGCGGACACAGTATCTGTCTCCCACGTGTTTACCTTCACCCCCGCCAGTCAGTGAGACAGCTCTGTGATGTCTCTGTGCTTCCTCTCCGCTCCTCTGGGAAGCATCATCTTCCCTGGCTTCTGTGCTGCCCCACCCGTAGTTTTCCTCTTCGGTGCCTGGCTCCCTGCCTCTCTCTGTCTTCTTTGCAGACCGAGTAAATGTTAGAGCTCTTCAGCCTCTGCCCCTGGCCCTCTGTCCTCTGTGCCTCTCCTCCCTCCCAGGCCTTCAAGTTGTCTGTTAAGTCTGTATTTCTAATCCAGAACTAATTCTCTCTCTCTCTCTCTCTCTCTCTCTCTCTCTCATGCTTCTCTCTCACTGCTCTCTCAAAATCACTACTTGAAAGTCCCAGAGTTATTTTATTTTATTTTATTTTACTTTGTTTTTCCAGCAGGTCAGGAGAGCGATAGGGAAGCCAGAAGATGGGAAGGTGGTGAGCAGAGAGGGGTGGGCCAGGAGGGAAAAGCAAGGGGGCAAGTATGGGAGAGGGAAGAGGGGAGGGAGGGGAATGAGAAGCAGGAGGCAGGGTCAGGAAGTGAGAAGCAAGGAGACAGTGGAAGGAAAAAGAGGGGGATGAGAAGAAGGATGGAGTGGGTGAAACAAGGGGGCAGGGCCAGGAGAGAGAACTGGTGGCGCAGGTTGGGGAGAAGGAGGGAAGCGAGAAGCCCAGGGTCCTTTTAAATTCAACATATAGGAAACTTACTTCATCGTGTCCCCCAAGCCCACCACTCTTTCTGTGTTCTCTGTCCAGTAAATGGCATCACTGAGTACTCAGCTTCCTAAACCAGCAAAAAGGGCATTACCTCTGATTTTTTCTTTTCTCTTGTCCCCCACCAACCCATTTCAATTGCCAAGCCATATCCGTTCTACCTCCTTAATATGTTCCACACACATCACATCGTTCACATCTGCCTACGTGTTTTTATCCTTCACCTCTTCTCTAGACATCAGTCCCTGGAAGGTTTCTTTCACCTCACAAGAACAGGTATCAGTCAGAGCAGCAGCACCAGTGGGATGGACGGACAGATGGGCTGGATGGATAGGTGTATGGATAGATGGATAGAGGTTTAGTTTAAGGAATTGCCTCATGCCATTGTGGGGACTGACAGTTCCAAATCTGAGTAGCAGGTCAGCAGGCTGCACGCTCAGGCAGGCGTGGATGCTGCAGTCTTGAGGCAGAATTCCTCCTTTCCTGGGAAACCTCTGTGTCTGCTCTGAAGGCCTTCAACTAATTGGGTATGCCACCCTATCCCACATGCTCAAGGGCCATCTCCTTTACTACAGCCAGCTGCCTGCAGATGTTGACCACATCTCCCAAACACCTTCACAGCAGCACCTAGATTGCTATCAGAGCAAATAAGTGGATGCTGTAGCATAGCTGAGTTGATACATAAAACCAACCATCACAGTTCCCACAGCACACATCTCCTAACATAGAGTCCAACTGTGTTAACATGGGCTGTGCACTCACTTGTGTCCTCGGCTGGACTGTGGGCAGGCACTGTGTGTTGTCCTCCTAACCTAATGCCTGCACAAAATAGGAAAACTAGACAAACACATTCACACTCATACACACACACACACACACACACACACACACACACACACACATTCATACATACATATGTAGGAGTGAATGAACGTTTTCATAGATGGTCCATGGGAAGCAACATCTCAACGGTGTGGTACCAGTAAGAAATGACATTTGATGCAGTGGGTAGTTGCAGGAAATGAACAGCGTTTCAATATGCCATGCTACGAACATTCCAAGATTTACTGGAGCCTAGGCCTGGATCCAACAACAGCCAACAAAACCGCAAAAGAGAAAAATTAAGAAAAGATCAGTCACTTTGCTGCTAAATATTCTCATACTCTAGAGACTAATAACAATAACCACTAATTATTATCTACAATATATCATGTGCTCAAAAATGTTACAAGATTTTCCATTATGTGGCCATAATACACTTCAGGTCACATACTTTGGGGTTTTAAAATGTATAATTTCTTTATTTTTCCATAAATTAGTTTGCCTTTCATTCCCCACTTAAGCCAATGGCAGAAACTTAATAGAGTTAATGCCAGAAAAGCTCAACCACTTTCATTTTCTCAGTTAAATCTTAGTAGTCCTCCTCTGTGGGGTTGCATCTCATTCCTGGGGTGTTCACAGAGGCGAGGGGAGGACATCCGTCCTCCATCGTAATCTTTCCAGGAATGTCTCCTGGGATGTAGGTTTTCTCATCTGGTCCCTGCACTGTCCTCAGTCCACCTGAGGTCTGCAGATAGTCTGTGGTTCCACCGGAAGCCCAGCCATCTAGCCTGGGCCAACACACTGCTCTCTCACTGCAAGGCCGTTGCAGAGCTGCCCCGTACATCCCAGCTGATTCCATTGTCAAGCACATGGGGGAAATATTGCTGTTCTCCCACTCTCTCTGGGACCTCCAGGAAATGCCCATGACTCTCCCAGTTACCCATGCAGCCCTTTCTCGTCTGCTGCCTCTGCCCCCTGGTGCTGGGAGTCTCTGTGGGGGTTGTCACCCAGGGCTCCAGGTGGAAACAAAGGTCTGGTCTCCAGACCTGTCTGAAAGTTCTATCATTCTCATCCCGGAGCTCTGCTGAAGGGGCAGCTCATCCTCAGAGGCCCACGTCAGTGTCTTGCTTTTTGCCCTTCTCTCTTGCTCTTTACTATCCCGTGACCTGGAGATTTCCCGTCAGGTGTCTTGGAAAGAGTGGAGAAGCTACACCTGGTTCAGCACATGATCTGTGAAAACTATTATTTATGGAAGGTTCTAGACTTTTGACACTGAAAAACCAAAAGTTGGGCTGTTTTGTTCTCTTGTTCTGCTGCAATGATTTTTTTAGTGAAATAATGGGTTGACTTGTGTCAACCAATACCTGGTCTCCCAAATGGGAAAGGGTCAAAAAATGGGAAGGGGCATGGGAAAATAATGCATTAGTTGGAAGGACCCTGGCCCAGTCTGAAGTGGTTGGTACAGGTTTCACAAGGATGGAGTCATGTCTTAAGGAAGGAGTTGGCCCAGAAAGATGATGTGGTGGGTATGGTGGTGGTGGTGGTGGTGGGCATTTCAGGCTGAAAAGATGAGGTTATAGGTTGTCCGACAGCCTCATTAGTTCAGGCATCTCCAACTTAGAGTGATGCCACTGGACCAGGAGGCAAGGTCCTGGCCACAGAAAGCTAGTTTATTGTGATGCCACTTAGATTCAACCCTGTGGGTGATGACAGGTCGTTGAAGGAATTTAATCAGGAGTGATGTGACCAGAGAGGTGTTTTAGATGTGCTACTGGAAGATGGGAAGCTATCATATTGTCTAGCAGAGAGATGAGGGGCTGGGCTGGGCTTGGGTAGTGACAGTGTAGATGGAGAGCAGGAGACAAATTCAAGGGACACAGGATGTCAAATTGGTGGGACTCAGTACTAACTGGAAAGGGAAAGGGATGGTGGGGAGTGAGGTATTGAAGATAATTCCAAACACCTGTTTTGGGTATGTGGGTGAGAAGTAATGCCTCTAAATGAAAGAATGAGGCGTGAATTACTTAAGGTTCTCCAGAGAAACTGAACCAATAGGAGATACACACACACACACACACACACACACACACACACACACACACACACACACACACACACACACACACACACACACACACACACACACACACACACACACACACACACACACAATGTATGTATACATATACCTGAGGTTTATATAGTTTATGTACATTTGTATATTATATATGTCAAAGTTATATATAAGAAATATATAATCAATTTATATTATATGTAAGTTAAAGGCACTTTATTATGAGGAATTGGCTGAGAATAAATGGAGGCTGAGAAGCTCCGTGATCTGCAAGCTCGAGACCCAGGGAAGCTGGTCTGAGGTCAGGAGAAGATGAGATGTGCCACCTCACTCAATCAAGGGGAAAGGGTGGATTTCCTCTGCCTCCACCTTTTGCTCTATTCAGGCTGTGAACAGATTGGCTGAGGCCCACCCACACTGGGAAGGGCAATCAGCTTTACAGAGTCCACAAGTTCAAATGCTAATCTCATCCAGACACACCCAGGAGCAGTGTATACTCTGGGTGCTTCATGGCCAGTCGAGTTGACACACAAAATTAATTATCAGGAGGAGGAACAGTGGGTTTTGGGGGAAAGATTATGAGTCCAGTTTGAAATATGTAGAGTTTGAGAAATATCATATCTGCAATTGGACTCAGGTCTGCAATTTGTAAGAAAGGTCAAGACCAGACGTGTTGGATTTGGGGTCTACAGCACGGAGTGATGGTTACCACCATAGGATGGATGTGATTGCCCAGGGCAAGGACCTGGCAGGGAGATAAAGCAGTTCCTGGGATAGACTAGGATGCAAATAGAAGAAGCAGATCCTGGGAAGGGTACTAAGCAGAACCAGAAATGCATGGGATCCCAAGACAAAAGGAGGCAAGCATTCAGGGAGGAAAGGGTGGGATCAATAAGATCACATTCTGCAGAGGTCTTTGAAGAAGACGGAAGAGTGCCCTCTTGTTTTGGCAGAATTACTGAGGATGAAGCACACGGCAGCCACTGGGCTCCACGGGCTTTGGTTCTGCTGCAGGAAAGTTCCTTCTGTGCCTGCCAGAAAACTCATGTTATTTTCACCTGGTTCCCACATTGTTGCATGAAGGCATGTTAAGTAACATGTCTCCCTTCCTCATGTGTAGGAATATTAGTTCTGGGCTTTGTCTTGATGCCAGAACAGCTTAGCTAATTTTTCCTAAATTCTTAGTTCTATCATGGACAGTTTGTCTAGAGGAAAAAAAAATGTGTGTGTGTGCCAAATGTCTTAACTTTTATGGAGCCTAGAATTCATAGTGAAGAAGTTTTAATTTTGCCAGAAAAACTAATACTTACAAAATAATATTGTTTTCTTTTTACTGCTTTACTCTTAATATAATCAATATATAATGGGGTTTATTTCTATTTTATATAATATTTACTCAATCAGCAAATTAACAGCAAACTTTTTAAATAAAAGAATGTTGTTGGATTCACAATTGAATATAATTATATATTTTGTAAGTTAGTGAAATATTTCAATGAAATAATCTTATTCTCAATTCATAACTATCCAAATCTTTCTGGGTAATTGGTTCTGTTTTCCAGATAAGAGCACAATCTTGGGTCATAAACAGAACTCCAAGTAATTTCTTTTGTCATGTGAGTTGAGATTAATTTTTTATTATTTATCAATTTAAATTATAAAATGCTGGACCTAAGTGTTCTCTTCAAAGAATACTTCCTTAAGTTCTACCTATTCATACTATGTGTCAGTGTAGACTAATAAATCCAATAATGAGGACAATTTGGTAAAGCAATAGGAAACTTTGCAGTAACTACAACAAATATACATCATCATACTCTTTGTGGAGATGACACACTGGAAATTGCAGGTGGTGCTTGTTTTCAAATGTATGCTCTATTTAATGTGTCCCTAAGTTTAGTCTCCACAATAAATCTAGCACAGGCAGCACCCCCTCTTTCATCCATCCTCCAAAACCCTGGCTGTTACAAATCCCAAGCAATGAAGTATATAGTTGCTTCAACTTTCTCTTGGCATATAAAGCTAAGGAACTAATATTCTAAGAGGTGATGTATTTTAATCCTAATAAGCACCTAAGAATTCATTGAGTGAAAAGTTAAGGTTAGCAATCGACCTTGGCAAATTGATGCTTATAAATTATTTCAATGTGAAATTGTGTTTTAGGTGAGAAACAAGAGTGGGTGTTGAGAGGGAGTAATAAACCATCAAACTTCAAATGGCGACATGTCATCACACCACTGTTCTAATTGGACATTATTCACAACCGTACCTTTGATTTATTTTTCTCACTGGGTCTGTAAATCTCTTTCTTGGAGTACAAGCTGCATGAGTAGTAAGTTCCATGTGCCAGGAGATTGCTTGGTTCATCTCTTAGACTTCAACTTTATTAATAACAGCAACAAAAACGTGGATTGATGCAAACTTTAAAAAACCCCAAAGTAAAAAATATATATTTTTTTTCTCTCTACTTTTTGTTTTATGTGTCTTTCTTCCTTTCTTTCTTTCCTTCTCTCCTTTCTTTCTTTCTTTCTTTCTTTTCTTTTCTCTTTCTTTCTTTCTTTCTTTCTTTCTTTCTTTCTTTCTTTCTTTCTTTCTTTCTTTCTTTTTCTAAGTGAACTTCTCTGTTAATTTGTTCCATCATGACGCTTTGAGAAATGTAGAAACTAGCAGTTGAAAAAATCAGACATGTCAATTGGTCCATCCTTCCCTGGGGATAGGGTGACTTCTGTTTGTCATTATATTGTGGGTCTTGTGCTTCTCTATCATTCTTTCCTTGAAGCTAAATATGCCTCTAGAATCTCTCTGGTAGTCTCTGAATTAGTTGCCTCATTTGGTTGCATGAAGTACAAAGGAGACCAAATCTTGAATTTAATAACAACAAAAATCACCCTATGTTACAGAGTACATTTATTTCTCCAGAGTCCATTAGCTTCCTTATACTAGTAATTAAGGGCACAAGCTATACCTTTAGGCCACGTCAGCGAAGTCCTTGCCATGAGAACCTGGTGTAAGACCAGATGGCTGAGGACTCTGGCTGCAGCAGGAATCACAGGGATTGCTTGGTCTATTTGGGCTGTCAACAACTCTAGACAGGGTGTCTTATAAACAACAGAAATTTATTCCTCGCAGTTCTGAAGGCTGGGAAGTCCAGGATCAAGTCACCGGCAGATTTGAAATCTGGAGAGTCTGCTTCCTGGTTCATAGACAGCCGTCTTTTCACTGTACCCTCCCATGGCAGGAGAGGGCAGGGATCTAGGGTCTCTTTATAAGGGCACTGATCTCATTTAAGAGGGCTCCATCCTCATGACCCAATCACCTCCCAAAGGCCTGCCTCCTATACCATCACTTTGGGAGTTAGGATTTCAACATGAATTTTGGGGAACACAAACAATCAGTTCTTAGCAGAGATTATCTAAGTCATTTTCTTCACTTTACAGATGAAAACCTGAGGTCTGAGGAGGTCAAGTCCCTGTTCCCAGTCACACAGCTTCTTGGAGCTGATACTGGATGACCTCCTTCCAGTCTGGTTCTCTCCTGGTTCAGGGTGCACACATGTCTCAGCAAATATTCCGTATCATTGTTGGAAGCAAGCAAAAGACCAGTTTAGTGTTTATGTTCCACATGTTCCATGTGCTCATGTTCTTGGCAGTCTGTGTTTTCAATCCCATTCATCTTGAGGGTGAGGATGCAGATGTTCCTTTCACATTTATGCACTGAGCCCCGCCATGTGCCACACACTGGGCTGGGCGTGGGAGTGCAAGGACACATCATACACTTGTTAGCAGAAAAGGTTCCTAAGTAGACCTTGGCCCCCACATCACATGTAGCCTAAGGAAGATGATCTCTTAAGTAACCCCCTTAGATTCAGACATTATAATGACTAGCCTCAGCTCAGGAACCCAAGAAACCCCAGCTAAAATGAGCACTGGCTTTATTTCACAGATTACATGGCCAGAC
Organism: Myotis brandtii; assembly: GCF_000412655.1. Lineage (NCBI taxonomy): Eukaryota > Metazoa > Chordata > Mammalia > Chiroptera > Vespertilionidae > Myotis > Myotis brandtii. The sequence continues at coordinate 1,585,917 of NW_005372084.1, read as the reverse complement.
ACCAGAGTGATACAGGGAAACCAGGAACGTGGTCACCAATGAGCTTTCTGGCAGGCCTGGGGAGATTGGATCATCTCATTACATCATTTTTAATTATTACCTCTTGACCTCACTCACTCACTTTCTCTCACCACATCATGTACTGATTTTAATTGGTCAGTAGCCTAAGAGTGACAAGCTTACTCGAACTTTCCAACACAGAGCATGCAAACTTCGGCTACTGCGAATTCCAAGGTTTTGCATGGTGAAATCTGGCAAGGACTCCAAAGGAGGCAGAAAGGAGAGAGCAGCTTATTCAACAGAATAACCTCATTCTAAAGGCCTGAGTGCCAAGCTAATTTGTTAAAATTACTACACTCAATTTTCAATTATCCATTTCAAGGATTATTTACATTGTGGCTTTTCAATGGTCACCAAGTCTCAGCCAATCAAAGCAGGGGGTCAGGGTCAGATGCTAAACCAGTAAGTGTATATAAAGAGAATTCAGAAACCTGCCAGTAACATGGGTTAATTCAGGGAAGGCCTGTTGAAATAATTGACAAGATTAAAGTTCTGTTGTTGTTGTTTCTGAAGAAAGGCTATTTGATTCTAGCTGAAAGTCATTGCACAAGTTACTTAACTCTCTGGGCCTCAGATTTCCCCCTGTGAATGAGGATAGACCAATATGAATTGTAAGGTCTCTTCCAGTGTCAACACCCCATAATCATGAAACCATTACTTTAAAATACCAGTAACTGGTAATGAGTTAGTCAGCCATTCCAACCAATCAGCTTGATTTATAGTTGACAACAGCACCAGCCCAAACTTATCTTTCCTGACTTTTAGTGATTTGTTGTTGTTTTTTAAAAAAAGTATAATGTCTAGAGGGCTTAAAAACATTCTATATAATAAAGAGGTAATATGCAAATTGGCCATCATGCCCTCGCACAAGATGGCCACCCCCATGTGGTC
>NW_005372084.1:1568233-1578922 GCF_000412655.1 Myotis brandtii | reverse complement strand
ATCAAAGCATAATATGCTAATGATATGCTAAGGCTGCTCAACCACTCGCTATGATGTGCACTGACCACCAAGGGGCAGACAGTCAACTGGTCAACCAGTCGCTATGATGTGCACTGACCACCAGGGGGCAGATGCTCTGACCAGTAGGTTAGCTTGCTGCTGGGGTCTGGCCGATCAGGACTGAGCTAGATGGACCAGACATGCCCTGGAGCCCTCCCGTGGTCCCTCCTCAGCTGGCCAACCTCCTGCATCCCTCCCTGGCCCCGATTGTGCACCGGTGGGGTCCCTTGGCCTGGCCTGCACCCTCTTGCAATCTGGGACCCCTCAGGGGATGTTGGAGAGCTGGTTTCGGCCCAATCCCGCAGACCAGGCTGAGGGACCCCACTGGTGCACGAATTCGTGCACTGGGCCTCTAGTTATTAATAACGAACTACAATGTTCACTAATGACTGATTACTATAATCGTGTTGCATTCATTTTCCTTACGTGCCTTATGCACAGGTGCACCATTTCTGTCCACTAATATTAGCAGTGAATATTTTAGCAACCGATTGCCACGTCATTAGTCTTGTACTGACTTGTTTGGTATGCGCAACAGGAAATTATTGCTTTCAGAGAACAAGAAAAATAGGTTTATTTGCATTACACTTAATAATTTGTGCAGTTATTCAGTGTCTGGTAAGTTAATGTTCAAGAAAAAATATTAATTTTTATTAAGATGTTCTATTATTTTATGTTAATGATTACTCATTTATTTCAGCCCTTTGTATTCAGCATGTCTCTATCGAAATAAACCTACGTTTCTATGAAAATTGAAGCTTTTTTGTTTTTGCGGACCACATAAACTTAAACCTTGTTTATTTGGCCCGTGTTAGCCTTTGAGTTTGACATGCTTGTAGTACATGATGCTTTTTGAGTTTTTCTGTTGTTTATGTTATCCTTATCAGTATCCCTTATCCTATTGTTATTACAATAAAGGAAGGGGAGTGTGTTTGTGTGTGTGTATGTGAGATCTTACCATATGATTTCCTCCCTCCTCACATACCCACCTCCAAACAAGTCACATTACTGTTATCCTTTATCTCAGATAAAGGCTACAAAATGGGATAATCCTTATCTTTCCTACGTCACAAGTAGTAGAGACAAATGAGGCAATAAATATGAACATTCTTTGAACTCTTAAGGAGAGAGCTTTTAAATATAGACTTAAAAATTATCTTGTAGAGTCACATAATTCCAGTGGAAAACTTTGTAGGTAATAATGTTCATAAAATATTACGTCTTTCTTTCTTTCTTTCTTTCTTTCTTTCTTTTTCTAAGTGAACTTCTCTGTTAATTTGTTCCATCATGACGCTTTGAGAAATGTAGAAACTAGCAGTTGAAAAAATCAGACATGTCAATTGGTCCATCCTTCCCTGGGGATAGGGTGACTTCTGTTTGCCATTATATTGTGGGTCTTGTGCTTCTCTATCATTCTTTCCTTGAAGCTAAATATGCCTCTAGAATCTCTCTGGTAGTCTCTGAATTAGTTGCCTCATTTGGTTGCATGAAGTACAAAGGAGACCAAATCTTGAATTTAATAACAACAAAAATCACCCTATGTTACAGAGTACATTTATTTCTCCAGAGTCCATTAGCTTCCTTATACTAGTAATTAAGGGCACAAGCTATACCTTTAGGCCACGTCAGCGAAGTCCTTGCCATGAGAACCTGGTGTAAGACCAGATGGCTGAGGACTCTGGCTGCAGCAGGAATCACAGGGATTGCTTGGTCTATTTGGGCTGTCAACAACTCTAGACAGGGTGTCTTATAAACAACAGAAATTTATTCCTCGCAGTTCTGAAGGCTGGGAAGTCCAGGATCAAGTCACCGGCAGATTTGAAATCTGGAGAGTCTGCTTCCTGGTTCATAGACAGCCGTCTTTTCACTGTACCCTCCCATGGCAGGAGAGGGCAGGGATCTAGGGTCTCTTTATAAGGGCACTGATCTCATTTAAGAGGGCTCCATCCTCATGACCCAATCACCTCCCAAAGGCCTGCCTCCTATACCATCACTTTGGGAGTTAGGATTTCAACATGAATTTTGGGGAACACAAACAATCAGTTCTTAGCAGAGATTATCTAAGTCATTTTCTTCACTTTACAGATGAAAACCTGAGGTCTGAGGAGGTCAAGTCCCTGTTCCCAGTCACACAGCTTCTTGGAGCTGATACTGGATGACCTCCTTCCAGTCTGGTTCTCTCCTGGTTCAGGGTGCACACATGTCTCAGCAAATATTCCGTATCATTGTTGGAAGCAAGCAAAAGACCAGTTTAGTGTTTATGTTCCACATGTTCCATGTGCTCATGTTCTTGGCAGTCTGTGTTTTCAATCCCATTCATCTTGAGGGTGAGGATGCAGATGTTCCTTTCACATTTATGCACTGAGCCCCGCCATGTGCCACACACTGGGCTGGGCGTGGAAGTGCAAGGACACATCATACACTTGTTAACAGAAAAGGTTCCTAAGTAGACCTTGGCCCCCACATCACATGTAGCCTAAGGAAGATGATCTCTTAAGTAACCCCCTTAGATTCAGACATTATAATGACTAGCCTCAGCTCAGGAACCCAAGAAACCCCAGCTAAAATGAGCACTGGCTTTATTTCACAGATTACATGGCCAGACACCAGAGTGATACAGGGAAACCAGGAACGTGGTCACCAATGAGCTTTCTGGCAGGCCTGGGGAGATTGGATCATCTCATTACATCATTTTTAATTATTACCTCTTGACCTCACTCACTCACTTTCTCTCACCACATCATGTACTGATTTTAATTGGTCAGTAGCCTAAGAGTGACAAGCTTACTCGAACTTTCCAACACAGAGCATGCAAACTTCGGCTACTGCGAATTCCAAGGTTTTGCATGGTGAAATCTGGCAAGGACTCCAAAGGAGGCAGAAAGGAGAGAGCAGCTTATTCAACAGAATAACCTCATTCTAAAGGCCTGAGTGCCAAGCTAATTTGTTAAAATTACTACACTCAATTTTCAATTATCCATTTCAAGGATTATTTACATTGTGGCTTTTCAATGGTCACCAAGTCTCAGCCAATCAAAGCAGGGGGTCAGGGTCAGATACTAAACCAGTAAGTGTATATAAAGAGAATTCAGAAACCTGCCAGTAACATGGGTTAATTCAGGGAAGGCCTGTTGAAATAATTGACAAGATTAAAGTTCTGTTGTTGTTGTTTCTGAAGAAAGGCTATTTGATTCTAGCTGAAAGTCATTGCACAAGTTACTTAACTCTCTGGGCCTCAGATTTCCCCCTGTGAATGAGGATAGACCAATATGAATTGTAAGGTCTCTTCCAGTGTCAACACCCCATAATCATGAAACCATTACTTTAAAATACCAGTAACTGGTAATGAGTTAGTCAGCCATTCCAACCAATCAGCTTGATTTATAGTTGACAACAGCACCAGCCCAAACTTATCTTTCCTGACTTTTAGTGATTTGTTGTTGTTTTTTAAAAAAAGTATAATGTCTAGAGGGCTTAAAAACATCTACACTAATAAAAGAGAAACATGGTAATTGGCGTACGAATCATGCCCTCGCACAAGATGGCCACCCCCATGTGGTCGCAAGATGGCCACCACAAGATGGCTGGCAGGGGAGGGCAGTTGGGGGTGACCAGGCCGGCAGGGGAGGGCAGTTGGGGGCAACCGGGCCTGCAGTGGAGGGCAGTTGGGGGGACCAGGCCGACAGGAGAGGGCAGTTAGGGGTGACTGGGTCAGCAGGAGAGGGCAATTGGGGGTGACCAGGCCTGCAGGGGAGGGCAACTGGGGGTGACAAGGCCATCACGGGAGGGTGGTTGCGGGGGACCAGGCCTACAGTGGAGGACATTTGGAGGCGACCAGGCTGGCAGGGGAGGGCAGTTGGGGGCGACCGGGCCAACAGGGGAGGGCAGTTGGGGGCAATCAGGGCCAGGCTGGATCTGAATACATCCTTAAGAGTAAACCCCGGTGAACAGGAAATCATTTCCTCTGGTCAACACTGAGTTCTGAGATCCCAGTGATCAAATGCTGAGGCTCAGGACAATGGGATGCTGCCAAGTCATGCTTCGCCTGCAGGCTTGGCAAACCTCAGGATCTCAGGTGTTTTCAGGAAACAGCTCAGGGACTAAAGAGGTCTGTGCGGATAATAGAGTCATGTCAGAGGAACTATTTCCCCTCCCAGTTGGGAGATGTGTGCCATGCTGGGGTGGGCGGGGAGCTCCAGTGGCTTACAGAATGCAGCGTGAATGCGGATGCCTTTGTATGTCCATGAGGTTTATGGAGAACTTAGGCATGGGGTGGTGGGCTCTGGAGCCACAGCACACACAGCAGACGTGGTTCTCTTTGGCAGAAGCAGTGGCTTGACTGATATCTGGCAAGATGTGATGCAGATGGTTCTGTGGTAAAATTGATGAATAAGGTCAGCTCGATCTAGGTCAGGGATACAGATGTACTGCCCAAAAGTCTGTAGAAGGATCTTTCTGTCAGGGAGATGTGGAGTGCCCTTAACCAGACAGAGATCCAGAGGTTAAATTCCCAACAGCTTCCTGAACACAGAGAACCTGCCAACAGGCCATTTAGACGGCATTTGGTGGAATGCTCAGGAGATCTTCACCTTGAATGAGAACCTTATGTGAGCCAGTTAATTTACTACCTAATTCAGCTTCTCTCTTATTATCATTAGTTATTACAGAAAAAGCTCTATTGTTTACAGATACTTTGGATTTAAAAGAAAATTGTGATTGATTACACCCAATGGGAGGAGAGCCTTATTGGAAGTTTTTATTCACTCAATCAACAAATATTAATTGAGCACCTCATGTTCTTGGCTCTAGTGATACAGTGGTGAATTAAACAGATATGTCTCTGTCCTCCTGCATGCTATCGATTCATATGGCAGAGTATCGTCCAGAGACTAAGGATGGCCCTGATAGTTAATCTCTTGAACCCTGGTTTCCAGGAGTTGTAATATTCATGAGCAAGGAGCTTTTCATATGGTAGTCAGAATTAATGGGATAGGCATAAGATTCAGCGTGACCCTGAATTTGTGGCCTGACCCGCAGAGGTGCAACCATCGGTAACATATGCTTCTTCTGAGTAGGTTGCTAAAAGGAGAGAGGGGTGCCAGTGGCCTTGAATGGACTGAGACTTCTCTTTTAAATTGTCACCTGACAATGAAGCATCATAGTGGTTTTTTCATCTTTCCAGATGGAGACTGAATAGGCCTGCCCCCACCCCCGCTGGCATTCTGGCTTAGAGCACATACTGCAGGGGAGGAGTGGGCTGGGCACTCATTTATTCATTTAACAGATACTCATTGAGTGCCTCCTTCATGCTAGACACTGCCAGGTGCTGGGATACACAGAAGATAAGAGACACATGGTCCCTACACTGATGATCCTTTCTTTCTAAGGAGGGAGACAAACTACAATCAAGTGAAGAGAATATAAATAAAATCACCTTGAGCTATGATGGGTGCTAGGAAAGAGGAATATAAAGGGTTGAAAGAGAAAATGACAGATTTTGGATGGGGTCAGCCAGGGAAGGTCCCTCCATCTGAGAAATTGTGTAGAGAACTGAGGAATGGGAAGGACCTGCCTTGTGAGGAGCCAGGGAAGAGCATCATAGGCAAAGGGATCAGCAGGTACAAATGCCCCTCAGTGGCTGACTCCAGCTGGTTCAAGTGTGGTGAGATCATGGTTGAGGGGAGAGGTGGGTTCGGCTGTGGAGAGAGGCAGTGGCCAGATCATTCAGGGCTTTGGATTTCTTGGAAAACGGTTTGGATTTGTTCTAACTGGTATCCATTGAAGTGATTGAATACAGTTTTGATGTAATCCCAGATACCACTATGAGATTAGTGGTCTCTACGGGTTGCTACCCCTCATCCTCAGGGACTCCCCACTGCCTTCCAGTTGGCATTCAGTGTCCTTCAGCTCATTTTGTCTTTCATTTTTTCCCTTCACGAAAATTAAGTTCCAACCTAACATCAACCTCTACTCCCTGCACTCACCTACCCGAGCCTTCATCCATGCCATCATCTCCATCTCCAGAAAACTCACACCCTTCAAAGCTCAGTTAACATGTCATCCCCTCGTGGTGCCTTTCTTTCATAGTTTTCCCAGCCCAAATTGATCTCCCTTCTCCACTAACCCTTTGTATCTTATGAATACCATTATATTTCATTAATTTCAAGATGCACAGTTTCCCCCAAATTTTACTTCTGAAGTTAGGTTGTGCATAACAGTTGATAGTATATCATAGTTGTCACTGCTTTCACCCATTTTAGCAGTTGCATAAATGAGAATACTGTCTTATAATCAGTAGCATCTTAAAACAGTGGCAACTTAGAATCAGTGTACCAAGTACTATTGTAATCATTACAATTGCATTTTCCCGCACAGTTTCCCCCAAATTTTACTTCTGAAGTTAGGTTGTGCATAACAGTTGATAGTATATCATAGTTGTCACTGCTTTCACCCATTTTAGCAGTTGCATAAATGAGAATACTGTCTTATAATCAGTAGCATCTTAAAACAGTGGCAACTTAGAATCAGTGTACCAAGTACTATTGTAATCAATACAATTGCATTTTCCCCTCCTGAAATGAGGGCTCTGAACTGAGGAACCACATGGTATACCCTTTTTCGTATCCCAAGATAAGCTCACTTTGTGACATGTAAAGTTGGTGCCCCACAATGAATCTAAAATAATAAGAGAGCCTTGGCTGGTTTGGCTCAGTGGATTGAGCATCAGCCTGCAGAGTGAAGGGTCCCGGGTTTGATTCTGGTCAAGGGCACATGCCCGGGTTGCAGGCTCGATCCCCAGTAGGGGGTGTGCAGGAGGCAGCTGATCAATGATTCTCTCTCATCATTGATGTTTCTAAAATATTAATTTTTATTAAGATGTTCTATTATTTTATGTTAATGATTACTCATTTATTTCAGCCCTTTGTATTCAGCATGTCTCTATCGAAATAAACCTACGTTTCTATGAAAATTGAAGCTTTTTTGTTTTTGCGGACCACATAAACTTAAACCTTGTTTATTTGGCCCGTGTTAGCCTTTGAGTTTGACATGCTTGTAGTACATGATGCTTTTTGAGTTTTTCTGTTGTTTATGTTATCCTTATCAGTATCCCTTATCCTATTGTTATTACAATAAAGGAAGGGGAGTGTGTTTGTGTGTGTGTATGTGAGATCTTACCATATGATTTCCTCCCTCCTCACATACCCACCTCCAAACAAGTCACATTACTGTTATCCTTTATCTCAGATAAAGGCTCTTAAGGTGTATGTATGTGAAGAACCTTGAAGAAATAATAAAATTCATTCGAGCGACAAAAACACAGTATGTGATGATGAAAAATACATTTATTTTTTAATGTATACATGTACACTGATAGTCCGACAGAAAACTTTATGACTCCGTTTGATATTATCAGTGGGACTTTTGCTGCTGCATCACTGATGACAGAGATTTTACATCAGGTTTATATTTCGTGACCTTCAGAGATATGCACGAGCTACTACTTTCATCCGTCAGGCTACTCCTATTATGAGACTTAACAAAATTCATCACTGAGAACAAAGATTCACAAGCGTATGTGGATGAAAACATGGAGAGTAATGCTGTTGCAAAGTTTTTTAAACAGAAAAAATTTTCTGGAATGGCATTCCAAGTCCTCAATAGTTCGTTTTCGACACTTCTCTCTGGTACTCCTGTCTCTAATCGCTTTTTTTCAATGTTTTCCAAGTCAACTCTAAGGTCAATAAATTTCTGCTTCCAAATTGAGCTACTCTGAAATTCAATCAACTGCATTTCAAAGTCAGCCATGTCTATCCATGAAAACATTTGTAAGTTTAGTTCCTCCAGTTTCATGCTGTCTGGAAACCTCATGAATTTTGCTGTCTCTTCCAGTTCTCTGAATTTCGCAAATCTTGAGAAGAACTGCTCAATAGTTGACTCGATGATGTTTAAAAACAGCTTTTGAAGGCTTTGACAGTCTGTTCTGTCATCTTTTGGGAGGTCTTTGATGTGCCTCTTGAGGTTTGGGAAATATCTAAATCTCTCACCATCCACATCCCTCTTAAAGACTTCCAGTTTCTTTTCAAAAGCCTTTATGTAACCAAACATAACATCAAGTGTCTTGCCAGTTCCTTGTAATTTAACATTTAAGTCATTCAAATGTTCACAAAAATTGTAAATGGAAGATTATAAGAGAGGATTTTGTGTGCCAGCAAAAGTTACTGGCGTGCCATGTTTGGCACACGTGCCAGGGGTTGCCCACCCCTGTTATAGACCAACTGTTTGTGTCCTCACAAAATTCATATGTTGAAATTTTACATCCTAATGTTATGGTGTTTGGGGGTGGGGCCTTTGGGAACTAATCAGGAATGGATGAGGTCATCTGGGTGGAGCCCTCATGAATGGGATTAGTGCCCCTTATAGAAGGCACTAAAGAGCTTGCTTCCTCCTTCTGCTATGTGAGGACACTTTGAAAAGATGCTGTCAGGTGAATCAGGAAATGCGCTCTCACCTGTTACCTGATGTCTTGGCCTTGGATTTCCCTTCAGAACTGTGAGAAATAAATTTCTGTTGTCCATAGGCCACCCAGTCTATGGTATTTTTGTTATAGCAGCCCAAACTAAACAGCCCCTGAGGTAGAAAATTAAAGCAGAGGTTTAAGTAAGAAGTGAAAAACTAAAGGGAGGAGGAGGATGTTATTAACTTTCTTTTGGTTTTAACCCTCACTCTGATCATTTCATGATCTCCCACTTAAAACACTGCAAAAAATATTTTAAAAACCTAACTCCTTTTACCGCTAGTCATCTTACCATGAAAACTGGTTTTCAACACTCTTTTCCTTTTTTTAAAAAAATTATTCAGTGGGGTCCTGGTCTTATACATAGTGAAGGCTAGGCATAATTTTCAGACAGCTCTATGACTATCAGGAGTTACCCAAGTCCTTTATTTAAGTGATTAAGTTCACATTCAACCAAACTTCAATGGGGGGAAAAGATTTTAGAATCCAAAGATACATGGGTAATGCTGGAAGTCTCTTATTCTCTTTCCATATTATTGGAAAATTCATTAATTCAAACACTTAGTGTTTTCCCTACGCCAGTTACTCTGCTGTGTTCGGGAAATACACAAATAAGCATGTTCTTCTTTCCTTCAAGCAGCTTCTGTTCTAAAAACAAAGAAGGATGGTTAGTAGGTTACCTACCTGGTGTCAGGGAGAAAGAGCATGCGTGGACTTTATCAGACCTGTATGGACACATTTGTACTGGATTGGTTTAAATTAGGTGATTCCCATGACTGGACTTGGTGATTTAAAAATATTTTCCATTTTTTTCTATGACTGATTTTTAGTGTCTAAAAAATAGACACTAAATGCTGTTCCCCATCTCCACCAGCCTAATGATTGTAAACTCACATTCAGGTTGCCAGAGGGATAAAATCTTTCATAGAAAGCAACTTATTATTAATTTCAAAGCACTTTTATTGTTCAAAATACAACATTATTTACCTAATACTGTCATTGATCTGCTGTAAATTTTTTTTGCCCATTTTAACTTTTTATTTTCTACCTTTTTTCATCTTATGGCACCTAAAAACCAATTACTAAAATTCTGTGGCACACCAAAAATATATATATTTTGCTGATCTGACAAGAAAAAAACCAGGTACAATTTTGATTCGTTCACACGAGATGGCTATTGCTGTTTTGGCTGTTGTCATTTTTTTATTTGACAATCTAAGGGAAAAGAGGTCAGCGCCCCTAAGTAGTCAGGTATTGCATGTTTTAAAGATTCTTGCGGCATGCCAGTTGAAAATCATTGGTCTGCCGTGGTCGGCAAACTACAGCTCGCGAGTCACATGCGGCTCTTTGGCCCCTTGAGTGTGGCTCTTCCTAAGCCATAGGAGTACCCTAATTAAGTTAATAACAATGTACCTACCTATATAGTTTAAGTTTACTTAACTCTCTGGGCCTCAGATTTCCCCCTGTGAATGAGGATAGACCAATATGAATTGTAAGGTCTCTTCCAGTGTCAACACCCCATAATCATGAAACCATTACTTTAAAATACCAGTAACTGGTAATGAGTTAGTCAGCCATTCCAACCAATCAGCTTGATTTATAGTTGACAACAGCACCAGCCCAAACTTATCTTTCCTGACTTTTAGTGATTTGTTGTTGTTTTTTAAAAAAAGTATAATGTCTAGAGGGCTTAAAAACATTCTATATAATAAAGAGGTAATATGCAAATTGGCCATCATGCCCTCGCACAAGATGGCCACCCCCATGTGGTCGCAAGATGGCCACCACAAGATGGCTGGCAGGGGAGGGCAGTTGGGGGTGACCAGGCCGGCAGGGGAGGGCAGTTGGGGGCAACCGGGCCTGCAGTGGAGGGCAGTTGGGGGGACCAGGCCGACAGGAGAGGGCAGTTAGGGGTGACTGGGTCAGCAGGAGAGGGCAATTGGGGGTGACCAGGCCTGCAGGGGAGGGCAACTGGGGGTGACAAGGCCATCACGGGAGGGTGGTTGCGGGGGACCAGGCCTACAGTGGAGGACATTTGGAGGCGACCAGGCTGGCAGGGGAGGGCAGTTGGGGGCGACCGGGCCAACAGGGGAGGGCAGTTGGGGGCAATCAGG
>NW_005372084.1:1561750-1563524 GCF_000412655.1 Myotis brandtii | reverse complement strand
GATTCATAACAGTAGCAACATTACAGTTATGAAGTAGCAACGAAAATAATTTTATGGTTGGGTCACAACATGAAGAACTGTATTTAAAGGGCCAGAAGGTTGAGAACCACTGGTCTAAAGTGATAATGGTGGTTCTCTGGGGTTTCAGGAAAATGAGCTGTGAGGGACTTTGATTGTCTTTTTATATATAATCCTATATAATAAAAGGCGGAACAACAGGTCGCTATGATGTGCACTTACCACCAGGAGGCAGATGCTCAATGCAGGAGCTGCCCCCTGGTGTCAGTGCGCTCTCACAGGGGGAGTGCCGCTCATCCAGAAGCCAGGCTCAAGGTTGGCGAGCTTCTCCCGCCTCCACGGCAGTGCTAAGGATGTCCCCGTGGGTCACGGGCCTAAGCCAGCAGTCGGACATCCCCTGAGGGCTCCTGGATTGCAAGAGGGCTCAGAAATTTCGTGCACTGGGCCTCTAGTGTTATATAACTTTTTGCTCTAAGCATGGAATACTTTTAAAGAGAAAGTTGATTTTCCATTGGGGGAAATACTCTTCAATTACATTATTTATAAGGGAGAAAGACCAAATCCTTGGGAAGTTGATAAATATGCTTAGCATTAGAAGAATTTAGGGGATTTGTTTCTCTGACTTGCTAGTGAGCTCTCTGAGCAGAGAGCTGGCCTCCTGGGTCTGGGAGTATCTGGTGTAGTTTGTCCGTGCTGCAAATGGTATTTTTAGTGGTCTCAACCGAAAGCAGGTTTGTACCCTTCATTCCCTTTCTCAAATCCTGCCTGATGCTGGCCTTTATTTATCAGCCTCTTCTGATAGCACTTGTCTGTTTACTGAGCTTTGGTCCCTCCCTGCTTGCTTCCTTGCTCTCAGTAAGCTCCTCTAACCCCAGGGCCTTTGCACACATTGTTTCATTTCTTAGAACCACCTCTCTTCATTTTCCTTTCCCTCAGCCCCTCAATCCATGCATATCCTTTGACACTTGTTACATATAAGCCTAACATCTTTTCTTCTCCTTTCTGATAGGATTCAGTTGTGCAATTTCAATAGCTCATCATGATGTTAGTGGTTCAGTGTCACCACTAACATCATGATGAGCTGGGGGCTCATGGGGTTGAGGGCCTCATGCCCACTCTGTCTCGAAGGCCTGGCTGTAGGTGTTCCAGGAATGAATGAATGAGTTGCTGAGGGAAGGGCACAGTGTAGGCCAGTGGTTCTCAACCTTCTGGCCCTTTAAATACAGTTCCTCATGTTGTGACCCAACCATAAATTATTTTCGTTGCTACTTCATAACTGTAATGTTGCTACTGTTATGAATTGCAATGTAAATATCTGATATGCAGGATGGTCTTAGGCGACCCCTGTGAAAGGGTCGTTCGACCGCCAAAGGGGTCATGACCCACAGGTTGAGAACCGCTGGTCTAGAGAGTCGGTCAGATCCAGCAGACACAGAGTGAGACCGAGGCTGTGGAGTCCCATCTAAGTCCCACATAAATGAGCTTTGATAGTCACTTCATCTGTCATCCTTCCTGTGGGCCCACGGTAATCCCTGAGCTCCCATTCAATACCTTCCATGATGTGCAGTTCATAAATGTTATCTTTTGGATTACAAAGCTGCCCCCTGCCACACAGGCATGTGAAGTGACCTGTACCTATTCAACACATACAAGATTATGATCTTTGCTGTGTCTTTATAATTCCAGACACTGTCAGGTTCATTTAAAGAATCAAACCTGTCCTGCTGCCTTCTTTTAATGGTTTCAGATGGGTGGG
>NW_005372084.1:1558336-1561063 GCF_000412655.1 Myotis brandtii | reverse complement strand
CCGGGCCTCTAGTATCCTATATAATAAAAGGCTAGTGTGCAAATTGACCGAACGGTGGAACTACCGGTCACTATGATGTGCACTGACCACCAGGGGGCAGACACTCAATGCAGGAGCTGCCCCCTGGTGGTTAGTGCACTCCCACAGCAGGAGTGCCACTCAGCCAGAATCCCTGAGCAGGGCTCACAGCTGGCAAGCGCAGTGGCGGGAGCCTTTCCCGCCTCCACAGCAGTCGGACATCCCCTGAGGGCTTCTGGACTGTGAGAGGGCGCAGGCCGGGCTGAGGGACCCCCACCCCAAATGCAGGAATTTTGTGCACCGGGCCTCTAGTAATCTTATAATTTGTAAAACTTGAAAGGAGCTTTGATTTTAATTCCCACCCCCATTAGCAGTTGAACTTGTTTTTTTTACATAGGTGTTATTTCCATTTGTTCAAGGAACCCTTTGCTTATAGATTGATAAGTGCAAATGGTGAAGGGTCAGGTGCCAACAAGGAAGCAGACATTCCAAATTAATGAAGTCTTGAATTGATGAGGTTCTAGTACATCAAGCATGTCAAACTCGCAATCTGTGAGCTGCATGCGACCCACAATGAACATTTTTGTGGCCCAGCCAATATAACAGTATGTAAGAAACATTTTAATAAAAATTTCATAACTTAATTTTTACAATATCCTGTTATACATAATCCTTACAAAGCTGCCCCCTGCCACACAGGCATGTGAAGTGACCTGTACCTATTCAACACATACAAGATTATGATCTTTGCTGTGTCTTTATAATTCCAGACACTGTCAGGTTCATTTAAAGAATCAAACCTGTCCTGCTGCCTTCTTTTAATGGTTTCAGATGGGTGGGATTTTAATTGTATAAATGCATCAGGTATGCTGGAAGGAAACCAGATCTATCCCCATTAGAATTCGGTAGAGGTTTCAAGTTACAGGAATGAATGTGAATCAAGGAACATGTATTTCATTATGACGGGGGGACAACAAACAGTGTCAATATTTGGTTCAAGAACTTTTCAGATTTAGAAGAGCATTGTAGGACCAGGTAAGGCCAAATAAAGCCTCGTGAAGAGCATTCTGAGGGTCGGTGGAGATAATAAAATATTCTAGCACATAAGTCACAAGGCCATTGAAATCCTAATTACTCCACAATCTAGAAAATGTCCCGATGAGGGTTCCCACCCTCAGCGAGGTCATCCTGAAGGCCCGGGAGGCTGTTTCTCTCCGGTGGGAATGGCACATGGCTGCAGTCACGTTTCGTCTCATCACTGGTACAGTGTGAAGCGCCCACTGGGAGGAATGCAGCCTCCCACGTACAGGGTCGCTGCTCTCAGGGATGTGGGGTCAGCAGTGAGGTTGAGGGCTTTTTAGGAGATTAACATCTAATGCATTTTCTACAAAGCCTGCTTAACACTCCAAGTTAACCACTTGGTGCCAGCCTCCCAGGGGCCCAGGGAGTCTGAGGCAAGAGCTGCTCCCGGTATTCCCAGCACCCTGAGGACCCCCCGCCCCCTTCCTCTCACATGGGGGAGCAGGATCTTCAGATGAGGGTGACACATACATTGCTACCAACCCAGCTTGATGAAATTGATTTCTATTATAGTGGTCACTTCGTAGTCCGGATAGGCAGCCTACACATTACATTCCCTAAGTCCCATTTCTAGAATTGCTGACTAGATGGCTCCCTTGTGTACAAACATCTTTACAATCCTTTAAGTTCTCATTGTGAAAATGCATGCAGCTTTTCTCATGTGTAAATTGTAACCTTTTCCTTCCTCTTCCCAGATTTTTTACTTGCAAGTGTTTGGCTCGTGTGGTTGTACAAATGCATTCCATTGGCTCTTGATATTTTCTCTGATTCTAAAAAACATATTTTTTACTGGTCCTGACAAGTGACAAGGAAAGTTATTTAACTAAAGGGAGTGTGTCAGAGTAGTCCACAGAAATTTTAGTATGGCCTTTCCTTCATTATCCTTTTCTTTCTTTGGGTTGGAGTACTCTAAGTATTTTACAGCTGAATGAAATTAATATTTTCCACTTAACAGTCCATCTTATGAAACTGTGATTAAATTGCTAAATATTGTTTAATTACAGCTTAGAATTAAAGCTTCTTGCTTTTTTTCAAGAGGCTGATTAATCTAGTGTGACCAGGCAGGTAGAAAAGGAAGAACTTCATGTATCACAGGATGGGAATGGATTGGGTAACCCTCCCTCTTTAGTTTAAATCATACTATTGAATTAAAAGTTGCCCCTAGTCTCACTATAACCATGACAAGAGGCTGTGTGTGCCATCCCATGTCAATAATTCACAGCTCTCTAACCATCTCGTTCTAGCATGTCCTGCTACAGTGCTGACTCTGCGCTCACTCTTACAGACAGACAGCAGCGCTCACCCTCCCTGTGAAGCTCTGCTGGTGGTTCTAGGTGGGGAGAGAATGATGCTGCGAGGGAGTCTTGTCTCCTGTTCCATCCCCACCCTTGAATGCACTTCACAGTGTTTCTCAAAGTCCTGTCTACAAATCAGCAGCCCAGCACCTCCTGGGAATTGGTTAGACATGCAGATTTTGGACCCCACCACAGACCTACTGAATCGGACACTCTAGGGCAGTGGTTGGCAAACCGAGGCTCGCGAGCCACATGCGGCTCTTTGGCCTCTTGAGTGTGGCTCTTCCACAAAATACCGACTTCTGTGCATGGGCCACGAAGTTTCAATCGCACT
>NW_005372084.1:1532970-1558325 GCF_000412655.1 Myotis brandtii | reverse complement strand
CCTCTAGATCAGTGGTTCTCAACCTTGGCTGCACATTAGAATCACCTGGGAATCTTTTTAAAATCCTGATTTCTGGGCCTCATCCTCTGGAAATTCTGTTTCTTTGTTACTAATGTTGTGGCCCCACCCCATAACAAAGAAACAGAATTTCCGGAGAATGGGGCCCAGAAATCAGGATTTTAAAGATTCCCAGGTGATTCTAATGTGCAGCCAAGGTTGAGAACCTCTGCTCTAGGGGTAGGGCCCAGTGGTTTGTAGTCTAACTGACTGTCCAGGTGGTTCTGATGCATGCTGAGGGTGAGAACCCTTGCTCTGTAGGAAGTTGGGGAGAGGCAGTCACCACTCAAACTGCCCTAAGAGAGCAAACTTCCTCCTCCCTCCATCACACTGCACGTGCTACTGAAGACAGGCAGGGGGTGCAGCCCTGCTATGCCCCATACCTGTGAATGATCCCCCAGTTGATTTTTGTGTTACTAACAAAGTCTTCAAATGTTAAAATAGAAGAAAATAAGTATGCATATACAGGATTGACTGCACTTATAATTAAAGTCAGCTTCTGCTTTGATTGGTAGAAGACAAACTTCTGTAAATCTGCACATCTGCTGATAGATGGATGCAGAGCATTTGTGAAACAGACCTACTAACCATGCACATTTCATTGACCAGAGACTGCTCAGTGCCTCTGGGACTGGGGGCGGGAGCGGGGGTACATAGCAAACTTATCAAAACCAGTTGCTGGAATTTCTGTGCTTCAGTTAACTTCTCAAGACAGTGCGTTCTGAATTGCCCATTTTAAACTTTGCATTTTTCCTTGGGACACAAGAGGTCTAAAGAAGATTTGGATGGTCCTGAATACCCTTCTCTATTCCTTTCCAACAGGTACCAAAGTTGCCAGGTTCTATTTATCTTGAAAGAGCAAATCAGGCAAATGTTCAACTGCTGTGACCAGAAGCACCCGCTTCCTGTTAGCACTTCTGAGCCTTGAGACTCCTGAGAACTTGTGATCATAAGGAGAACTTAGCGCTAATTTCCCCAATACGGGGCTCTGGCAAGGGCCCCGCTTCTGCTAGTGGGTGTACAGTGCAGAAATAGATCCCTTTTCATGTCTGTGTTGATAAAGATTTAATAGTGATGGCTTAAACATCCTTTAAAAACTTTTGGCTTGAGTGTATTTGAGTTGATCTCTGGTAGCTGTTTGCAACCTGTAATAAACTCATTGGAATGAGAGGGAAATAGCTATCATATGTTTCCGGAACCTTCCTTGGGCCCCTGGCCAGAGAAGAGCTGTTGTTCAGGGGTTAATGGTGCTCAGGCCTTATTTATGTTTGTGTGATTGGGGATGTGGGAGATGGGCCTCTTGCACGCAGTCCAGGTTTGTGAAAGATTAGCTGTTCTCAACAGAAATGGAAGCGCAGCCCAGAAGAATTGGAAAAAGAATGCGTAGCATGAGCAGCAGGATATTTTTCCTGTGTGTGGCTCTGTAGGGGCGGAAAGGGATGAAATGAGGTTTAAAAATTAAATGCAGACTAACTGCTCTCCTTTTTCTGAGAAATGCCAGAAAACATTTAATCCAGGAGATACTCCCGACCATTAACCTCATTCCACCCACCACCATTCAGTGGAAATGTCCAGACTCTGTAAAATAGACTGACACAGTGATTACTGCAAATGTTATTTGTTGTTACTTTAGGGTTTAAAGCCCAGTTTGTGAACAGTGTTAGAATTTATGCTGCACTCGGCTCAGTAAGTCTTCTAGGGCAATAAAACATTATCAAAGATAAAACAACTGAATCTGATCATGAATATCTATTGTATTACTTTTCCAAAATTTCTTCCACTGTGAGATCACTTATTCATGCATTTGTTCACTAAGCAAGTACTTTGTGTGTTGGCTACTTACTATGTATAAAGATAGAAGAACTAGCTCAAAATTTTCAAGTCATTTTAAATATTTATATACATATATATATAGATATGTAGATATATATAGATATAGATAGATATTTATGTATACTTCTCTAAAAATTCCCAAAGTTTGATCTAACTTTCTTGGTTAATTGTATATACTAATGGAAAAATATATACAGGGTGGGGCAAAGGTAGTGAGTAAGCAAAACACAGTTGTGAGTAAGCAAAACACAGAGCTTATATTTGTATTGACATTTATTAATTATAGTATTATTTTTCATATGAGCAATTATAAACCATCTTCTGCCCCACCCTGTACATTTATTTGGCTCACTGAAGAATAAGAATTAAATGTTTTCTCCATGCTGAGTAGTTCATCTTATCCATGCATAGCAAAATGGTGCCACTCAAGTTGTTACACCCGAAGTTTAAAAACCAGCATCATGGAATTCATAAAGCTCCAAGGCGTATTAGAGAATATCCTAAGTTTACAGTTGGGCACACCATGGCCCAGGAAGCTTAGTGCAGGTACAGTGCCCAGTACTGCAGAGGCAGCAGGTGGCATAGCCCAGCACAGGGCACACGCTTCGCTCGGATGAAGGCTCTACTGCATCATCTTCTGGGGGCACGGACTTGGTTCCAGACCCTGGAACTGCATTTAATGACTAAAACAACAAGTACAAGAAATTGAAAGTCCCTGTTCTTGGGTAGCTCAGTGTTTCTATTTGTCTTAGATCTTTCTTCCTCTAATGCTACAAACTGGAAGCTTATGAAGCATGAAAATATGCAGAGGATCTGTTAGGAAGATTATTTTCTGAAGGACTCGTTACACTTAATAGTTGCACTCATTAGCCCAGCTTGTGTGGCTCCGTGGTTGAGCATCGACCTATGAACCAGAAGGTCACAGTTGGATTCCCACTCAGGGCACATGTCCGGGTTGCAGGCTCGATCCCCAGTAGAGGCGTGCAGGAGGCAGTTGGTCAATGATGGTCTCTCATCATTGATGTCTCTCTCTCTCTCTCACTCGCTCTCCCTTCCTCTCTGAAATCAATAAAAATATTTTTTAAATAGTTGTACTCATTATATCGTACTGAAAGTGTTTATAAAATGTGAAAATATATTTATTCTTGAGAGAAGGGAAAGCTCAAAATATATGAGAGATTACTTGTCCCCAGAAATCCAGGACATCCCCTCCTAGGTGCTCAGCCCCCTGCCCTCCTGTAGGGGCACACACTGGGGGTTTTGAGGGTTGAGTTCCAGGAGCAAGCATCCCAGGGGTATGGAGACCCACAGGGGCCAAAATCAGGGTATGTGGCAGGTCATGGATGGGGGAACGTTTCCTTGAGGGATAAAACGACAGGAGGAAGAAATCAATAGTGAGAGAGAAGTGGGAAGAGAATATTTGGGAGGAAGGTCTGATCTATAGGATAACTGTTGGCCTGGTAACTAGTTGCCATAGGGATGGGCGTCCTGTCGGGGCCAACGTGTGTCCCCTTGAGAGAAGCGTTCTCAGCTGGCAGTTTCCGACCCACCGTCTAACTGCAGCCACTCGATGAGGAAGACTGTGTTTGTAAAGCACTCCGCGTTCTGAAATCCGGTCGCCGTTCAGGTCCTAGTCTTCTCTGCTATTTCATTTGACTGTAATAGGAGGAGTTTTGCACATGGAACACGGATATAATTTGCCCTAATTGATTCCAGGCCTCATCATTGTCTCACTAACATTGTTTCCCCTTTTATTAACTTCACGTGGGTTCTCTGTTCCCTCGGTGTCACTTTTCCCGCTCAACTCTCGCAGACCTGAGACTCTACGGGCAACCTCTGTAATGGAAGCACCTCTTTCTCTTGGCAGTCAAAGCCCCCGGTGTTGAAAACATTTATGTTTTTGTTTTTGAATTGGGATTCTGAACTTAGTGAAAAATGTACACATAACACTTTCTGCTCTGCAAATGGCTCGAAGAGATCAGGGTAGTGCCTCTGATCTGAGCCTGTGTCAACACAGGCAGGTGCTCCAGCGGGGAAAACAGGGCAGGGCGTGGGGGAGGGGAGGGCGCGAACCAAGGACTGCCATTCCAAATTCAACATTGATTTAGTTGTTTTGGGTTAGGGTTGATTTAGATCAAGGCTTGGTACATTCTACATACTTTGATAGAGCTGTGTTATAATTGGATTGAGAAAATGGAAAGACTTTAGGGAAAGAAAATAACTAAATCTGTTTGCTTGTTCTCAGGACAGATAGTGAATTCATTCCGGACAGCAAGTATCCATCTTAAACTTTCAGTCTAGGAAAAAGTTTCCTTTCATTTGCTTAAAGAACACTATTCATCCCAGTTTCTACGAACAATGGCCTGAACCTCAGGTGCAGTTTAAAAATCAGTGGTATTTAGGCAACAGATAAACTTACAAAATTAAGCCATTACCAACTAGAAGAAAATATAGGTGATTATTTAACTGGTCACTAGATGGAAAAATGCATTCTAGCCATAAGGTAATAGATAATTGTATAACATATGGTACATGTATATGTTCTTTACACATATATGCAAGGAAATATATGCCTATATATTAGACATAAACATTTTAAACTCATTTATGTGAAAATATAACCAAAATTAAACAAATATAAACAAATGCATTCATGATGTTGACCCTGTGGCGTTATTTTTGCAAATATGACAGACAACAAATATGACAAAAAGCTATTCTTCACGAACCTATGTACATCATGAAGAAAAAGACTAAAATTGAATTTAAAATATGCAAAAGATGGGAAATACATGGAGAAAGAAATGGAAATGTCTGTGGTGTGTTTCTAACAACTCGTTTTTCACGATGTGACCTGGGGTCCCACTTGTGAGGACCTGCCTGGGGGTTCCCTCCGGGACTTCTGCTGACCAACTGTTTCCAGTGAGTGGCGTCACCGGCCATGCCGCCTCGTTTTCTGTGATTGCCGGGAAGGTCAGAAATCATCCTTAGCGTGGCCAGACCTTAATGCCATGCAGTTTGTATATCCCTGGTTTGTTTTCTTTTCTCTAACCCAGTTTCCTTACTTCTTTTTATTCTGCGGTATGGTTTGATTATATAAACTACCTCATGGGTTTTAAGTAAATCATTACGTAAAAATATATTTTAAAACACCTACAGATATTCCATCGCGTCTCTCTGTGATTTGTCTTTGGAGTTCCCTTGATTCCGAACACCTGGGTTATAAACAGTGGCTGTATAAACAGCCAGCTAGACAATGACTCCACTCCTGCTGCCCCTCTGTTGCTTCCTTTTCTCTACTCCACCCAGGGATTCAGAATGAAAACCCAGCTGTTCTTGTTTGGTGGCACCACCTGGTGGCCAGCTAGGGGACTCCAGTTATTTTGATTCTTCCTGGCAAGCAACAGGTAGTTTCCAGGTGCCAGGACCAGCACAGCTAATTCAGTCCTCCGACTGACTTCCTGGGGTGCGTTATCTCCATTTACAGATGGGGAGACAAAGAGATTAAGTCACTTGCCCAAGATCACAAATTGGTGACAGGACAAAGCTAAGATTTGAATCCAGGTCAGCCAGTGTATTCATTTCTTTTAGTGCTACATACCAAATTATCATAAACTTAAGGGCTTAAACCAGTGGTTCTCAACCTTGGCTGCACATTAGAATCACCTGGGAATCTTTTTAAAATTCTGATTTCTGGGCCTCATCCTCCGGAAATTCTGTTTCTTTGTTATGGGGTGAGGCCACAACATTAATAACAAAGAAACAGACTTTCCGGAGGATGGGGCCCAGAAATCAGGATTTTAAAAAGATCCCCAGGTGATTCTAATGTGCAGCCAAGGTTGAGAACCACTAGCTTAAACCAATGTCCATTTGTTAGCTCACTGTTCTATAGATCAGAAGTGTGGGGGGCTTGGTTCAGGGTCTCACGAGGAGGCAAAAATCAAGGTATTCTAGAAGCCATCCACATTCCTCACAGGAGGTTCCTCTCCATCTTCAGAGCCAGCAATGGCATCTCCTGCCTGGAATCTCATTTATTTCCTTTTCTGACAGTCAGAGAAAACTCTGCTTTTGAAGGGCTCCTAGGCCTGGATCAGGCCCAAATGGATAATCTCCCCTTGATTAACTTAAAGTCAACTGATTAGTAACCTTAATGACATCTGCAGAATCCCCTTTACCATGTAATATAGCATAATCAGGGCATGATAGCTCGTCCTACTTACAGTCCTAGGGATTAGGTGAGAAATTGTAGGGATCATTTTAGGAATTTTCCTACCACAGCCAAATGTCAAAACCTTAACTTTTTTTCATCCTTAAGGTAGCATTTATTCCACCCCCGCCCCCGCATTTCTGTCTTTGTTCACTGGCTTCTGTCTTTAATTTTATTTCAGTATTTTTTTATTGTTTCACATAAAGTACACATGTCCTCTTAACCTTATCCCTTTTCACCATATCTGAATTCTTCACTAGCAATCACAGGGTCTCTCTCTTTACCTTTCTCTTCCTCACACACTATCTCACTTTTTCTTCAGGCCACGGGAGGAGAAAGGTAGAGGTCTGAGGGTCAGGAGGCCCAGTCTGTCCTTAAAGAGAGAATGTGGCTTGATCTCTTAGTACCTTGGTTTCTTCAACTGGCAATAACTACGTCTCTGTTAGCCTGTTTTAGGTATATAATGAGCTTATCAAAAATTTAAAGAAAATTTTTAAAGTATGTGATGCCAAGCTCCTAAGTCACCTGTTGTAAGACTGTTCTTCCCATTCTGGAGTTCTATCCCTCCCTATAAGCCCAAGAACTCCTGGGGTTTAATCAAGGTATCAGTCTTGGTTTCCTCTTGTCAAGCAATTAGAGCCTTTACTCAGAACACTTCCTGGAAGCAGATGTCCACCAGGTGCTGTGGCACCAAAACACTGAGGAATGGGGAGATATTTGGGGTAAATGGCAGCCACCTGTCTGCATGCAGAATAGCAGAGGGGTTAAGAGCACTTGTTGGGCTTCAATCCTGGCTTTGACACTGATAATAGGGCATGTTTCTCATCAGTAAATTTGGATAATATTGGGCATTGCAAAGAATGAATTAGTTGTCTGTAAAGAACCACTCACTGCTTGGCACATAATAAGTGTTCAGTAAATAGTAGCTATTATTACTTTTCCTGTTAAGAGTTAATGGTAGCAATAGCAATGCCAATGTCTTGGTTAAAAATACATTATAATGAAAACACTTTAAAGTTTTAAATGATCATGGAAGAGTCATATAGTTGAATCATAGATTAACATTAAAATTTTAAAAATAGAGATTACACACTATAATAGGGCCTTTAAGAATGGAGGAAAATGGCTTACTTCATTCCTGTTACAATTAACAATCACCAGAGATGTGCTTAGTATTAACAGTTTCCTTTGTCTCCACGTGCTGGACTTCCTAATACAAAAATAGAACAAGAGGAAATAGAACACAGTAGTACAGAAATAATAGTTCTGGCTGAAACCAAGTACTTGGCAGGGCTGCTTTACAAATCATTTGTGCATTGATATGGTTTAAGCTGTGCTTGCGAGCAAATGGTTACAGTCTGCCCTGTGACACTTCAGGATGGGGCTATGCTTCTACGTTAGAATATCTCCCACAGTGAGGCCCTAAGGAAGTCCTGCCCTCTAGGATGAAAAGCCATCCATTAGTAGGATGGAAGATAGCTAGGAAGGCTTGTGTGTATGTTTTCCTGACAAATATATTGAGAAAGGAAGAAGAAAGAGTAGGAAATGAGAGAAATAAGAAGAAGAGTTGGGGAAAGAGAATGAAGTTTCCATTTCTGCAATACCTGGGTCCTCTCAACAACCCAAAGAATAGATGTTTCCCCATCTTAAGGGCAAGTAAGCAACTCAGAGGTAAAATGGCTCTTAGACGGCACACTAATTGATAAGTGATAGAGCTTAATTTAAACCCAGATCTGTCTGAGCATGTGCTTTTCTACTGGTATGACTTTGGATTCTAGCCCAAAGTAAAATTCATAATTAGGAAAGTGTTAATACATTCAGCCATGATAACTTGGGTTGGCAGGGGGGTGGGGGGGGAGAGATGAGGTTAAAGCAAAGTAGTGGGATGTCTAGGTTAAAGTCCCATCCATGATTAGGTTTTCTGTTCGTGCTGACCCTTGTTTTAGACTAATTAAACCAGGAGGACTAACTCAACTCCATTACAGAGCATTAGCACATCACAGTTATAGTTCATCTGTTTTGGTGGTGGTGGTTTTTGGTTTTACTTTTTCCATCAGTACCAGGTTTTTTGTGTGTTTTTTTATATAGTTTATTGATTTTTAAAAAATATATATTTTATTGTTTTTTTACAGAGAGGAAGGGAGAGGGATAGAGAGCCAGAAACATCGATGAGAGAGAAACATCGATCAGCTGCCTCCTACACACCCACCGGGGTTTACAGAGAGGAAGGGAGAGGGATAGAGAGCCAGAAACATCGATGAGAGAGAAACATCGATCAGCTGCCTCCTACACACTCCCCACCGGGGATGTGCCCGCAACCAAGGTACATGCCCTTGACTGGAATCGAACCTGGGACCTTTCATTCCGCAGGCCAATGCTCTATCCACTGAGCCAAACCGGTCAGGGCAGTACCAGGTTTTACTACAGGGGTTATAGATTAGATTAAAAAAGAAAATTCACCATAACATTAAGGGAAAATGCTATAGAGTGCTATATAAGCACAAAGTTATTGCTCCAATATGTCGAATACTGGTTATTAGCTGATTGGCCTTTTTATTTCAGCAATGCTTCAATTACTCAAATCAGATCCTTCCGTTAATCAGGATTGTCTATTATTCTGAACTGTTCTTAGAGCAGAAAGAGACAACCTCAAAAACAAAGGCAATCCAAGATTTAGCCCTCCCGCCCCCCTCCTTCCCTACCACCATGTCCACGCTGAAGAAACCAACTCTTACTCTGGAGAAAACATTTAGATAGTCCTTGGCCAGGGACTTCCTCTAGTTTGATATGTCAGTGAGCTGATTTGATTCTTACCCTTTTTTTTTCTGGTAAGAAAAGGGAGCTAAGCACCTGCTTTGATCCTCGGGTCCTCCTGTCTTTGGGGTTCTTTCAGCTGGAAAACACTGTTTCCTCCTCACCTGCCTTTCTCAGTGGCCTCCAGTGTTGGCATCCTGCAGGAGCCTGGGCCTTTAGGAATGATGTGTTGTAGTATATTTATTAAGGCAGGAAGCTGCCTCATGCTTTAAAGCCGAATTAGAAGTGTTTTTAAAATTTTTGTGACCTTCAGCTGACTAGAATATCAGATTATCCCAAACACCTCCTGTAATGACAGGAATGCAGCGTTGGGGTGCATGGGCTTTGGGAATCATCTCGTCCAGCCACCTCCCATCGCGAAGTGAGGAAATCAGGTCCAGAGTGTCCAGCGCTTGCCTCACGTTACTCAGCCAGCTAGTCCCCGCCTGTTGTGGGCAGCAGGTGATGCATTTAGGTCATGTCTCCATGCCCGCACATTGGTGTTTGGTTTCTTTTGTGTGTGTTTTTCGCACATTTATAACTGGACTGTTTCCTTGAAAAATTTATGAAAAGCATTAAATAGACCAAATCTATGGCTTAGACTGTTTTTGTTCTGCTGGTTTTTTTCTCAGAATTTCCAAAACACAAAGAATTGCAGTAGATCAAAATTAAGCAAATACATACAAATTATAGCCAGGGCAGCTTCTGGGATTTCATAATCTCACTGCCATAGAAGAATAAAATAGTGTTCCTACATGCTTCCTCTTCATGTAAGTCAAGAGTGACAACATTGTGTTCACTTTATGCTTTCGGGACATTTTATATTTGACTGAAGGGCATTTGGGGAAGAAACAGAAGAGATTTTGGAATTTGTAATACTCCCTGTAGAACCCTGTTACTTAACTCAGTACCACCACTTGTGGAATATTTCAGCACTTGTAATTGTAATTTTCCCCAACTTGCTTGCAGCTGGAGGCAATAACTGACATCTTTATGTCAGTTGCTCATTGTCAACATACACACTGGAGAGAGTTCTGTACTGTCACTGGTGCTTGAAGAGGTTTCCATTCATAGACAAACTGTGTACGATTACACCCTAATTGCTGCCAGCCGGCAGGGAAGTGCTCTTGCTGGCTGGGCTGGGCCCCTGGAGGGTACCTCATCAGGGCTTGGGGTCCCGGAGCCCTGCTCCACATCGTGGGTCCCCATAGTGAACAGGATGCAGCTGCTCGTGACCTTCAGGACCTTGGCACATACAATGGTCAGGGTCTGCTGGGTCAGGGGTCATTTGTAGATGTGTGAATATCATAAAAAGGGGAAAGGCCACCACGATCTGGGGAAGGAGAACCTCTTAATGAGCTGATGATTGCATTTTCTAAAAACATGAAATTGACAAGCTGGTCTTCTCAGCTTTCAGAGAGGGATGTTCCTTGTCCATGTCCAACCAGATGAAAGACATAAGAACGTGCATAATTAGAGGGAGCAACATGATGACAAGGTGAATTGTGAGAATTGGCTGCAGAGGAAAATAAGGAAAAGAATGGGACCAGCTGTGACCAAGACCATTTGTAGGCATGTGTGTATGTAATTCTGTGTGTGTGTCTGTGTGTGTGAGTACCAGTGACTATGTGTGACTAGTGTGTGTGCAGACATACACTTGTGTACATG
The DNA here is from genome assembly GCF_000412655.1 of Myotis brandtii. Lineage (NCBI taxonomy): Eukaryota > Metazoa > Chordata > Mammalia > Chiroptera > Vespertilionidae > Myotis > Myotis brandtii. The sequence goes on along the minus strand of NW_005372084.1, from coordinate 1,547,767 downwards.
TGTGATCTCGAATCTGGCATCTTCTAGAGTCCGAGGTTTCATTGAACTAGATATTGTATGGCAGTAGGGTATTCAACTTGTCCTAGTTTGTCTGGGACTATCCAGTGTTTCTCTGTGCCCTGGAAAATCCTTTAGTCTTGTGAAAACCAGTATGAATGGTCACTGTACATCTTATTTAAAGATTCATCTTGCCCTGGCAGGTGTGGCTCGGTTGGAGCGCCATCCTGTGCACGGAAAGGTTGAGGGTTCTATTCCTGGTTGGGGCGTGTACTGGAGGCAACCAGTTGATGATTCTCTCTCACATTAATGTCCCCTCTCTCTCTTCCCCTTCCCTTTGTCCCTCTCTCTAAACAACAAAAAAGGATTCATCTTTAACGTGTGCTAATGTTTTCGTGATTGCATGCCTAACAATAGTAGTTTTTACATCAGATCTTGAGATTTAGCAGTTCTTTACATTTGAAGTTGGCAAACTTAAACAAATAATTAGGCAGAGGAAGAAGTGAAAGGGGGAAAGTAGGAGAGAGAAAGGAAGAAAGAGATAGGGGTGTAGAGACTAGGCTCTATGGAGAAGGTCTCAGCAATGTTACAAGATCAGAATGAGCCCATCATGGGAATGAATTAGGATCTATTCCAGAAACCCTTTTTATTTTCTTATAATTACAATATTCTTCCAAAACTCAGCATACAAATGAAGACAGTCTTTCAATCCTAAATGTTGTTTTTCCATCTTCCAGCTGGAGTTGAGGTAATTCTGTGATTTTCAACCAGAAACAGAAACTGCACTTTTTTTTTTCAGTAGCAAAGTTACCATTAATTGGACTACAGAGAACAATATGTTTATTAGATGGAAAGAGGCACTCCAACTATGTTTCTAGTTATCTGAGAGCATTTTAACACCTTCCTTGAGAAATTAGTTAAGAGTTGGTGAAATTGAGGACATTTGTGGTCCACTTAAGTGGTGTACTTTAAAAGTTTTTAAATATCTTTTTATTGATTTCATAGAAGAAAGGAGAGGGAGAGAGAGAATCATTGATTGGCTGCCTCCTGCACGTCCCACACCACTGGGGATGGAGCCCGCCACCCAGGCATGTGCCTTGACCGGGAATCCAACCATGAACTCCTGGTTCATAGGTCGATGCTCAACCACTGAGCCATTCCAGCCGGGCTAATTTGCTCATTCTTTATCTTTAATTTTCCCCAGGACCTTTGTCCCATTGAACAGAATCCTGCCTGTTGTGGGATGTTGCTCCAGAGGTTCCTTAATTCCAGGGAAACCTCTGCCTTCTTGAGCTGAACAGGACACCCAGGCTTTCCAGAAGTCTCTGCCTTGCTCCTCCATCCACATCTGCCCGTTGGAGCCAGGATCTGTGAGGTTTGGGACTCTGACCACCCCAGCCCCAGCGGAGGGCCGGCTTCTAGCCGAGTGGAAGAATTCAAGGTTGGGTCTAGGGTTCTTGCATTGTGCTCATCACAGCTCCTCTGCCATCGGTGTGCTCCCAGGACCTTTCCCTGGCTGCCGGCAGGCACTGAGGCAATGATTACTGCGTGGGTTTTGCAGTCAAGTCCCAATTCTGACCCGATCAATCACATGACCTTGAGCAGGTTACTTTCCTCTTTGAGAGCCTGTTTCCCACACATGCAATGGCTACAATAACGGTGACTACCCATGTGGGTATTATGAAGACTGAGTAAGATAGTACGTGTGCATCACATTGCAAACTATCTGGCACAATCAGTGTTTAATATATTCTTATTTAAACAGGCCATTCTCTACTTTCTGAGAATATTCTACACAAGGCACAGTAAAGAGGGATCTGTAAGGGGGATTTGGCTGTTTGGAATGTGAGGAGGAGGAGTTGCAGGGAATGAGGTTTAACCTAACAAAGGGCTTAAGGTTATGGATTTCAACTGCACACTCTCTAGACCCTATGCAACCAGGGCCTGACTGTGGAAAGGACTCTTTAGGGGTCCTGGCATTTGACAGGGGGGGCAGTCTGCAGAACAGGAGTGCTTTCCCTCTGTCTGCCTTGTGCAGTGCTGGCGGGTGCATTCCATCAGGGCGCGGAAGCTTTCCTTCTCCCCCTGCTACCTCCAACACCTGGAGCCCAGGACCACGCCTCTTCTGGCACTTGGGCTCCTGGTTCCTTAACTCCAGGGAAACCTTAATTCACAGCCTGAGGGGTCACAGCCTGAGGCCCTGCTGCATGCTGACCTATTTCTGTGGGGTTTATTTCCATCTTGGGAGCGTGTGGAAACACCCTCCTCCCATCCCTCAGGCCCATCCCATTCTGAGGTCGCGGGGTTCCCCTCCCTCTTCCTCCTGCGCTGTCAACCCCTGCGCACTCCTTTCTCACCAACTTTTAGATTCTCCCTCCTAACTGTTACCACTCCTCTGGGAACAGCTGTATAAAATGAAGCAAAATGGGACACCAGAGTTGTGGTGTGACTTTCAAAAGCCGAGCTCCCGAGTCATCCGAGCCAGCATTCAGAAGCTCTCTGATGTGCTGGAGTCTGCAGCCACGGTTCCTCCGGGTTCTGGAACCCCCGGGGCCTCCGCGCACAGTGGATCCGTGCTGTTTGCCTCCTCCTTCTTTCTGGCCTTGACTCATGTTTAAGTTTCTCAATAAGGAATTTGTTTATTACAGCAGAAAGGCTCAACTTCTCTAAGACATTTAGTACCTTATGTCGTTTTACCTTATATTCTCCCCAATTTTCGTTTTCCACAGAAAAAAATTAAGTTTCAGGCACCACCACGACGTAGTCGCTGACTATCTGCAGCTCATTGTAGGGGGTGATGCTGACTGAGTTACTGACTCTGCTTTGTTCCGAGGCAGGTGGGCAAAAAGAAAATCGTAATACCCTTCTTTCACTTACAGAATATTGCACTTTATACCTTTCAAAATGCGTCCCATCTCTCATCTCACGCAAGCACTGAATTGCTCTAGGAGGCAGAGGAGTTTTCATTACCTCCATATAGCCAGTGAAGAAAGTAAAATCTAGGAGGTTACTCATTCATTCAAAAGAAGTATTGCCCATCCACCATGTGTCATGCACAGCTCTGGGCACATGGGATATAAAAACGCACAAGACAAACGTCTTGCACTGATGAACATGCATTCTAGTGAAGGGGGCAGATAACAAATGAATAAAGTCAGTATGACGTCAGGTGGTGACAAATGCAGCGATCAATGAAATGCATTTTAAGGGGACAGAAAGTGAGCAGCCGGGCTGCTAGCCCGGTAGTCAGCGAAGGCTTCTCTGAGGGAGGCCTCTGATGAGCAGGCAGATATGAGAAGGGAGAGAGGGAGCTGCATGGCTGTCGGGGTCAGGCCGCCTCTGCTGGGGAAGCAGCAGGGGCACAGTTCCTGGGGTGACAGCACTTGCGGGGTTCACTGGATCGCCCTACTGAAAACGTATTCAATGGCATGAAGTGAGGGCAGAGAGCAAGCCAGGGAATAAGTCAGGGCTTCAGGCAACCACCCTACAGATTCTGAGTTACGTTCTGGAAAGGTTTCTGCTCTGAGAGATAGGGCATGGGAGAGTCATATACTGGGGATGACATCATCTGGCTTACATTTGTCGGGGATCATTGTGGCCGCTGTGGAGAGAACAGGCTGTAGGAGCAAAGTGGGGTTGGAAAGACCAATCCGGCGGCCACTGCAGTAGTTCAGATAACAGATGGTGGCTGTGGAGGTGGCGAGCACATGGAGTCTGCTGGTCATTGATGACGGAGCAGGCAGGGCTTGCTGGTATCCTGGAGGCAGGTGTGACTCTAAGCTCAGAGGAAGAATTCAAGATCTGATATGATAACGATGCTGTCAGCTAAAGGCCGTGACTGACTGCCTGACTGGAGAGAACTCCTGGTGCTCTTTGCAGATCACTTTTGAGTGAGAGTCAGGGAGTAGCAGGTGCCTTCTCCCTGTGGCCCTGCGAGTCTTCTAAGCAGTGATGCCACTGCTGCAGACTCCTCTCCCCTCTGTCAAACCCGTAGACATTTAACTGACTGTGGGCATTTATTGATCCTTTCTTACTGGTAAACAACAGAGGAAGGAAGTTAGTAAGTTATTGTTGTGCAATCTTTCAATTTATTTCAAGGATGTGGAGCAGGTGTGAGAAGCCTTCACTGAATATCCAATTAATCAGCAAGACCCTATGTACTGTATATTTTTAAAAACCTATTAATGACCTTTAAAATTATTTCATGTGTAAATGGGAGCTATATAGAAGATGGTCTGATAATCCCAAAGGTTTATTAGCATTCCTTGTAGATAATAGATGTTTAGTCAGTATTTGTCAAATTTAGTGATTTTTCTCAGGTGAGTATTGGGTGTTGGCCTCTTTTGAAACACGTATATTTCAATTCTGTTGTCAGTACTGGTGACTAGCATCACACCTTACTTTCAGGTGGGATGTGTTGGTATTTCCAGTACTTTGCCAATGAAGAAACTGAAATGGGCCCTGGCAGGGTGGCTCAGTTGGTTGGAGCATCATCCGATACACCTAAAGGTTGAGGGTTCAATTCCCAGTCAGGGCACATACCCAGGTTGGGTGTTCAACCCCTATTTGGGGTGCATACAGGAGGAAATGGATCAATGTTTCTCACATCAGTGTTTCTCTCTCTTTCTCTAAAATCATTAAACTGAGGTGGGAAAAGGTGAAAAATGGAGGTGCTTACCTATGTGACACCATTAGCTCCTCGTGGATGGAGCTGGGACATGCAGGAGAATCTTCCAGTGAATCCCAGGCATTTGGTCTTGGGATCCACACCTTAGCTGCACCATTGAAACTGTGCAACTTTAACCCACACTCCTGCCTTCTAGATTCTTTTGCTGGCCTTTGTTGACATTGTCAGGTCATGATAAAATCTGGCCATATGTGCTAACTGGTAACTTTTAAAACTTTAGTGGTTTTAAGAGACAAAGTCTCTGCTTCTAACCACGTGGATATCACAGACTCAGTCTACCATAATCCAGTGGCCACCTATCCCAGACAACGTTCTCCAGTCTCCTTTTTCTTCCCTATCAGCATTTTGTGTGAGGCAGGGTCCCTCACAAGCTCTTACGTAGCTCTGACATTCTGCAGGGACGGTTCATACTTCTTGTCCCATCTTGGCTCTGCCTGGTCACAGTCGCGAGGCTCTCCAGCTGGGACAGGACTGAGGAGGAGCTCAGAGATGGGGTGGACTCAGGTATCCTGGGTCCTTCTGGACTATTCGGGGAGGTTTGGGGCCGGTTGGTAGTGGCTGTGCTGTATTATTATATGTTAGTATCTCTCTATTTCCAAGTCCAGTTGCCTGGACTTCCTTCTTGGCTTACAAGGTCTATAAGGCTACAATTTCTTTTTCTGTTTTGCGGCAGGTCACTTCCAGCCGAGTCAAATCCTTTCTGCGGCAGCATTCACATTCATTGTCTCTTGGTCTTACTCTCCCATGTGGCCCATGTATCTCCCAGGTGGCTTTCTAATCCTCAGGATGCAGCCAAGTTCAGGAGGCTGGAAGGGTCCCACCTCTGGAGGGGCCTATGCAAATGCTTTTTGTCAGCCTGGGGTTTGAATCACCTGAGGGCTCCTTATTTCATTCATGGTTTATTTTGCACTGGGCTCCTTACTGCCAACTTCTAGGCATTTGAAGGCTCTAAAAAGTGAAGGATTAAAATTCAGTCCATTAACTGCACTGATTGCTAATTGCTTTGGTGGAAGGTTTTGTGGGGAAGGCACTGGTGATCAAAGGTAGTTTGAATAATTACCCCTGATTTTTCTCATTCCTACTCTCTTTTTGACTCCGTTTGACTGATTATTGCCAATACCAGACAGGAAAAGAGAAGTCCATGGAAAGCCTGGTATGGAAGATCCAAGGTAGGCATACGACTGTACCACCTGTGCATGGGCCACACAGCCACCTGTGTGGAGAGGACAGAGAGAGTTAGGACAATTGCCCATTAAGAGGGAACTAGACTTGTCATCCTGACTTATGTGGGATCCCCAGGCAGCCCCTTTCCACTCATTTCCTCTCACCTGTCCCTTTTGTTCTGTGAAACATGACTTTTGTTCATTTCAATGCCCTAAAGAGGCTGAAATGTTGGTCCAAATAAATCACAGTCTTGTGTGAATCTGAAAACCAAGGGCAAATGTCCTTGACGATTTCCCACCCACTGCACGGCTCTCCTCGTTTCTTTCCCAAGCCCGTTTTTGCCAAGCCTGTTTGCTGGCCTCATCCATCTGTGATTTGAGATCCTGAAAGAACCAAGATCTTGTGACTTGGCAGGGAGAGCCACCCGCCCTGTGGACTCACCCACCATGTGGACCTGCTGCGCTTCAGGGAAAACAAAATGTGAAGTGAGCAGTTTAGCTTGGACTGAATCTAGAGGCAAATCAGTAACTTTACACTGAGATACTCTCTCCATTGTGTTCTCAGGAAAATGAAGTGAATCACCAGAGCAAAGAATGTGTTCTCTGGTGCTGCACCAATAATAAAGCCTAATGTTTTGAGTTAGAAGAGGGAGAGAGAGTAACTGAGAAACCTTTGGCTGGTCACTTCGTTGCTCCTTTGCCTCCCCTGCCCTCCCTCAGTAGACTTGGATGAGAGCTCTCTTCCCCAGCCTGGTTTCTCCTGCACTCCATCCTGCACTGAAATGACAAGGCCATGTTAGACATGGAAATTACTGCAGAGCGACAAATCCAAGATTATTACTTCACTGAAGGCTCCAGGAAGTGGAGATGAGTTGTGAGAGCATTAGGTTCCAACTCAACCCAAATGTGTTTTTCTTGCCCCATTTGTTAATTAGTAAATCAGAACCAAATGAAAAATACAAGTAAGTGCATGCCACAAATCTGTCACACTTGACTGTTTCCCAGCTTAGTTCTGTCTTTCTCACTTTATACTGCCCGTCGTCATCATCCAGACATAAGAGCACCCCAAAGCACTTTGATGGATTGGAGTCAATTTCAGTCTTATGGATAAAACTGCCCAAGGAATTATGTTGTTCACCTGAGATTATTCGGCTAACTCAGAAGTTACGTGATTTGTTTATTTGTTTAATAGTAGGAGCAGGAAGATGGGAGTTCTAAGGCAGTATGTTTCCCATTCTTATAAGCTTTTTGTTGGGTTTTTGGTGTTTGCTGTTATTCTTTTTTGCTTTTCAATTCATACACGCAAATGCTTAATCTCGATAAGTGTTGTTAACTTAGGAAGCACTGCCTGTAAACACTTCGAACCAGGCAGGGCTAAATATACTAGGAGAGTCATTGCTCAAAAGAGACCACGAGGGCTTGTTGCCCCAGAAAAGGAAAGATATTGTCTAAGAACAGTCCAGAGAGAAGCATTTTGTTGTGTTTTTGCAAGGATGTGGGGATCCAAGTTTTGCCTATTAAAGGAAAGGAATGGCCCTTTCCTATGTTTGTGTGTTCGTGGCCCAGGGCTGTGCTGCGGAGAGGTCGTGCCTCCCGCGGTGGCGGTGTCCAGTCTCTCGAACTGCGGGGCTCCTGCCCACGCCTCCGCAGCTGTGATCACATCTTGGTTTAGAACTGCAGGTCTCAGTTTGCCCAAGAAAGGGTCACGTGTCTGTCCTTTTCTGAGGCCAGGCCAGGCCCGCCACTGCTTGAGAAGTGTGGCCCCATCACTTATGCATTCAGCAAACAAGTCCTGGGCACCACTTCATGTCAGGCACTGTTTTAGGCACTTGTGGCGCATAAGGGAACAAGACAAAATGTCCTGCTCCGATGGGGTGTATTTTCTAGGGGAGTTCCAGCCTCAGCAATAACACCACCTGCATTTTCTTTTTCTGTGGCCACCGGTGTGCTGCTGAGCTGAGGAGGGAGGGCCAGGTGCAGATGTCCCTGAGGAGGGATGAGTGCTGGCCCTGCCTCCCCAGTGGTCAGGCCACCCTGGACCAATCACGTGGAGGAGAGGTTGGCAGAGATCATGAGAAAGGACTCGCCCCATGTCCCGTGTTTGGCATGCTCGCTTCTGTGCCGAAAATAATAACAGGTCATCTGATGCAGTGTAACTTGATAGGAATATGAAACCCCGGTAACGCTGGGAACCAAAGCAGGGAGTTGGCCTGTCAGTTACTTTTAAGTTTTAGAACCTGAATGTTTCATTAAACCAAATAGCTCCATTGTCATGGTCAAAAGACCACTGTGGAGAAAGGCAGGATTTAGTGTTTATTTAAGCTGCCACCCAACGAGAGAAACTGTTGCCTAACATAGTTCAATCCCCAATTATTTAAGGACTGATTTTTCAGTTTGTGGGTTTTTTCATGCTCTTGCTCTCGCTCTCTCTGTGTCTCTGCAGAAGTTTTGACGGAAGCAGTAGGATTTATTGTCAGGTAGGAGTGCATATGAAGGAAATCCCTGATGGTAGTGGTCTCGCAAGTAATGCTCTGAATAAAAGGATGCATCGTCTGGCACTTTGTAGCCCTAGCAGTGTTCACAGAGCCTTTACATGAGGCTGGTCTCCAAATCAGTAAACACAGGCAGAATCCATAATAAACGGTATTGCTATCACATTCCAACACATGATGAAGTAATATTGCCTTTGTTTCCAGATGTCATGTCCACTCTGTAGATCACTGATGGCGAACCTATGACACGCGTGTCAGAGGTGACACGCGAACTCATTTTTTTGGTTGATTTTTCTTTGTTAAATGGCATTTAAATATATAAAATAAATATCAAAAATATAAATCTTTGTTTTACTATGGTTGCAAATATCAAAAAATTTCTATATGTGACACAGCACCAGAGTTAAGTTAGGGTTTCTCAAAATGCTGACACGCCGAGCTCAAAAGGTTCGCCATCACTGCTGTAGATGATGTAAGAGACCGCGAACAGTTAAGTAACTTGACGGGGCTGAAAGAGCCCTTGCTGCCTATGACCTCACATCCTCAGCCTATTGCTCCTGCGCTCTTTCCTGCTTACTAGACTCCTGACTTTCAAAAGAGAGAACAATAGCCATTTGATTAGGGTTCCTCTCTTTTCAACGTTCCCAGGATTTCTCCTGGCAAGAAGCTATCTCTCATCAGTACTTGATTTCCATTCTCTCTCGTCACCCTCCCTACCGTGTCGAACTCGGAGGTATCCTTTTCCCCTTTTGACTTTTGGTCTACAGCATCTGTCCATTTCTCCTTCTGGAGGTCTCTTCTGCAATTCCCCTGGGATAGCCTTGTTTATAATCGGACTCAGCAAACATTTATTGCAAACCTACTATGTGCCAAAGCCTGTCCTGGGCACGTTCAACACTCATTCATTCTCCAGCCTCTTTGTGTTCAGATGTCTTGCATAGCCTGGCCTTGAGGAGGGGGCTTAGCTGATCGCCCTGTGTTTAGGACAGGCTATGATTAAACTCTGATGGATAATTATCATTCTCTTTCACAGTAACTCTGGGGAATCAGAGGCTGAAAAGGAGAGACAAAGAAAAACAAAAGAGAATGAATGAGATATACAGGGTGGAGCAAAAGTAGGTTTACAGTTGTGACTGTGAAACAAAGTTTATTATTGTATTATTATTATTTATTAATTATTATATTAGTAGAGGCCCGATGCACGAAATTTATGCAAGAGTAGGCTTTCCTTCCCCTGGCTGCCAGCACCGGCCTCCCTCTGGCACCCGGGACCCGGGCTTCTCTCGGAGCCCCGGCTTCATCCGGAAGGTCATCTGGAAGGATGTCCAGTCTAATTAGCATATGATGCTTTTATTTTTATAGATTTTTTTCATATGAGTAAGTGTAAACTTTTGCCGCACCTTGTATACTCAGATAAATTGAAAACAAGCATTTGAATACATGTACATGCATGTTGATAGAAGCACTATCCATAACAGCCAAATGGTGAAAACAGTCTAAATGTCCATCAGTGGATGAATGGATAAACAAAATGTGGTGTGTACATACAATAGAATATCACATAGCCATAAATAGATATGAAGTACTGATACATGCTAGCACTAATGATGAACCTTGAAAACATGCTAAGTGAACGAAACAAGTTACAAAGGATTGTATGATTCCATTCATATGAGATATCCTCAATATGCAAATCCGTAGAGATGGATTGTGGGTTTCCAGGACCTGGGGGGACGAGAGAATGGAGAAATACTGCTTAATGGGTGTGGAGTTTTCTTTTCAAGTGATGGAAATACTTTGGAATCGGATAGAGGTGGTGGTTTCACAATATTGTGTATGTACTAAATACCACTAAATTGTTCACTATAAAATGGTTAATTTTAATATGTAAATGTCACTTCACCTTAATAAAAAAGAATAAAAAAGAAAGAAAGAGAGTCAGAGGTCTGTTTCTCTAAATTAAAGATGGAATTTAAAATGTTATTCCATCTTTCTTGTATGTGATGATGTAAATGTCACTTCACCTTAATAAAAAAGAATAAAAGAGAGAGTCAGAGGTCTGTTTCTCTAAATTAAAGATGGGATTTAAAAATTTATTTCATCTTTCTTGTATGTGATAACCTTGTGATATGGCTTGAGTATAATTGAAGTCATTTGAGTGGATTAATTTCTTTACTCTGCTTTTTAAAATTTAACATGCTTGGAGTCTGCATCCTGCAAAGCCATCTGTAATTGGTATTCTGGGCCTGTAGTGCTGCTGCTTCAGAACTGGGGTCTGTACATGGGCTTTATCCTGGAGGTGAAGGAGGGAAATGCCTTTTAAAGGGCAAGGAGAGTATATCAGTAAAGCAAAGGCCTGAGATCCTGGGGAGTGTGGTTGGAAAAACAGCAGTTTCATGTCTCCCAAGAGTATCATTCAAGGTGGGGAAAGGTGAGGAATGAGGCTGGAAGGCAATTGGGGGAAGAAGATTGGAGGCTCTCAGACAAGTTACAAGGTCAGATTTGTAACGGTGCTATTAGCTGCAGAATAGAGAATGGATGGACAAGAGGCAAAACTGGAGGCAGCAGGACTAGGCTCTGCACAAGGGCATTGGTCGTGGAGGGGCAAGACCAGGTGGGTTAGAGAACTTTTTAGAACAGAGCTATCCAATAGAATGTTCTCTAATGATGGAAGTCTAAATGATGTATCTATATAGTACCCACCAGTCATATGTGGCTCCTGAATACTTCAAATGTGGCTAGTGCGCCTGAGGAACTGAACTTTCATTTTTTATCAGTTTACATTTAAATAATTGCACGTGGCTAGTGACTATTGTGTTGGATAGTGCAGTTCTGGAAGGTACAGTCAACAGGAGTTGGCAATTCATTGTTCAGTCTGGAGTGACCAGATGGGCAGAGTTGTAGCTACAGGGGCAAGTAGTTAAGGGAGAGGTGGTGAGTTCTATTTTGTACACGTGGCTTCAAAAACACGAGCGGCATCTGGATGAAGAGCTCTACCCAGCAGTAAGAAAAACATATCCCTGAAGGAGAGCAATGAACTGAGTGTGGAATTGTGAAAGGCTGATGCATAAAAATATAGTTTGAATTCATAAAAGTGAGTGGCAAGGAAAGCCCCTTAACTGCTTTTGGACTCAAATTCCATTGCTATGAGAATGGTAATATTTGCTTTACCTAACTTCTGGGACTACTCTGAGAAACAGATGAAAATGTTTGTAAACTCTTCAAACATGAGGTGGGTTTTATAATATCTTTGGGAGTTAAGAGGAACGTGCTCCAAGTGTTATTTTCTAAACACACATGATAAAATAAAGCCTTCAAATTCTGGAAGGATTGTAGACCAGATCATCTGTAAGGCCCTCCTGCTGACCTATGACTAGATCCAGGATAAACAGGAGCAAGTATGTCTACAGCATGAATGTCAGGGACTCGGGGCCATCTCTGAGGACTTCCCTGGGTGTGCGACTTGAGCAAACAAACATAAAAGTCAGGTTTCTGTGAGTGCAAATACCAACACGACTGCAGATCACGAGACCCACTCCAGGTCCAGGCCTGTGGGCAAGCTGCTCCAGAGGTTCCCGAATTAAGTCAGGGTCCTCAACGGGACATAAGTGGTTCCAGGTTGGTCGTGTTCCTCACAAAAGCAAACATACATCTTTTGAGGGGAGAAAAGCAACACCAATTTAAACAGCCAAGATTATTTTTAATCAAAAATTACTTTAAAATCTCCAAACCCACAAGGAAATAAATAAACCACCAAAATGAAAGCCATCAGAGAGATGGGATGGAAATTATGCAGATTAAGTTCCCCCAAGGATTTTACATATTAAGAAGCAGACACCAAGTAAGAGAAAATGTAAGACAACTACATAGGAAATGCACAAAGAGTAAAGTGACCAAGTGGCCACACAGCAACAACAAATGGAGCTATTGGAATTTTTTTTTAAAGTCACCAAAATGACAAACTAATAGATGGCTCTTAAAACATACCTTCCAGCTGAAGAAGGAATTGGTGAACTTGTCCATAGACCTAAATAAACTGCCCAGCCAAGAGACAAGGAGATCAATGATATAAAAAAGCAGTTAAGAGAGACATGGAAATTAGAACAAGAAAGTCTAATACTCATCTAATTGTCATTCTTGAAGGACACACTAAAGAGAATGGAGAAGAGGCCCTCATTGATGAACTAATGACTCAGAATTTTCCAGAACTGATGAAAGATAGGAATCCACAGATTCACGAAGTACCATGTAATCTGGGCAGACTGAATAAAAAGAAGCACACAGGGAAGCTCCAGCACACCAAGGACCGAGGCGTTATACAATCAATGAGAGACACAGGGTCATCTACAGAGAAATGGGTAGTCTGGGATAATGAATATATTCTCTCAGTCAGGGAGGGCATTCTGCCCATTGTTGCTCTCCCGTTGAAATCAGACTGTAGGTGAGTCTATATTTCTCTCTTTGGGCTGTCCTACCTATGAGTTTTGAAGGAAGATGTTAAACTTTTTCTTCATTGCACATTGTATATATTGATTTTCACTAAATGTGGTCTGATTGCTTCTTTGTAACAGTCATATAGGTAGGCACAAATGTGGTTATTTGATGTTAATGAAACTCTGTCAGGCTGCAGTTACTCCGTTTCAGTCTTTCCTCAAGACACGTTTATTAAGGTCCTGAGTGTACCCTCTCGTTAGCTGAGGCCTATGACTTATTTCCATTGTCAGACATGTATGGTTGTAGCTATTGAGCTTCTTCCCAACCTGACTGATGTTAACACCTGTGTTTGGGTGTCAGAATGGTTCTAAAATGAGGTTTTTAAAAAAAAAAATGACTTGATTAACCCTTATTATTAACGAGATACATTGTCACTTATTGTTGTCCTAAAGCTCTTTATAAGGTAGGAGCTGGGTCTAGTTTGAAAAGCCATTTGGATAAAAGGGTAGGCCCAAGGAGTGGCTTTGCACAGTGTATCTGAATTGTGGTGGAGGTTATAAGAATCTATACATGTGATAAAATGTCATACAATTATATACACACATACCAAAAAGCATGTAAAAAATGGTGAAAGCAGAGTATGGTGTGTGGTTAAAGTATAATGCCAGTGTTCTTAGGGTTATATAATATGTTACATGGGCTCTCTCTATTTTTTTAATCCATTCTACTATGTTTTGAAGCTACCTGTGGAACTGTATAATTATTTTAAATAAAAAATAAAGTTTAGAAAAATGTCACTTGGAGCATGGCAGCCAGGAAAATAGATTCTTCTTGATATTTGTGATTTTTATAGGACATGAATATAAGTATTTAGAAACATTTGGTGAATCCTGGAGGGTAGTCTGTCATCTCCCTGTGTTTAAAACGTGAGTTGGAGAGTTCAATTGAGTATCTCATATACAATTTAGTGGTGTATGCTTGCAACATAAAGAGGCTGCCATGGGTACAGCCCTTGGAAGGCTAGCCAGAACTCTTCTTGTTGCCTAAAATTAAATAAACGTGTGCCATGGCATGAACACTTGTTTACAGTAGCTTATGGAATGGCAATTAAAAGAAAGAGTTTCAAGTTTTTCAACTTTGATGTGTAACTATAAGGAGAAGCATGAAGCATTTGGAAAATGTAGAATTTGAATTAAATATGGAATGAGTCCAGTTAGTGAAAAATAATGAATATGTGACTACTCTTAAATGTATTAAATAGAGAGATTATTCTATTCTTTTTCTTCCCTATCTCCTCTCTCTTTTCTATTTTATATTTGCAGTTAAAATAGATGGTATCTTTATTTTTCTCTAGACAACTGTAATTGAAATAATTCAGACTTTGTGGGATGATATTCAGAAAATACCTCTATTAAAATATCTTTATTGCCATGGACACAGACAATAGGGTGCTAAAGGCCTGGAGCGGGCGCTATTCTTTTTCTTCCCTATCTCCTCTCTCTTTTCTATTTTATATTTGCAGTTAAAATAGATGGTATCTTTATTTTTCTCTAGACAACTGTAATTGAAATAATTCAGACTTTGTGGGATGATATTCAGAAAATACCTCTATTAAAATATCTTTATTGCCATGGACACAGACAATAGGGTGCTAAAGGCCTGGAACGGGGGGAGGGGGGGTTGGAGGTGGTCAATGGGGGGAAAAAGAGGGCATATGTAATAAAGATTTTTTTAAAAAATATCTTTATTACAATAAAATTAAACAATAGTGAGAGAGAGAAAAAAGAAAATTACCTCCAATAAGATGAATCAAGAAAAAAGGAATCCACAAGTAAAAATATTAGAATTAGCCCTGGCCTATGTTGCTCAGTGGTTAGAGGATTGGCCTGCACACTGAAGGGTCATGAGTTCGATTCCCAATCAAGGACACGTACCTGGGTTGCAAGTTCCTTCCCTTCCCCTCAGTTGGAGTATCTCTCTCTCTCTCTCCCTCTCCCTCTCCCTCTCCCTCTCCCTCTCCCTCT
>NW_005372084.1:1530965-1532684 GCF_000412655.1 Myotis brandtii | reverse complement strand
AAGGAAGGAAGGAAGGAAGGAAGGAAGGAAGGAAGGAAGGAAGGAAGGAAGGAAGGAAGGAAGGAAGGAAGAAAGAAAGAAAGAAAGAAAGAAAGAAAGAAAGAAAGAAAGAAAGAAAGAAAGAAAGAAAGAAAGAAAGAAAAGATAGCTTGAATATCTTTATATGTTTATAGGAAAATGAATGAATGGATAATTAAAAATTTTCTCCAAAGGAACTTATTCCAAAAGCAAGAAGTATAACTTAAAACTAATAACACTGTATGAGATGAGACCATCACCAGTGTCACTTTTGAACACAAACACAAAAATTCCAAACCATAAAATAAAAATGCAGCAGAACAAATGATGTGACACTTTAAGGTCAATGTTATGGACCGTGTATTTGTGTCCCCCAATAATTCATAGTGTTGGAACTTTAATCCCTAATGAGATGGTATTTGGAGGCAGGGCCTTTGGAAGATGATTAGGTCCAGATGACATAATGAGGGTAAGGCTCCATGATGGAATTAGCATCCTTATAGGAAGAGAAAGAGACACTCAGTCATTCATGCAGCAAGGAAGGCTGAGAGGACATAACAAGGAAGAGGGCCTCACCATGAACCTGGCCGTGCTGGCTCCTGATCCCACGGGCCTTCCAGCCTCCAGAATTGTGAGAAATAATTGTGTGTTGTTTAAGCACCCTGTCTGTAGTATTTTTGTTATAGCAGCCTGAACTCAATGAGACTGTCAAGGAGGCAATCTGCTAAGCTTTCTTGTTAGGTCCCACAATTTGTAATGTGTCTCTTCCTTTTCTATTATTTAATCTTAGTGGTATTGAATTGGACTCAAATATGAGACTGAAAATGAGCGTCTCATCTTTTCCTGGTTTTAAAGGAAGTGGTTCGAATATATCACCATTAAGAATATTGTTAGCTCTAGGATTTTTGTATAGATTCATTATCAGGTTATTGGAGTTTTTTCTATTTCTGGTTTGCTAGTTTAGAAGAAACTTAAGAGACAGAACTACCAAGTGTAATGAGTGAACTCCATTTGGTTCTTGATTCCAATAAACCAAATTTGGAAAGAGTTTTGTAGGTATTTGAGGAAATTGATTATCAATTGAGTATTAGAGGACAATGAAGAATTATTTTGACTTAGGTGTGATCATGCATTGTGATTGTATAAGCATCACCACCATCCATCTCCAGAACTTTTTCATCTTCTGAAACTGAAACTCTGCACCTTTTAAACAAGTACTCCCCTGGCAACCACAATTCTACATTCTGTCTTTGTGGCTTTTTTCATTTAGCATAATGTCTTCAAGAATTATCCATGTTGTAGCATATGTCAGAATTTCATTTGTTTTTAGGGCTGAATAATATTACATTGTATGTATATGCTAATAGTACATGTTGTTTATCCATTCATCTGTCAACGGTTACTTGAGTTGCCTCCACCTTTTTTGGCTTTTGTAAACAATGCTGCTATGAACATGGGTGTGAAATATCTGCTTGAGTCCCTACTTTCACTTTTTTGGGATAAATACCCAGAAGTGGAATTGCTGAATCATATGGTAATTCTATGTTTAATTTTTTGAGGAATTGCCACACTGTTTTCCATAGCAGCTGCACCATTTTACATTCCCTCCAGCAATGCACTTCCCTCACATCCTTACCAACACTTGTTGAGAAAGTGCCCATGTTTTAAATAGATCTATATGAGGTAGAGTTGAAGGAGAGG
>NW_005372084.1:1454569-1512829 GCF_000412655.1 Myotis brandtii | reverse complement strand
AAGGAAGGAAGGAAGGAAGGAAGGAAGGAAGGAAGGAAGGAAGGAAGGAAGAAAGAAAGAAAGAAAGAAAGAAAGAAAGAAAGAAAGAAAGAGAGAAAGAAAGAAAGAAAGAAAGAAAGAAGAAAGAAAAAAAGAAAGAAAGAAAGAAAGAAAGAAAGAAAGAAAGAAAGAAAGAAAGAAAGAAAGAAAGAAAGAGAAAAAAAGATAGATAGCTTGAATATCTTTATATGTTTACAGGAAAATGAATGAATGGATAATTAAAAATTTTCTCCAAAGGAACTTATTCCAAAAGCAAGAAGTATAACTTAAAACTAATAACACTGTATGAGATGAGACCATCACCAGTGTCACTTTTGAACACAAACACAAAAATTCCAAACCATAAAATAAAAATGCAGCAGAACAAATGATGTGACACTTTAAGGTCAATGTTATGGACCGTGTATTTGTGTCCCCCAATAATTCATAGTGTTGGAACTTTAATCCCTAATGAGATGGTATTTGGAGGCAGGGCCTTTGGAAGATGATTAGGTCCAGATGACATAATGAGGGTAAGGCTCCATGATGGAATTAGCGTCCTTATAGGAAGAGAAAGAGACACTCCGTCATTCATGCAGCAAGGAAGGCTGAGAGGACATAACAAGGAAGAGGGCCTCACCACGAACCTGGCCGTGCTGGCTCCCTGATCCCACGGGCCTTCCAGCCTCCATAATTGTGAGAAATAATTGTGTGTTGTTTAAGCACCCTGTCTGTAGTATTTTTGTTATAGCAGCCTGAACTCAATGAGACTGTCAAGGAGGCAATCTGCTAAGCTTTCTTGTTAGGTCCCACAATTTGTAATGTGTCTCTTCCTTTTCTATTATTTAGTCTTAGTAGTATTGAATTGGACTCAAATATGAGACTGAAAATGAGTGTCTCATCTTTTCCTGGTTTTAAAGGAAGTGGTTCGAATATATCACCATTAAGAATATTGTTAGCTCTAGGGTTTTTGTATAGATTCATTATCAGGTTATTGGAGTTTTTTCTATTTCTGGTTTGCTAGTTTAGAAGAAACTTAAGAGACAGAACTACCAAGTGTAATGAGTGAACTCCATTTGGTTCTTGATTCCAATAAACCAAATTTGGAAAGAGTTTTGTAGGTATTTGAGGAAATTGATTATCAATTGAGTATTAGAGGACAATGAAGAATTATTTTGACTTAGGTGTGATCATGCATTGTGATTGTATAAGAAAATGTCCAGTTTTTGGTTAGTCTTTTATTCTGGTATAATATGCATAACAAAATTTACCACTTTAGCAATTTTTAAGTGTACAGTTCTATGGCATTAAATGTATTCACATTCTTGTGAAATCATCACCACCATCCATCTCCACCTTTTTTGGTTTTTGTAAACAATGCTGCTATGAACATGGGTGTGAAATATCTGCTTGAGTCCCTACTTTCACTTTTTTGGGATAAATACCCAGAAGTGGAATTGCTGAATCATATGGTAATTCTATGTTTAATTTTTTGAGGAATTGCCACACTGTTTTCCATAGCAGCTGCACCATTTTACATTCCCTCCAGCAATGCACTTCCCTCACATCCTTACCAACACTTGTTGAGAAAGTGCCCATGTTTTAAATAGATCTATATGAGGTAGAGTTGAAGGAGAGGACTTGTCACCCACTGCCTGCAGAGCAGCCATGTCTTACCCACAGAAGATAGTGTGGTCGTCCGCCTAGCCTACCTTCACTCTTAGCTGTGACCATGCCTATATTTTCCACGTAAAACTTCCATCATGGCTAAGAGATGGCTTTAAGGGATAAAAGAAAAACTAAACACTCTATGATTTAGTGACACATATACATAGTAAAACTGTTAGTTTTTAAAAGGCAAAGGAATGTTAGACACTATTCTGATACGAGGTACCATTGGGGCTGGGGTGGCATCAGGGAGGATTACCATGGTATTGGTCAGGTGGCAGTTTTTAAGTTGAGTGCTGGTTCTTTTGGTGCTTTATTATTGTGCTTTGTTACCTCCATAAATTACCTATATTTTTTGTATGTATATTGCATAATTTACATTTTTAAATCTTAACTTTTATTCCGTAGTACTGTAGCCCTACATGTTGGCCAAAGGTCTGGACCTGGTCTGAAATTTCAAATGATATAGAGTGAGACAAAAAGAAAGAATAGGGTTAGTTTTATAAAGCTAAATTAAAATTTCAAGGATTGCATGTATTCTTCAATTATGTCCTTTTTAAAAAAAATTGGTGTTAGAAGGACCTTTAGGAATCAAATCATAAAATCAAAGAGCATAGTTTGTTATCTTGTTTTACTGTACTTACAAATAGTAAACAGAGAAAGTAGGTGACCTTGTGTAAGGTCACCACCATTAAACATATTTTCACTAGCCCTTGAAATGAAAAATTCTAGCAGTTATTGCCTCGGAGAACACAGCACTGTATCCATTAGCCAAACACCAGGGATGATGATACTCAATATGGTGATTTCACTTACTGCCCTTTTCACAGAACGAATCTCTAATTTAAAAAGCTAATTTAGCAGAAGTTAATCAGCCCTATCTACAGACTCATGAATAAATTTGAATTAGTCAGCAACAATATACTCTAAGCTCAGAGGAACCAGATTCTCAAATATCAGCTAATGATAATTATAAGTAACATTTATTGAGCACTTCCTTTACCATTGACTATTTTGTATAGATTGCCGTACATAATCTTCAGAAATGTTATTATTCCCATTTAACTGGTAACTGGAAATTTGACTAATATCTTACTCAGCATCACATTAAGTAAGAGGAAAGGGAGCTGGAATCAGAAACCAGCTTGGCAGTTTGACACTTCATCAACACTCTTAGCTACCACTTAATTGTTTACCACAGGTGGCAGCACTGTTGAAAAGCCAAATGCTAGAGGCTGCAAAATAGGTAGTGAGCACTGAATTCAGAGCTCAGCCCTCTCTCAGACTTCGTGAACTCTCTAAAATTTAAGGAGTTCAGAATCATACAACTTGAAGGGGGAATACTAAGCTCATTAGAAATATTACTATTTCACCATTGTGGTCTTCAAATGCATGTGTGGGTAAGTGACCTAATTGTGCTTAGTTTTTTGTATACCTATGAGACATTAACAAAATGCATTAAGTAAATTCAATTGGAGGCAAAAAATTGGGGGAGAAAACAGGAATTTCAAGCAAACTCCAGTGACTGGTGGCTGAGATACTTTGGGAAGAGTGAGGAAGGTGGTCCTACTTCTAGCTAAAAGGCATGAGGAGAGGAGAGGAATCAGAAAACAGCAGAGTGAAGGGTTTGGGTGAAAGAACTTACTAGTAAAAGCAGATGGATAGCAACCAGAGACTAATGGGGCAGAGAAGGATAAAGAAAAAGCAGAAGTTCGGAGTGCTTCAAGATAATGTCTTGGTAGAGGAGAAATGAGAAAATGCACATATAAAGCAATGAGTTCTAATTCACATTATAATAAAATGAAGGCTTTGAACTACTATTCTTATGTTTTCTCGTTTTTAGATTCTTTATCTCTCCCTTCACATGTGTCTGTAAGCATTTGCCAGGATTCCTTCTTATTCATACACTAGAGCAGTGGTTCTCAACCTTCTGGCCCTTTAAATACAGTTCCTCATGTTGTGACCCAACCATAAAATTATTTTCGTTGCTACTTCATAACTAATGTTGCTACTGTTATGAATCGTAATGTAAATATCTGATACGCAGGATGGTCTTAGGCGACTCCTGTGAAAGGGTCATTCGACCGCCAAAGGGGTCGCGACCCACAGGTTGAGAACCGCTGCACTAGAGGCCTGGTGCATGAATTTGTGCACCAGTGGGGTCCCTCAGCCTGGCCTGCGCCCTCTCACAATCCGGGACCCCTCAGGGGATGTAGTAGTACATATAGCTAGGGAGGAAGCCGAGCCTGGGCAGGTGCTGCGCAGCTCCCGCTCATCCCGGCCCTGCAGTGCCTGCCTTTGCTGCCACTTGGTAGTGCTGCTGCGGAGGCGGGAGAGGCTTGCGTTGCAGCACCTGCTCTCGCCAGCTGTGAGCCTGGCGTCTGGTGCCTGTCGGTCAGCTGAGCAGCGCTCCCGCTGTGGGAGCACACTGACTACCAGGGGGCAGCTCCTGTGTTGAACGTCTGCCCCCTGGTGGTCAGTGTGCATCATAGCTACTGGTTGACAGGTCGCTTAGGCTTTTATATATATAGATGTTGACTCCCAGCATTTTGAAATCCTCATCCTTAAGAATATCCAATTTCTCTCTTTCCTAGCAAGGTCAGGTTTCCCTTTTCTCTTGATCTTCCTGTCTTATTCTTTCCTGTCCTCCCTTCCTTCTTGTATAACAAGTCACCCAAGACAAAGTGGCATAAAACAATAATGCTTTATTATCACAGTCTTGTGAAATGACTACGTTTGACTGGGTGGTTCTCTCTAGAGGTCTCTCATGCAGTTGTAGTCAGATGGTGGCTGGGGTATGAATCATCCAAAGGTTCCACTGGATTGGACCTCTCAGGTGGCACCTTTACAGCATGTCTGGTGCCTCAGCTAAGGCTTTCTAGACTGACTGGGCTCTTCCCTCCCTCCCCTCTCCCCTTTCTTTTATCTCTCCATGCACCACACAGCTTCTCTACATGGTTAGCTTGGGCTTCCTCACAGCGTGGAAGTTCCAGAGTAGCTGGACTTTGTACATTGTGGCTATCTCTCCTCACTCAAGCATTCCAAGAAACATAAATGGAAGAAAGTTTAAAACTTACATCCTAGCATAGAAAATCACTCAGCACCACCGTTGCTGCATTTTATTGGCCCAAAGATGGTCACAGGGCCAGCCCAGAGCAGGGAGACCACCCAAGGCTATGAATACAGGGAGGTGGTGCATCTCTCCAAAGACTAGCTACCACATTTCTCATTTATTGACATTTCTGTCCCTTTCTCTCCTCCTTAACTGAAATATCTTATTACTATCTTCTATCTTGCTTTACTATCTATATTTTTCTTTCTAATTGTTTATATTAAGAGCAATTGAAAGACTTCTTTTTGAAATTCTTAAGCATTCTCTTTCAAGTGAATCTTAAAAATATTTTTTCATTTAGTGACATTAAAATTTAAGCACCCAAAAGGCCCTTAGAAAAGCTGTGCGACTATTTTTTAGAAAGTCTCTTTGGGAAATCAGATTCGATTCCCTTTTTAACCACTGATGATAACATATCAAACTTAAAAGGCAGATCAGTTTTAGGGGAAAGTGATACACCGTCATGTGTGGGTGGCCTCGGGTGAACTCCCCAACAATATTGCTTTTCATGCTTAGCCACTAATTAGAAAACCTGCTCTCTTGTTGGGACTAAACTATGGTTTACTTTCTGGTTAGACCTTTTTTTACTTATATTTAAGCTCTTACATAAGCCAAAGCTTGTCCTTTTATTAACCCCAAAAATTAAAGAAAAAAGAGAGAGAGAGATAACTTGAATCTAAAGGATTTGTTGGATAGTCACAGGGCAATTTCAAAAATTCTTTATTTAAAACCTCATACCTACAGATGGCTTACCTTTCCTTAGCTTCTGCAAATGCCATCAAGGTCTTAGGTTCTTATAAAGAGTTATTAGCTTTTTTTAAAGAAGTTAAATCTCCAAAGCTTTTCTCTGGTGATTATGGAGAACAACACACGTGGGAGAAAGTGGGCAGTCAGAGGTGGCAAATAATTTGATTTTTTTTTTCTACCCACAAGCCCTTGGGAAAACCTTGTCATAAAGGATTACTTTGCTCATGAGATTTTACTGTGTTGCCATTCAGAAAAGAACTCACAGGAACAGCAGGGCAGACGGTTTCTGAACTCTGGGGAGAGAGCGAGGGTTCACGGTGGGGGGGGGTGCTCCATTTTTCTTTATAAGGATCATGGGTTAAGCATCTGAGGTTGATACCATTTCTCTCACACAGACTCTACTCAGACATCTGAAAGCTGACTGAAAATGATAATTAGTAGTTGCAGTTTTTCATAATTTGGCTTCTCTTCAAGCAGGGAAAAGATTTCATTAAAAAAACACACCACACAAACAGGTTTTAGACTCCATCCTTTCCCAATGTGAAGAAACAGCATTGGAAAATAGCGAGTTGCCCCATTAGTGATTGGCTTCCTCATCTTTGTTTTCATACTTTGGCTCTATGTGCAGATCAAACGGAGACTCCAGCCGTTCACAGCGCGCAGGGTCCACCTGCGCAGGGAGGGCAGTGAACTTTATCAGAGCAGCATTTTCCATGAAGCTTTACCCTAAACCCTTCAACAAAAACTTCCACTGAGCAGCAGGCACAACTTGAGGACACGTGGAGCTGCAGGCCTAGGCAAATGCATTGCTCACTGTCCTCCCCACAGCACAATCGATACCTAAGGCGGGCTCAGGGCTACCCCTGTCCTGTCCACTGCTGATGGTCTGAGGGGCAGAGCCGCAGGAAGGTGGGGTGGGAGGGGTTGGCTGAGCGGGGATCAGGGCCAGGATCACCTGATGCGTTATTGTTTTCTTAATTCTCACAACTTTCCTGTGAAGAAGCCAAGAGTTTAAATAACTTGCTTTCATGCAACTTAGTGAGACTAAGTATTTAAAGTATTTAAATGAAAGAAAATGTAAGCATTTTATTTAATCCTTGGGTAAAATGAAGGATTTTAATCCCAGTCTGCCTGACAGCCTAGCCAATGTTCTCTCCATCACCCCAATCCTCTATGAGCCATTGGTAACCTGTAATCCACTTATGAATTAAAATGGGAGACTTTCTTTTGAGCTGAGCCTGTGGCACCTAGTCAAGTAACAATAGTTGTCACTCTCTCTTGTTTAATCTTATAGTGGAGTACGACAAGGAGTTCTCCCCTCGCCAGCGACACCACAAAGAGTTCAAGTTCAACTTATCCCAGATTCCTGAGGGTGAGGCGGTGACGGCTGCAGAATTCCGAATCTACAAGGACTGTGTTGTGGGGAGTTTTAAAAACCAAACTTTTCTTATCAGCATTTATCAAGTCTTACAGGAGCATCAGCACAGGTATGAAGGCTCAAGGAAGCCCAAGGGTGGGGCTGGCCCCCATTTCTCACCCTGTCATCATATAACTTCGAGTATGTCTGTGGTAGGTGATCCGAGTTCAGGGCTTGTCCATGAGCATGACGAGGGGCGTGTTCTAAATGGTAGTGTTTAGCCAGCAGGAAGATTTTTTGCTGTTAAGTTGAAGACTTTCCAAATGGCTTTCTTTTCTTAAGTAAGCCACTAGACGGTATTTACTAAGCATCCTTTGTGATCGGAAAACAGATGACTTATTGGGGATAAAATGTTTCCCACTGTTGTTTAGTCCCTACTTTGAATGATGGGGGAGGATGGCTAAAATAAATTCACACATGAAAATTATGTAAGGATGCTTACAAATGATACTAATTCAAGTGAAAAAAAGGCTACGTATTTGTGCATACACATATATTATTCATATGCATGATATGTCTTTGAGTAAATGAGTGTGTGTGTGTGTGTGTGTGTGTGTGTGTGTGTGTGTGTGCAATGTATTTTTTATCATTTGGATACAGGGAACAATGGACTTTTTCCCCCTGTGTTTGCATTACTCTGATTTCCTGAAGTGAGGCCAAGTCATTTTATAAAATAACTACAAATACATTCATGGGCCTTCCTAGCAATAAAAAAAAAAAGACTTTCATGGGGTGATATTTAGAGGAAGGGCTGAAGAGTGAAGTGTTACAGCAGTTAGTCCAAACCTATAGCACACAGAAAACAAGCCAACGACCTTGAATTTTGTTTCCTATTTAGGGGTCAGCTTAGTAGTTTGGGGAGGGTGGAGTGCTGATGCACAGTAGATTAGCGATGCTGTAGACTTCTCAGTGTGCATGAGGTGGGACCAGCGTGTGACAGCCTGGCAATCAGATACGAAGATAAAAGTGGAAGGAAGAGAATGCAGATGGGTAGGGAACCCCACACTTACAGGCTGTATGAGGGACTTGCTAGCTTTGGCTTTATAAACCAAGTGCACATTCTTGCTCCAGTTCTTGGAGCTCTATTGACTTCCTAAGAATGTCCAAAGGTTTAGGGAAAAACTTTAATTTATCCTGAAATTATAAATCTGTGTGTGGATCTGTCACAAATACGCACACCAAAATAAAAACAAATGTTAACTTGCCCCATAAAAGGTTTATTTTAGTTTTGAGAACACCATTCAACATTTGGCCCTAATGCATATTCAAATCTCTAAGGAAGGAAATAAATAAGGAAAAAGGAAGGACACTTGCCAGGTTTGGAGGACCATCATGGTGTTGAACATACACACTGATGGCTGTATGTGAATTCTTGATGGAATGGTTAAATAATAAGTAAAATATAGTCATTGTGGTCTCTTTATGACTAACCAAAATTTCAGAATGAATGGGAAGTTTGTTGATGTCTTATTTTCATTCCTAAATAAAAGCATACTCGATGACTTAACTGCTAAGGGCCTCTTTTGAAAAGTAAACTATTTGTTGCTAGATTTTCATCTTTTGATACTTCAGGGAGAATTGGTGTTCAGTGAGTCTTTGGAACTGCTTGAGCCGTTGATTTTCAATCTGCCTCATTATCTGTCCCATTATATTTTTCTGATGGAAATAACCTCCTGGTACCTTTTTGGCTCAGAACTTTGTCAGAATACATGGCTTTCTCTGGCCTCCAGGAAAAGCTTTATAGTGAAAACACTAGATTGTGGGTTTTGTGACTATAAAATTCTTTTTTAATTATTATTTTTAAAAAGAGAGCTAGCAGACCATTTGTAAGGTTTATATTGAACTTCAGCCAAAAATGAGCAGCTGCCTTGTGCTTCAGATGGTGGTGTCATACCTCCTCGGGGCCAGCAGTGAGTTTGGAAAACAAAATCCCCAACTGTCCCAACCTTTGATGACTCTGACAAAGTGGAGTTGCAGTTTCTCTGCCTTCTAGGATGGAGATATTTTGTGACTGGGTGTGTTTAGTTTTTATGTATAGGAAAAGGGAAGATACTGGGAAAATTGGGAGAATTTCATGCTTTTGAAGGTTCCGGTTGGCCAGGAGGATATTTTCTTTTCTTGTGGGTGGGCCAGGGGCCAGGCCTCCTGCTGTCCCCTCATGTTCTTGCGGGGGCCTCAGAGTTAAGCCTATGACTGGGGTGTCTTGGCCGAAAACAATTCTCCAGGCTTGTAAAGAAACTTATTTGTCTAATCTGTGTTCCAGTGAAATTTGTAGTACTTGATGGATTAACTTACTTTACCAAGTGTGTGTGTTGCAAAATAGTTGGCCTCCTTGCAAAAGAAAAAAGAAAGGCAGGTGTTTCAATGCCCGCATATACACAGCTGAGGCAGAATAAGCCATGTGTTGGGCCTCCTGCTATAAAGGGCAGCTAGGAGGCCTGACCCAGGGAGGGTCAGGGAAGATTCTTGGAAGCTAGGTCATTGCTGTGATCACTACAGAAACATATTCCTCAGACTGATAAGAAATCATTAGACCAGGTAAGTTAAAAAAGGGACTACTTGACTAGATGGTGCTTCGAGTAAGAACAGGGAAATATGTGATACTTTATTCAAAACCTGAGAATAAGCTCTGAGATGGAATCTAAGTCCTGAAAAGGTCTGAGCAACCCATAGAGCAGAGTGGGATTAACCCCCCAGGAGAGTGACAGCTAAACCAGAGGAGTCCAGGGTGCCTTTGTACTTGGTTTTGTAAATGTGCCCTGTGCTATGGTGTGGAGTTTACACTTTAAGATGAGTTTGGTGTTAACATCTGGTGTTATAAATCATTATGTTTTTATGATGACACTGGTAAAAATTGGCATTTACATAGTAGTTAGAGTTTGGAAAAGACCTTCTCATATATTCCCTCATTAGGATTTAACCATGAGCCCATCAGTTAAGCAGGACAGGCATATTACCTATTAGAGAATGAAACGTGGTACATAGGAATTTTGCCAAGTCCAAATTATGCCTAAACTTGTCTGCTATGCTTCCCAAAAGTCAGCCCGATGATGTGAGGACAGTCCCAAGATAAAGGTAAAATGCCAGAAAGCGGTAAGCAGTCTCCTACGGGCATGCTCCACATCTCCATCTCCTTGGCTTGATGGGAACATCCATGGATGCTTCTGTTTGGATAGCAACTGAGACAGTTCTCTTGGAGGTGAAAATGTGTCTTAGAATTCAGGCCCTGGTACATTGACTTTCAAGGCCTTCCTATGGAAAACCTTTGCAAACCTTTGTTGATCTATTGACCAAGCATTGATCTATTAGCAGCTTTTCTAGAGGATGGGAATGAAGGGGAAGGAAGACTAGAATAAATGTATACAGAAGTATTTGTACTTATTCACAGTATTATACATTTGTCCATTTATTTCACCATTGTCTTCTGCATCTCACACACACTAAGCTGACTTCAAACCTAGATACTCTGAATAATATTGACCTTTCCTACTCATATATAGTAGCATCATGGTAGCATGTTGCTTGTCATAAGATGTATCATGATCTTTACTTCTATGGCACCTTTAGATTCATAGGGCAATTCTGAGGCCTTTAAAAAAATATCACGTTGGTGTACATTTCTTATTTGGCTAAAAGACATACATTTACTGGTTTTAATTGGTTTTGTGTACTTAGAAGTCAAAGAGCATCTCCTGAGAGCCAGCCAGAAATTTTAACAGAGGAGCACGTTCAGTGTCTGAAAGAGGGTCCTATTGGTCCATGAATTGGCCACATTTGCCTCTGCTAGTTTTGAAATACCATGTTCTGTTCCATTTGTTTTGGTGATTGCATTGCTTAGCAGTGATAGTCTATCTTTTGTGTATATGATAACTTTTCTTTCCTTTTTTTGTTTTTTTGTTTTTGTGTGTGTTACTCCTCACCCGAGGATATTTTTCCATTGATTTTTTAAACAGAGTTGTAGGTGTGGGGGGAGAGACAGAGAGAGAGATAAACATCGATGTGAGAGAGACACATCGATTGATCGATCCGCTGCCTCCCGCACACGCCCCAACTGGGGCTGAGGATCGAGCCTGCAACCAAGGTATCTGCCCTTGACTGGAATCGAACCTGGGACCCTTCAGTCCTTGGGCCGATGCTCTATCCACTGAGCCAAACTGGTTAGGGCTGATAACTTTTCATGCTCTATCTATGGTGCATTTAAAGAATAAATAATTACCAAGTTTAAAATTCATTATTCCTGGTATAAGCAGTATCACAACTTATTCCTCTGTTTGCAAATAGGCAAAGTGTTTTTTTTATATATACTTTTTTAACTTTGGTTCCTATAGGGTGGGGCAAAAGGAGTTTACAGTTGTGAGTATGTGAAACACAGAGTTGATTCTTCTATTACTATTTATTAATTATTGTTTTATTTTCTATACGAACAACTGTAAACCTACTTTGCTAGCCCTGTATGTTTTATCCTAATTTCAGAATCCTTAGGAAGTGAAGAAATGCATCTCTGAATCTAGGAAACAAGGCAGTGCTGCTGGAGAGTTGGTTTTCAAACTAAGAAAGATTTCCTTGGGACAGCCCAGAGCCAGCCCAGGGTCCTGAAAAAAGACCAGACTAAGTTATTGCTTAAACTAAATATTTGACAAAATTCACCAATTCTGACCTATTTTGCAGATAGAATATAATTGTCCAAGGAGAGAAAATAACTGTCAAAGGGCCAATACACATTTTCTCAGAATGGTTAGATTGATATGCTACTCTGAACTACTCACAGAGCTAGGCACCACAAGAGTAAGTCAGGAAGAGGACTGGAGATAAGGTCTGGTTTGGACATGTTTGAGTCATGGTAGGGATGCCCAGGAGGCAATGGGATATGGTAGTGCTTAGCTTAGCAGAATGAACTAAACTACAGTAGCAGATATGTGAGCTATTGAAGTTGATTAGATATACCGGCTGTGTAAGAATAGAATAACCTAATTGGTCTAGTAGCATTTATTGAAAATACATTTTGTTTTCAGTTTATTTCAGTGGTATCTTTGTCCTGAATCAGGTGATCACATATTTGTGGGTCTATTTCTGGGATCTTTATTCTGTTTCATTGGTTAATTTTTCTCTTCTTCCACCAATACTGTACTCTTAGTTCTTTTAGTTTTTAAAGAAGGCTTGATGTCTGGTGTGTACGTTCTACAATTTTATTCCTTGAGATTTTCTTGGCTATTTATAGACCTTCGCATTCCCATATAAATTGTAAAATAGGCATTTCAGTTTCCACAAAATAAAATTGATGGGCTTCTGATTGGAATTTCAGAAGCCCATCAATTTGGGAGAAATTAACTCTTACCAATATTGAGTGTTCCAATCCAATAATATTGTATTTACTTAGGTTGTCTTTAACTTATCAATATTTGGTGGTTTTGTTTCTTGAATATTTTTTATTAGAATTACTCCAGGTCTGTAAGTTTTATATGATATTATAAATGGTATTATTAGCTTTTTAAAATTTCACTAATTGTTTTTTGCTCACATTTAGAAATACAATTGAATTTGTATATTGTTCTTTTATTCAGCAACCTTGCAAATTCACATATAAATTCTAATAATTTTTCTGAGCAATAGTTTGGAAATTCTATAAATACTAGAGGCCTGGTGCACGGATTTGTGCACTGGTAGGGTCCCTCAGCCTGGCCTGTGGGGATCGGGCCGAAACCAGCTCTCTGGCATCGCCCAAAGGGGTCCCGGATTGCAAGAGGGTGCATGCCAGGCCGAGGGACCCCACCAATGCACGATCAGGGCCAGGGAGGGACCGCAGAAAGGTCTAAGGTGTGTCTGGCCCATCTCGTCCAGTCCCCATCGGCTGGACCCCAGCAGCAAGCTAACCTACTGGTTGGAGCATCTGCCCCCTGGTGGTCAGTGCGTGTCATAGCAACTGGTCAAATGGTTGAATGAAGGGTTGGACACTTAGCATATTAAGCTTTTATTATATAGGATAATCATGTCATTTATAAGTATCAGTCTTATTTCTTCCTTTGTATTTCTTATAGTTTTTTCTTGTTTTGCTGTGCTAGCTGGACATCCAGTACAATGTTGAATTCCATTCAGATTTCTGTCAGATTTCTAACCTCAGATTGGAAATCCCTGTCAGATTTCTAATCTAAGGGTGGAGGAGGGAAGATTTAATAATTTACCATCAAGGATGATGTTTTCTATAAACATTCTTGTAGATACTCTTTATTAGATTAAGGAAATTCTTCTCTATTCCTAGTTAAGAGGTTTCTTTAAATTTAGAAATTAGTGTAAAATTTTATCAAAAAATTTTCCTGAGTTTTTGGAGATAATGATATGATTTTTCTTCTTGCTAGTGTTAATGTGGTATATTGCATTAAAGGCTTTCAGATGTTAAACCAAACTCACATCCCTGGAACAGGCCTTACTTGTAATTTATTATCCTCTTTTTATAGGGCAGATTCAAAAATTGTGTCTGATTAACTCTATTATCTGGATCACCTATGGATCTATTTCCATTATCTGTTTGTTCCCTTGATTTTTCCTCATTTGGTTTTATTTCCTAGAATGTCTGATAATTTTTAAAATTAAATTCTTGACATTATTTATGAAAAATAGTACTAGATACTGTTATCTTCCAGACTGGATTTTATTTTCTTCTAGAAAGCAGACAAAATGCAAGCAGATTACCTTGTCCTTTTTGTCGAAGTTGAGGCTGGGTTTCAGGATGTGTTGAGGTTCATCTGTTTCTGGTTTTCTCTTTCTCCTAGAAGTTAGCCCTGTAGAGGTCTCAGCTGAAGGTCAAGGCTGTTTACCAGGGCCCATCTTCCTTGGTGGGCTCTGAACTCTAATGTTTAACTCCCCAGCATTGTAATGCTGCCAAAAAGTCTGCTTTGCTTTTTATGCTCTAAGCATTTTTTTTTTTTGCTTGTTTTCTCAGCTTCTTACTCCATGCATACACAGCCTAGTATTTGGCAAAATACTGGAGTTCAACTCAGCCAGAACTTGAAGAGCCAAAGTCCTAGAGGAAGTGAACCCAAAATTCTATGAGATCACATTTATGAGCTCACTTCTATGCAGCTCCTTTCCTTTGGGACCTTAGCCCTTCAAGTCCTAGCTGCCTTACACTCAGTGGTCCCAGCCAGTGCCATTGCTCCAAACTCTGGGCTGCTGTTCCTTTATGTTTGCCATCTATGCCTCATGCAAGGAGTTAACAAGTGCTTTAAGATGAAAAGGCAACAGCAAATACAGGGCTTACCTTCATGCATTTCCCTTCTTTCGAAGATCTTGACTCATCAAGTATTGACAGTGTTAGTTGCTCTAAGATAACTTCAAACAGGTTTGTTTTTCTAAACTTATTCTTAGTGGGAGTGTTCGTTTGATACATCGTAGTCAGAAGCATACATCTGAAGTATCATATTTTTACTTGGAAGTCTTTATAATAAATCCTCACAAATGTTGATATTTGATTCATTAACCAAATAGTGCAGTTCTGAAAACAAGACCTGAACCCAGTAGTTGATCCAGTTCCAGGATCTCAGAGGATGGTTTCCTTGGAAAGGCATTTTTTATAGACTGATTGCTCTATGAATTCTGTTGGATGTTCAGTGCTGCCTGCTGAAGTGAAGTGAGTGGACTTTTATCATCACTGAGATAAAAGTGAGATATCTGAGACTATTTTCTGTTTTGAAGAGAAGGGCAAATTTGAGAAAGCCAGGATAGGAGGACACCATTGTGGTCTGGTGGGAGAAAATCAAAGCCTTTTATCACCATGCACAGCCACACCTGTTTCTCTTTCTGTGTCTGGCTTTCACAGGTATGATCCTCAGGGACTCCTGAAATCTTACTGCTGACTTGATCATCTCTGGCGCACGCAGTGTGGGCCTCAGGCAAGCATTGAACTTTTCAGTATTTGTTCCTTTGCCCCTGAAAAAGGGAGAATACAACTGACCCACAGCTTGGGTTATGTAACTAGTTAGTTTTATCTTTTTAGTGAAGTGTATATTATTTATACTTAGGATGATCTGCTTGAATTGTAACAAGTAAAGGCTTAAGAAGCTGCCAAACCTTGTTCCTCAGCCTATGTATGTTCTGTTCTTTGTAAAGGCACAGAATAGAAAAGTATGTTACAGAGAGGAATTAAAGTTGTCATAAAGAATTGCATATACTCAAAAGAATGCTAAATTTGGGAGCGAGGAGACGTCAGGGTGTGGTGGGCAGAGGAAACTCTTGTTTGGGAACTGCTTATCCACTTGGTAAACATGAAAGAGAAAAGGAAATAGGTTTTTATTTCTGGAAACTATGCCTTCTATATTATTCATTCCCAGGAATGGATTGCTTTGGTGTAAGCACCTTCTTGCCAGGATGGCCGGGGCTGTGGGAGCAGGCCATGGTAGTAGTTAATCTTATTTTGTGAAACATCTTTTTTTAAAAAAATCACAAATTAACAGTATTGTTGCTGCTTTATTTCCCCATATTGGACAAGGATATGGAAATGTAAGATTGTGATGAGAACTAAAACATGTAAGATTTGTATAAAAGGTGCAGAACGCCTTGTTTAATCTGTGTGCGGTCTCCAGGGAGTGTTGGAGTGTACCCCAGTCTTTGGGAACATCATTTGTTTACGTGGCCAAAGAAGACAGGTTAGGTAGCCATGAATTTATCCTATATAATAAAAGGCTAATATACAAATAGACTGAACAGTGGAACAACTGAACAACCTGTCGTTATGCCGTGCATTGCCCACCAGGGGGCATGCATGGAACATGGCAGGCGTTGGCCACAGCAAGATGCTGGAGCAGGTGAGTGGGGATGCCAGACCTAGGCGGGGCGCCATTCACTGTCATCAGGACGAGCCTCTGGTGGTTACTGAAAATTCTTTGCTCTCACGCGCCGCAGTCTTGCCCGGCGCTCGCACCTGCTGCCAAGGCCAGCCCCACTCACAACTACTGCTGGCACCAGAGCCACCACTCTCACCCACTATCGGCACCTGGCGCCAGCCCCAATCACTTGGCGCTGTCAGCGGGTGCAAGCGGCATCAGGGCTTCTCCACCTCCACCTTCTCCTGAGGGGAGATTGGGGCTGGCAGCCGCCTCTCATACCCGCTGCTGGCGACGGCCCCAATTGCTCCACACCATCAGTGGGGGCAGGACTGCCGGCAGACAGGGGACTGGGGCTGTGATGGGAGGGGCCGGGCGGGGGCGCGGAGGATGGGCCAAGACCCGCCCCTGTGCCTACCGCAGCCTTGCTGCCCACAGTTCCTTTCAAGGTGCATGAATTCGTGCACTGGGCCCCTAGTATAAAATAATCTTCTACCTTCTGCTCTCTCCCTGTCTTAGACACATAAAAGCAAGCCTTCTCATAATACTGCTGCCTTGAACTTGGTCTTACCTGTGATTCCAATGATTACTCTATGTTGATAACTCCCTGAGGGTAAGGTCAGTCCATAAGACAGACAGTTACTTGAGGAGCAATCCACGTTTGCTTTGCACTGTTTAAGGAGAGGAGCAAGAAATCTCGACAGCAGATAGCTTTGAACCTTAGGTCTAAAAAGCAGGTAAAGGTAATACTACCCATATATAAGAGAGAAGGAGTATGCTGTAGGTCAGAGGCTGTCGAAGTGTGGTCCTCAGACCAGCAGCATCAGCATCAGCTGGAACCTGTTAGAAATGCAAATTCTCAGGTCCCACCCCAGGAACTCTGGGGTGGGCCTAGCAGTCTGTGTGTTGACAGGCTTCCAGGGGGTTCTAATGCAGGCTAAACTAGAGAATGGCTGCTATGACAGCTAAGAACATATGTAACATTTGAGCCAAATAGATTGGTTTCAAACCCCAGCTCTATACTTACTGGTTGTGTGACCATGAACAAACTACTTAACCTGTCTGTTCCTCAGTTTCTTTATCTGCCAACCTGTGATGGTGTTAATATGATTTACCTTTTATGGTGGTTGTGAGGAGTTAACATATGTGAGAGCACTTAGTACAGTAATGTAGTAAACACCATGTACGGGCTTGCTATGTTAATATTCTGACAGCAAAGTGATTTTTATTGTTTTGTTGAAGATAAAATGTCCCTTTGATATTTGAACCTTCTCTTCATGCCATGCTAGTCCTTGAGATGAAATTTGGGTAATATCAAGTGGCATAAAATCAATGAGAATTTATCTAATTATATAGTAACTAGAGGCCTGATGCACGAAATTCATCGCAGCCGGCTTCATCTGGAAGGACGTCCAGAAGAACGTTCAGCTGTCCAGTCTAATTAGCATATTATGCTTTTATTATTATAGATAATGTCTATTCACCTATGTTACTCAAATCTGTGTGTGTGCGTGTATGTGTGTGTAGTAGTAGTAGTAGTAGTAGTAGTTTATCCTGAGTTGTAGTGTTATCTTTTCAAATCCTACTTCTTTTCTGTCTTTTTAGTGGTAAAATTTTAAACATAATCCTCTGCATATGATATATGCATAAGGAAAAAATACAAATCTTTGTTTTACTATCTAATTTTCTAAAATGATTGACTCCTTTGACTTTCATCCAATTTGAAAATTGAGTTTTCATTATTGCATAAAGTTGATTCACCAATGTATGAATGTTGTTTTGTATCTTAATTTGCCATTAAGTCCAGACCCATAAATGGCACAGGAATATGTTATGAAGAAGTAAAGGAACAAACTACAGACTCACCTTATCAAATATTTCAAAAATCTGCTTGCTTCAAACCTATAAATTCCATTTATGAAGAACATTTTCCTACTGAAGTGGCTAGTAGTAAGCACAGTTGTACTTTATCCAGGGCAGTGTAACTTTGATGGATAGCATTTGTCAGGAAAAGTCAAAATCAGGAACTGAGGTGCCCCCTGACCTTCTTCAAGGGCAAAGAGAGAAACCCACTGTGTTTGCCCCTAGTGCCGTCTGCTCCACGGCCGGATGGAATATCACTGACAAGGATAGGTGCCTTGGAGGCTGTGCGATGGGATGGACCACACATGGTTGATCTCATCCACAAACACTAATTCTAAAAGTCTAATGAGTAGCTTGGATGAGATCAATCATGTGTGGTCCATTGTTGAGAGTTTCATTTGTCCAGGATGATCACAATATGAGGAAACTCATGTCCTTGAGTTGGGATCACATTGAGAATAATATTGTTGTATCCTTGAATATGGAATGCATATTCATCATGAAACATGGGTCTATGAGTTGGTTGAGAACAACACAGGCAATAAATTCATTCAAAATTATATCTCTATCTTGTTTCAGCATTTTCTTTTATAATATGCTCAATTGAGTGTCTATCATTCAGTGGGAGGGTCCAAATAATCCAGCTGTGGTCAGATTGGCCAGACCCTAGGACTCTATTGGGAGGCGACTATATTTTAGATGGGAATAACAGACCTCAACCCTGTAGAGGGGCATCCTTGTTTTTCACACAGGGAACTCAGGTGCATCTTGCTCGAGGCTACATTTTCACAGAGGTGGCAGACTAAGAAAGCCATGTGTCACTGAAGAAAAGTAAATAGATGTGGGTCAGACCAGAACCGTTTCATTGACTTGCCATAAATCGTGGCTCTTAAATACCTGAGCTATTGGAAGCATTGAGGGTGAGCCAGCACAGTTGTTTCTTAAAGCTGTGATTCTGAAAGTTCCTCACCCTGGCTGTGTGACTGCGTGTCAGTGGTGGGCTCAGTCTCATCGAGAGTGTCCTGCCTAGGAGCAGGGATAGGGCGAGACTGGGCGGTCCCTCTCGGATCCCTCTCACACACTTCCCCCCCTTTCTTTCCGTACCCTGATAGGAGAGCCGGCTCATGATTTCGGATCCTCTGCCAGCCCTCAGTACATTCATGTAGAGTGTCCTGCCTAGGAGCAGGGATAGGGCGAGACTGGACGGTCCCTCTCGGATCCCTCTCACACACTTCCCCGCTTCTTCTCCGTACCCTGATAGGATCCTGTGCCAGCCCTGAGTACATTCAAGTGTTTTCTGTATCCACCCGACTTTGGCATTTACGTGCAGTACATTGTGATCCCTTACCTTACTCTGAGCCTTTGCTCAGTCATTTCAACCTGTGCCTTGGATGTTTCTTGACTGCTTTTGAGAAATGTGGTGGCTAAGAGTCCGGGCTCTGACTTTCAGTTCTGGTCAGCCCACTTAATACCTGTGACCTTAATACACTTACCCTCTCTAGGCTCCGTGCCGTCAGCTACAGGACCCGCCTCTCCAGGCTTCCCAAGGAATAGAGAGGCTCTTGGCACATATGTGTGTATAGAAAGCACAGTAAATATTTGTTGTTTCTCTCTAAGTCCAGTTATCTTAAGTCCATGCTCTACCTCACCTCCCTTCCACAGGACCTCAGTGTCCCGGATTTAATCATCTAAATCTCAGACTGTCTGACTGCCCGTGAGCAGGGTTTTCTCCCTGCCCTCAGCTGCTGGACCAGGTTCATGAACCCCTGAACCCCACGGGGCTCTTACGCAGTGAGGACGGCCTTGTCCTTACTATGCAGCCAGGGGAGCGGCAGAAACAGGAATTCTTAGGAATAGAGACAAGATAGACACTTGGGCTCTCTGAGTCCACTCTCCCCATTCTCCCTGGACATTTAATTTCTTCCACATCGTGATTATTATCCTTCTTCTTAGCAACACTCTTCCCACGTTTAGCGTTTGATTCATGTTCGCCCTCTTTTACCCATGCCCTTCTCTTTTTTCCTTTTCTCTGCTTTCTCTCACCTGTTTTTGGAAGCTGGCCTTCTGTCCCACCCCCCACTTGCTCTTGTATATTTCTCCGTCGTTGTTACAAGACCTTAAACATTGTGTGTATCATTGAAGCTCTGTAAGTAGCAACAAGGGACCTGTGGCAATAGCCCATGCACTGATGCTCTTTGCCTCAGGGGCAGCCTCACGCCCGAAATTCCCACAGCATCTTCATTCGAGGGTGCTGCTCTGAGGAGCATCTGTCCTGTGCTTCCTCAGGCCCTGGCTGCTCCTCCCACAGAACTGTCCATAGGCCTGTTATTGCTGGATAAGGGCTTCTCAGACCTTCCAGAGCAGGATTTATGTCTTCTTGCATCTGAACTTCAAAGCTTTGGACTTGCCATCCCCTCTTGCTGTTTTCCATGGACACCCCATCTCCCTGCTCACAGTTACCTCAGTAACGGGGAGGGGGGGTGATTTGTCAGCAGGGGGTGTGACACATGCGGGTAGGAGAGCGCTTTAAAGATGGCAGGCCTGAATGTGCCCCCTGCAGACTCCGTTCAGCAGCTGAGTAAACTACTTTTAGCTGTACCTACTGTTTTAAGCTTGGAGAAGATGACAATAGCATTTTCTTCTAACTCTAAGCCATGTAAACAGGAAAAATAGTTTCCCCTCTGAGAAATCTAAAATTCTTAACTCGGATGTTTCACGGGCCTCACAGATATTCAAAAGAATAGCAATAAATTGTATTCACTTGTCACAGGTTGTCTTGGGTAATCTCAGAAGGCAAGATGTCATTATGGGAAACTGAGTCCACATTCTTTTCACTGGCTAGTTCTTTCACTTACCAGCTTTTGATCTTGGCCGCATGACACTAACCTCACACCTGAATCTCAGTTTCCCCAGCTGTAAAATGGGGATAGCAATGTTCTCCCGAGCTTTCGGGATTGTCCTAACAACTGAGGAAAGTAAAGTATATGGAAACACTTTATCACTGATTTAAATGTACTTCATTAGTATTGACATGCTCGTCTTAAATTTAGTATTTAATTCCAATAATTTTCTATCCTCTAAGACAGTGGTCGGCAAACTGAGGCTCGGCAAACCGCGGCTCATGAGCCACATGCGGCTCTTTGGCCCCTTGAGTGTGGCTCTTCCACAAAATACCGACTTCTGCGCATGGGCCACGAAGTTTCAATTGCACTGTATGTGCGTGCCGCACGTGGTATTTTGTGGAAGAGCCACACTCAAGGGGCCAAAGAGCCGCATGTGGCTCGCGAGCCGTGGTTTGCTGACCACAGCTCTAAGATATTTCAGCAAAATATTGCCAGCACCAGGGAACTTAGATCTTTCCATGACCAAAACACGCCCCCTCCCCGTCACGGGCATTCCGGGCTCAGACTCAGTGTCATTGCAGCACACGAAGGGGACCGTCCCCTGGCACTGCTCTACCATGACATGTGGGCGAGCAGGAAGAAACCCTCACTCCATCTTCCCACAACCCCTAGGGTTATGTTAGTTGAAAACTGTAAAAAGTATAAAAATATTCCCTGTGGAGCCCAATGGAAGGAATGGACTCGACAAGTTTGCCTCAAAGAACCCCAGCCTGGCTCACAGCTGCACTGGGATAAACTTTAAAATCACTCAACATACACCCACATCACACAGTCCAGGCGAGAGAGGACTTGACACTCACTATAGACCATGCAAATACCTTAATTAAAGGAAAAGAACTGGTGATTACTCAGAAATATGATGTGGCTTCTGGTTTCTCCTCATTTTAACGTGAAGATTGTCAGATCTTAATGTTAAAAAGAAAATGAGCAAAGCACAACTTTGTGAAAGCTCATATTGATCCCGATTTTAATATTTTCTTAATCCTTTTCCTCCTGTCCCCCCCCCCCCACTTTCTCTCTTTCTAGAGTTCATTAGCCATAAAGTAAGGAACAATATGACCCTATCTATCTGTCTGTCATTTATCCTAATTCCACTAGAGATTTGTGTAAGCATCGTAGCGAGGCTGTGGGTGAAGCTGAGGGGCCCTGCCATCTTCAGAGAAAGCCCGTTTCTCTGCAGGGCCCTGGCACAGTCATCTCTCCGCGTGTCAGCACCTGCCCGCTGTGGTGCCACGCCCGCCAGAGCTGCAGCAGGTCGCTGGACACTGCTTTACGCGGGACCTGATCTGACTCTGGCATCTTTTATTGTGACACCAGGCAGGACAGAGCGAGAGTGAGCTGAGGGGACAGCCGGCCATTCACTGCACCACCTCTCCTTTCTTTCAGAGACTCTGACCTCTTTTTGCTGGACACCCGCATAGTGTGGGCCTCAGAAGAAGGCTGGCTGGAATTTGACATCACGGCCACTAGCAATCTGTGGGTCGTGACCCCACAGCACAACATGGGGCTTCAGCTGAGCGTGGTGACTCGGGATGGTAAGTTTGCCAAAATCAGGCCAACAGTCGCTGTCATTCATTTCCTCTTCAACGGTTATGAGAGAACCGTGGTTTACAGCCGAGTCCTCAGCTCACGATGACTTCCTTTACTGTTTCCTCGTAACTGCTATTGAAAAGCAAATCCTTCCCCTGGAAGGACTCGGAGACGGGTAGATGGTCCAGGTTCTGAGAGAAACAATGGGAGGTGAGCACTCAGAGGGAAGGCAGGTGGATGATGTTGAGAGAAAGAAAGATGGGAGCATAGGCTAAATCCTGACCCTGTCTACCCCTCCCAGCACCCCTCCTCCTGCAGCACCCAAGTTCAGCAGATCCAGGGCCCCTTACGGCCCTCAGAGTGGGCATGCTCTGTGTGTTGAAGTCACCTTATGGTTG
This sequence comes from Myotis brandtii, assembly GCF_000412655.1. NCBI lineage: Eukaryota > Metazoa > Chordata > Mammalia > Chiroptera > Vespertilionidae > Myotis > Myotis brandtii. Next base: position 1,490,357 of record NW_005372084.1, on the reverse strand, counting down.
GGATGAATATGATCAGAAAGAAAGAATGAATATGAAGGAAAAGGACTAGCAGAAATGAGAGAGATGTGAGAGAGACAAGTCGATCTGTTGCCTTCTGCAAGCACCCTGACCTGGGCTAGGGATCGAAGCTGTAACCCAGGTTTGTGCCTTTGACTGGGAATTAAACCCTCAACCCTTTGGTGTGAGGGCTGATGCTCTAACCACTGAGCAACACCAGCTAGGGCTGGAAGGAGGGTGTTGATTTTGTCCATCCAGAGGGTGCCACCAGAGATCCAAGAATACACATGCTTTCCCCTCAGCTGCATTCTTTATGTTTAGTCCCGGGGAGGCCGGGTAGGATCCGCTATGCAGCTGCAGGAGTAAGTTTACATGGACTAAAGAGGGGTGTGCTTTGGTTTGCATTCAAGGACTCAGCATCAACCCCCGAGCTGCAGGCCTGGTGGGCAGAGACGGCCCGTATGACAAGCAGCCTTTCATGGTGGCCTTCTTCAAAGTGAGTGAGGTCCACGTGCGCACCACGCGGTCAGCCAGCGGTCGGCGTCGCCAGCAGAGTCGCAACCGCTCCACCCAGGCCCAGGACGTGTCCCGGGTCTCCAGCGCTTCAGGTAGGTGTGGGTGAAGTCTTTTTCTTTGTTGGCTCTCAGGCCTCAGTGAGAGCAAGGACGTGCCGATGGTTTCATATCTGCACAGCTTCTGCATGGCAAATACAAAGGCCTGCAGGTGCCTCGTCGTTGTCACCAATGATCTAGGGCCACGGAGGGAAGGCTTATTACCCAAAGATGGAGTCTGCAGCCTGCAGGCATCCTGAGTGTCTGTTTTTCCAGAAAAGCATCCTTCTGTTGGGTAAGATTTCTCCAGCTCCTTTTTCGCTCACATAAAGATCCCAGGTTTTCTCCCAGGCACATTATGCCTGGGAGGTTGAGGGATGGAAACAAGCTTCATACATTTGTATCAGATGGACTTGTATTGTCAGTGCCCTTGGCTGCCCCATGTGCCAGGTTTGACTGGTTCATTTAACCCGGAAGTTCAGGGCTTCTAGCCTCAGGCATGGCTGCCTCCAGGGGCTGAGAAGAATCTCTCTTTCTCTACTTTGTTGGCAGCATTCTCAGAGAGACTCTCTCCCCGTGGTGGTAAGAAAGGCAACCAGTAGTTCCAAGATCATCTCTTTCATGGTGGCGCCCCAGAAAGCCAGGCTGGGGCCATGTGCTCACCCCGGGAGCTAAGTAATGGGGCCAACCCCATCCTGCCCTGACCAGGGAGGTTCAGAGGGAGAGAGAGAGAGAGAGAGAGAGAGAGGGAGAGAGAGAGAGAGAGAGAGAGAAAGCAGCTCCCTCTGCTTGCGTGTCCATTCCCTGGTTCTTCAGAAATGGTCCCTCCCGTGCGGTGCTTTGTTAGGAAGTGGCACGGAAGTCCACTCATCAGGACCTGAAGGAGGGGGCACAGGTGTGGTGCCTCACAGAGCGAGTGGCTGTTCAGTTCCAGCGCAGATGCATCTCACTCTAAAGCCCGAGCTGCACGTTCTGGGTTTTCTTCGGCCGTTTAAATCGTGCGAGAATCCAGCAGAAAGTGAAAGATGTGCTGTGGACTTTCCTGTCCGAGAACCTGCTTCCCTTGTTACTGCTCTGTGACCTTGGAGAAGCTTCATCCATTTCCGCTTCAGTTACTCATCTGTGCAGCAGGATAGCTACTACTCGGCAGATTGGCTGGGATTAAATGAGGAGCATTTGATCTGGTGCATAATAGCACTTGAAGATGAGTTGTATCCAGTTGTAGGAAGCAGGTTGTCAGGGCCTAGGTTAGGACCCTCAGAAAGCACGTAAAATACTTCTGGAAGGTGCTTTCATTCCTCCGGGTGACTGTTTAAAAATGCCATCTCCGGTGGCCAGAAAGAGCTCATGCAGCTTCCCCAAGTGCCCGTAGGAAGGAAGTGTCTGCAGCGAATGTTCTGACTTCATCAGCCATTTCTCTGACCAGTGACTTGGATGTGGAACTTGAGGATCCACCACCCAGTGTGATGTGACATTTTGCCTCTTGTCATCCTGGTGTTCCTTGGAAGCGTTGCACAGCATGGGTGTTCCTGTGTTTACCACTAAAAACAGTCAGGGTTGAGGTTTATAAAAGAAGAAGAAGAAAGAAGAAGAAAGGGGCAGCCTGCCTAATGGAAGGAAAATCTCGCTTTTCCTCTGGGCACGATGCTGGGCGGCTTCTGTTCATTAATGAACGCGGTCACTTTGGTACTAGGACCTCAGACATGAAGGCAGCTCTTGAAATGTTGATTGCTTTTAAAATTAAAATTTCACTTGATTTATTCAACACCCCCTCCGCGCCCCAGTACACACTGGAATTTTTTTAAATTGAGAAAACATGTCTTAGATTTTGGTTTTAGCAGTGTCACCCAATTTTTTTTTCCGAAGTTTCCTTCAGCTTTGTTTTTTCAATTTGATGACTTTAAATTAAATATGAATATTAAAGCTTATCTATTTCACAATAAGATACAAGTATATCTTGGTCTTCCTACCCCACCCCCCACCTCCCAGCCCAGGACTTTCCAATTTGCTTTGCTCCTTCCAGCAGTACTAAGGCAAAGAGCTCATTACAGATACCTCTGGCCTCAGCTGTGTAAAAGGCCAGACACCCCCCACCAAGAAAGTATTCCTACAAAGGATCCTCCTTGCATCTCACTATCTTCAAAGACCCTCTCAAGTCGGTGTGAGAAATTGCTCATGTGAGGCCATACTTGGCTCACTCTTCCTTATTTATCCGTGCTGTGCAGGGAGTGGACATGCAGAAGAGGAGGTTGCTCTTGGAGAAGGGAATTCCAGGAAGATGGCCTGCTACCCTGAGAAATGGGCCAACCAGTTTTGCTTCCTTTCCAGGCCGCGGTGGGGCCAGATGTTGCTGGGCCTTCGTGACCCAGGCAGATGCTGCAGAGACGAAAAGCTGTGGCCTCTGGTGTGACTCCAGGCAGGCCTTTCCCCTTGTAAATCAATCTTTCAGGAGGTTGAAGGAAGAGATTGCTTTGCCTCTGCTGCCCCCCTTCTTCCACAGAGTGCTCCCAGGGAATTAACATTTCTCCACTGCAACAACGCCGCCAGGAGAAGCCCGCTAGAGAAAGTCCTGCATCTGGGTAAAGAAGTTAACAGAATTCACTGAATTGCCTGTCCTCAGGGTGAAACATGGCAGGAAAATATGTGGCTGTTTTTGAGACTGAGCTGCAGATGCCTGAGATGGCAGGACCAGTCCACAACAAGGGAAAAGCCAGGAGCTCCATCCGCCTCCTCCCTACTGCCCACCAAAATCTCCTCTCACATCTGTACTCGGCCTTTAAGCTGGACCTTTCCAAACACACGCACCCAACAGTGGGTTTGGATCAGAGTCATCCTGGAAGGTTTTCACTTGCCCTGGCTGCTCTGTAAGCTGTCTGCTCCAAATGAGAGGTGGTGTTCGCTGTGTGGCACGTCTGCAGTGGGCTCGAATATCATCTGGACAGTGTCATCTCTCGTTTTTACAAAGCCTGAGGGGAGGTCTGAGCCAGGCTGTGCAGCCCACTGGGGATTCTGGTAAATCTGGCAATTCCTTTCTAGCCTCCGTGTCTACCAGCCTGCTGGTCTCATGTGCCTTGCACTCTTTGGCTTCATTTGGTATCTCTTTCTACTTGCTGCCTTCCCCTCTTATATAATCTCTTTCTCTTGGGGTTCACTATTTTGTCTTCTGGGGACTGTGACACACCTGGCCAATCCATTATGAGGGCTGTGAACAAATGGCCTTGGGGGGGGGGGGGGGGGGGGGGGGGGTCCCATGTGGTGATTCTAGATACTGATCTAGCTTATTTCCAAGATATCTTTGGGGAGGGGGTAGTTAATGGGATTTCAAGTCAGCTGGTGAATGTGAGGTTTTCTGCCAGGTCAACCAGCTGGCTGCCAACAGTGTGCCTTACAATTGCTCTTTCTTTTGGCAATGGTTGTTTGGAAACATTTTCTGCCACTTTTAACAATTCATGTAAAATTGAATTAGATGAGTTTTAGGCCTCTTTCATCCTTGATGTTTATGTTGCCACCACCCAGCTCTGCCAACCTGTGAACCAGCAACTTCTCAAGACCCTGTCTCTCCTTTGGAATGAGTTCTTCAAAAGCTACCTGTTAGCATTTCTGACAGTCAGTTCTCTTTCCATCTCTTTCCAAGCATGTGTCTTTAAGGTCCTGGGGGAAATGTGGCTCTGGTGCATTTAGATATACTTATTTGACCTTGTTGATAATTCGTATCTTCTATCCCTTGAACTTCCCAACTGAGAGGATTCAGTTGCTTCCAGATAAGACAGGTAACCAGAATTCAAGCAACAGCTTGGGCACTTTATTATGACTATGAAATTTGTTGCTGTGCATTTCAGGGCACTCCAGTCCACAGACTAGGGGGTCTCATTCTTACAGGTCAGTGCATATGTGGCCTTTTAGTTCCCAGCAGGTGTCTCCATGAGGTCATCCTTAGCTTCCGTGGGATGCCCGCCAAAGCTTGGGAAGAATGGACTATTTATAATTCTTCAAAGGAGGGGGCATTTTAATTTGTCATTTTGATCTTAAATTAAAATTTTAGGCCTTGCAGCTAGGCTTCCAGCTGTCTCAGTCAAAAAGTAGAGGCTTGTTAAGAGTTTTCTGAATGAAATCAAATCTTAATTCTCCACCGCTATGGAGCACAGGTATGGCACTGGTGGTCTGAACGTTAGAATAATTTCAGATGCCATATGTGTAATACTGACTTTCCTCGGCCATGAAGTGCCTTAGGATAGTAGTTATCAGGGAGAGAAACCGCCTGGAAGGGTGTCCTGTCCCTGGGCTCACCCTTCCGAAGGTGCTGATGGCAGCGGTGCTGAAAGGCGTAATAACGGCGTTAATAACACGGCATGGACAGGTGCTGCCAGTAATTCACCAGCTGTCACTGCTCCTGTAGGGGCCGGGGGGCTTGAGACTCAGTCTAGGAGCTGACGGGAACAGAGGTGCTCGGAGCACAGGGGGTCTTAAAGCTTAGTGTTCAAGGGGAGTATTTGTCTATTTTCACAAAACTTCGCTCCATAGTCTTTTGCACTCAAGACAAAGCCTGAGGGGAGGCCCAGGTGCCCCACGGAATGGGATCTCCTGAGACCTTGGCGTCCTGGAGCCGCAGAAGTATAGGGCTGGGCTGGTGTCTCGAGCTACCATCCAGGCCGTAAACAAAATCTAGATTCTGAAAATAAAGCTCCCCACCCCCTACACCCCAACACTTCATGAGGTTACAGACACTGGAAATCGAGATCCTGGCGGTCCCCCTGCGGCCTGCCGTGCCGGAGCTCAGGAGCTGGGCTCCTTCCAGCGTGTTCTCAATGGCTGTGTTGATCGTGGTCTGTGGGAGCCAGAGACTTGTTATGGATAAGACGGGCTGATAAGGCCGGGGATACGGGAAGAGCGGCCAGACCACTGAAGACAGAGGTGCCATTTTAACAGCCGCTGTTGTCCTCCCCCTTGGCATCCTAGGAGAGAAGGGAAGTGGGAGTTGCTCACTCTGACAAACAAGTTTCCTCTGGGAAGATGTTAGCCTGAGCTCAGGAAAGACAGTGTGGACCCTGCCACTCTGTCCCCAGCGCCTGCCCTGCCAGCTTCTCCCTGGCTGAGTATGCGTCCTGCTGAGCAGGGACAGTGGCCGGCCGCAGCGGCGAGGCCTGTGGACAGCCCACCAGCCGGAAGCCCCTCTGCAGGAGCCCCAGCAGGGGAGGCTCCACCTGCCCACACCTCACCCTTCTTCCCTTTCACCTAATTTTGGATGGTTGCCCTGCCTTTGTCTCTTTTCTGCCTTTCCCCTCTCCATGTCTTCCTTGCTATTTTCTCTCCTCCTGTGGTTTCTCTCTCCTCCTCCGCTGTTGGGGTTGGAAAGGAAAGTGGGTGGGCTGCCTGGATCCCCGGGACCGGGACTGGGCTTGAGCTGCTGTGGCTCAGGTGCAGCCACCTCCCTGGGGTCCTCAGGTGGTGGCTGCAAGGTCCAGACTCTGCTGCGATGGTGCCCCTCAAGCTGGCCGCACAGCCTCCCTGCATGTCGCCTGCCCTGCACGTCAGTATCATCACAGGGCCCTGCCCTTCACATCCAGGGCTCATTGCCCTAAGACCCTCCTGGTCTTTCGTGCAAGGGAAGCCTGCCGTTCAGTGCACTAAGTGATTCCGCCTCAGAAATAAACCGGCAGCGCCCAGGCTCTCCTAGCACATGGCTCCTGCATGTGTGGCTTTCCAGGGCCAGATACAGGGAGTGCAGATGGAATTGACCCCGATGTCCTCTTAGGGCTGTGGGATGTGCCCCTCGTGTTTGGGGTGGAGGCAAACATGCAGTGTACGTGGCCGCTGCCTGGGGACGGAGCCACTGTGAGGAGGTGGCAGGCCAGCGGTGCACGCAGCAGTCAGAGCACCCTGCCCTGCCCGCACTGAATTAGAGAAATGCTCCCTGCAGTGTCCTGCTTGCCTGAGCTGAGTGGGGCTTGTGGGGTGGCCCCCATTGTCACGTGGGCCCAGCCATTATAGGGAAGAACGATCATAGGGCCTGGGAGTAGAGGCTGTCACCAACAGAGCTGAGTGTTGCAGTGTCCTGCTTGCCTGAGCTGAGTGGGGCTTGTGGGGTGGCCCCCATTGTCATGTGGGCCCAGCCATTATAGGGAAGAACGACCATAGGGCCATAGGGCCTGGGAGTAGAGGCTGTCACCAACAGGGCCATGGCCCAGCAGCTGAGAAGAAAGAGCTCCCAGCCAGAACCAGGAAGACCGTCTCTCAGCCATAGCCTGCGTGGGACGTACAAATGAAACAGAAGGGGACAAGGTGGCCTAAGAGGGACCGGAAGATGGGAATGAGGATGAACACAGGGAGCTCTGTGTGCTGGGAGCCGCAGCATCAGCCCCTGGGGCCGCCCACCAGATGTGACTGATCCCCGTCCCCACCCTCCGAACAGGACTCTCAGATGTGGGCGTTCAGGTGTCTGCAAGGACAAGATGCCTGATCACCACACCCTCCTGCCGTCAGCCGGTCACCAGGAAGACGCATCTGCGAGCAGCTCATTTTGCGCTCGCCTCCCAGCACCTCCGGGTGTCCCCGGCCTCCAGGTAACCCAGAGTCACAGATCATAAGGACACAGTGAAAAATGATGGCACAGCCACTGAGCGGTCACCAGGAAGACGCATCTGCGAGCAGCTCATTTTGCGCTCGCCTCCCAGCACCTCCGGGTGTCCCCGGCCCCCGGGTAACCCAGAGTCACAGATCATAAGGACACAGACGAAAAATGATGGCACAGCCACTGACGCAGCTAATGCCACAGTCGGAAATGGAAGACACTGGTTACCAGTTTGACCATTAGCAATGGACATGGTACTTCTGTGTTTCGGTACCACTGGTTTCATCGTTCAGAAGGCTGGAGGAGATGCAACCCCCCTTGGCAAAGTCCTAGAAGAATAGACTTAATAAAGACACACTTTGGGCGCTGCAGCCTGGCCCTCTCGCCCACTCTCTTCTACTTCCCTTCCTTCCGAGAGGGACCGTGCGGTCTGCCTGGCAGTCCCAGTGCCTTTCCCACCACGGAGCACAGAGCTCCTGCTGAAAGGCCTTCCCTAGGGTGACCGGGCAGGCGTGTCTTGGAACTTTAATGTTTCTCACCTTCCCCGGTTGCAGCTCTGAAGCTTCCTATGAGATGAAACCAATTTAAACTCTGTTTAAATGTTTGTAATGTTTATTTGGAAACAAGAGCAAAGATTGAGGTCTGAAGCAGTCTTCTCCGAAGCTTTCCCTGCTGGAGCGGTTATGAAGTGGCGCTGGGAGGCGGTGCTGCTGAGGGCGAGGAAGACGCTTCTGATGAACGGGAAGCGGGAAGGTCTGTGGTGGGAGACTGTTTCCCTCCTGCTCCTCGCGCACTAGCAGCCGTCTGCCTCTGGTGGGGGAGGAGCTTATCCTGGGGTTTCATGGCTGTTATATTTTGTTACCTGGTCACCTAAGAGTGTGTTGCCCAAGCCCACCTATGGCTGGGCCCTGCTTGTCCAGGTTACTCTGGATGACCGTCTTGGGCCTGGTCTGGCTGGGCCAGACTCCCAATGGGGTTGGTGGCACTTGCCCTGCCTTCCACTCTTAGGCCAAGGAACCACATGGAATGATTAGAGAGCCAGATTTCGCTTTTTATGTTCCACTTTGAAAGAGCCAGATCCCCTGAAAATTTCTCTCACAACCAAGATCCACCTTCACCATAGCTGCGTCCGAGAATGTGCAGGGAGGGCTGGTGTCTTGGGACAGAGCGTGTGTGAGTGGGCTGACACTGCACCTATTGTGAGCCTCTCATCTCAAGGTCTAGAGTCCGCAGACTCACCCGGGCAGCAGGGGACCCATTCCTAGTCATTCTGACATGCAGGTCTGGATGGGGCTCAGACTCCCTCCCTGGTGGTTCTCGTGAATCAGAAACAGGCAGCCCCTGAGTCAGACCAAGGACTGCTGCCCGGGGATGGCATTGCCAGCCTCTGCTCTGTTGCTCTGGTTAGTGGGTTCGCATCTCTTCAGCTCTAGGCCTTCTCTTCTCTGCCCTTCCCTTGATTGGTGAGCCATTTGGACAAAGCTGTGCTGCCTTTCTTTATCCCACTGGAGTGGCTAGCTATGTGCCTGTTCAATTTTAACTGCATAATTTTCACTGGCTCTATCCAGACCATCCATCTAACCACATATCAAGGTGGGGCAGTGTTTCTCTGCAATCTGTGAATCCCTACAAACCAAACAAGGCATGGCAGTGTCATTCCACTGTGGAACTCGGGGTCCTGGCCCTGAGCAGAAGACAAGTATTTTGAGGAAAATTGACCTTCACAAATATTTATACATCCTCTGCCAGCACTTAACATGGAGTTATAAGGAAACTTAAGTCTGGCCTGAGTGTGTCTGTAGAAAGAAAAACAGGAGCCCAATTCCTCCCTCCCCCCACCCCATTGTTACTTATCAACAAAATACCAGCATCTGGCTCTAAAAGAAACAGCTGTTCTTATGGAGAAAGTCCTCTTTGTTGAGCACGGAGTGAGTGAGCAGGCGGTTCAGACAGTGAGGACTGGTGGGGGCAGAAATGAAGCTTTTCACTCCATCTCCGTGGTTCTGGCTGCTGGAGACACTGGGAATCCAGACGTGCAGAAGTCGTCCCTGTCTTGGTTCTGACACCACTAGGTGTCCTGCAATCCAATTCAGTCATCACACCAACCACCTGGAACTGACCCAGACCCACAAGTTCAAGGGTAAGGTCCCCAACAAGACCGCTCTCACTTTAGATGCCAGCTGCAAATGGGGTCCCCAGCCTGCCAATCATGTCTGACTTGGCTACAAACTCAGGGATTCCCATGACCACCCCACCTTTAGGTTTGATAGTTCACTGGAATAACACAGAACTCAGGAAAGCACTATACTAGGTGTACCGGTTAATAATGTCAGATTTCGTAATCAAAGAAAACACGATAATTTCAAGAGAAACATCAAAAGTGCTTTATTCAAAGTAATGTCCATCGCTAGCTACACATTTTCCCCATCTTTCAGGTAATTTGTGGATACTGTCCCAATAGAACTTTTCTTGTTTTGAGGCAAACCATTCAGAGACCCAATTTTCCATTTCTTTGTAACGTTTTGAAGTGCTGCTCAGAAAGTGCGTGTGCCATCGATCGGAACAAGTGGTAATCTGAAGGAGCAAGGTCTGGTGAATACAGCGGTGGGTTACTGCTTCCCAGGCAAGATCTTTTAACATGTCTTTAACTGGTTTTGAAGTGTGTGATGGTGCATCATCATGAAGCAAAATTACTTTAAAATCTTTCCCATTGCTTGTAAACTATCAGAATTGTTTGCTGAGCAACTTTTAATCTTTCTGCAAGTTGTTTTTGAGTTTGACATGCATCTTTATCCAATAATGCTTGTAATTGTTGGTCTTCAAACTTTTTCGGTTGACCTGGACGTTCTTTGTCTTTCACATAGAAATCATCACTTTGAAAGCGTTCAAACCAGCGTTCACAAGTATCTTGAGATGGAGCATGTTCACCATAAGCTTCCTGAAGTATTCAGCAGCACTTTTCTTCAAAATAAAGTAATGAATTAAAAGTTCCCGCAAATGCTCTTTTTTTGGCATGAAATTTGACATTTTTAAGCGTAAAAATATCTATGATGTTAACAACTTCAGCAAATTTGACATATGAAGTTTTAAAGCTGGTCACTACAACAAAATAGCATACATATCAAATCACATATATATCAACATATGTGCAACTCCATCTATTGAAAAAAATCCGCATTATTAACCAGTACACCTAGTACTTAGGATCACAGTTTTATTATAAAGGATGCACACGAGGAAGAGCTGCATAGAGCAAGCTCCCCAGCTGGGGGGGGGGGAGCGGGGGCAGGAGAGGAGGGGTCCATGTCCTCTCCTCATGGAACCTGGGAGGTTCTCTCTCCCAGCATGCCAGTCTGTTTGTCAACCCAAAAGTTCCACAGAGCTTCGGTGTCCAGAGTTTTTATGTGGGTCTCATTGCTATGCATGATTGACTAAATCCCTGGCCATGTTATCCAGTCTCCCTCCATGGAGGTCAGGCTGGCCCAACCCTCTAATCACATGGTTAGTCTTTCTGGTGACCAGCCCCTATCCTGAAGCTATCTAGGAACCATCATATATTGGAATTTATCAATTAAGAAATTCCATGGTTTTATAGCTTTGTGCCAGGAACCAGGACAAAGACCAGATATATTCTTTTTTTTAAATTATTGTTGAAAATATTACATATGTTCCTCCCCCCATTGTCCTCTCTCAGCCTGCCCCGCCCCCCCTCCCCAGTGTCTGTGTCCATTGGTTATGCTTATATGCATACCAGTTCTTTGGTTGATCTCTTACCCTCTCAACACTGCCCTCCCACCCCCGCCTTCCCTCTGAGATTTGACGGTCTGTTCGATGATTCTATGTCTCTGAATCTATTTTTGTTCATCAATTTATGTTATTCATTGTATCCCACAAATGAGTGAGATCATGTGATACTTATCCTTCTCTGACTGGCTTATTTCGCTTAGCATAATGCTCTCCAGGTCCATCCATGCTGTTGTCAAGACCAGATATATTCTTTATTATATTTCACTGCCTGTTCACTGACCTGGGAAGGAAAGCTGGCCTAGAAATCCCTGCCTTTCACATGGCTAACAATTTCAGACTTGATTTTGGGGTGATCTTGGTCCCCAGCACAGAGAAGGTCTTTTAGAGGAAGATTATGTTGGGGGACACAGTCCAAATGAGTTTGGGCAGGGAACATTCCAGGCTGAGACTATAAGTAGGGGGATCATACAACTTATCTAACATAGGACACCTTCAAGGGTACAACAGGACCAGGACCATGGAGTCTTCGGAAGACTGACTCTTGCCTGTAGCTGGCAGGAGAAGAAAGAGCAAGTGGAGGGCTGCAGGCGAGTTTAGGAGGCCAGGCCTGGGAGCGACATACCTCCCCTCTCTCCACATTTATGGGCAGAACTCAGCCACTTGGCCACACCTAACTGCAGTTGGGAATGTCAAATAGCTCTGTGCCCCAGGGGTAGATAGATGGGTTTTTAATAAACACATAGCAGTCTCCATCAGATGTTCCTGGAATATGCCAAGCGGGTACTTCCTCGGGGCCTTCACATTTGTCATTCCTGCTGTACGAATTATTCTCCCCTCAGATAGACTCATGCCCCACCCCCAATGTTCCTTCAGGTCTCTGCTTAAGAGATACTCCAACAGAAGGATGAGCTCACCAATCCTATATGAAATAATGGACCCACTCCATCCTGTGTTCCCTATTCTCTATGGATAATAATTTAGTTACTCAGGGCTCTTGATTACTTGGAATAGAAGCAAACTCTAATTTACTTAAAGTGAAAAATAATTTACATGTATCAGGGAACTCATCCAACCAATGAGGCTGGAGAATTAAACTCAAAATCAAGGTCTAGCTTGGACCTAGTCATGGGGACATTGTGGTTTGAATGCTATCACTGGAGCCAGCACCCTGAACACTTGCTGCCATGTCACCCATTCTTAGTTTCCCCTTTGAGTCACTCTCTCAAAAGTGGGTGCATTGGGTTGATGAAGTCAGGAGGCTATACTCTAACTGCCAGGGGACAAATACAGTAGCTATCTGTGGTTGGAAGTGGGACCTTGATTCCTACCTACCTAGGAATTTCCCCAAATGATAAGTGTTCTTGGAACCTGGGTAGCCAAACAATAGATGGCTTCTATAGCTGGGTATGGAATTCTAGTTTGATGGCATAATTTTTGATATTTTTTTTATGTTCTCTATTTCTGTTGAGAAATTTGCTATCTACTTTGTGTTCCTTTGTAGATCATTTTATATTCATCTCAGTGTTGCTTTTAAGAATTTATGTGTTTGATATACTAGTTTCACCAGATATGGTTAAATAGGAATTTACTTACTTTGCTTAGGACTCATTTGTGCCTTCTCAATTTAAAGAAGTTTGCCTTTTTTCAGAAAGGCATACTTTTTTAGAAAATTCATAGGTATTTATGCCTGCAACTATTAGTTCTCCTCATTAGTCTCCTCAGAGGTTTCTACTAGAAATAATGTTCGACTTTTTATTCTATCTTCTAGATCTCTTTACAGATAGATGTAATTTCTGGCCATCTGACTTGGCTTTATTTTGGCAAGTTTCTTCAAATATTGATCAATTCTTTAATTCTCACTTCAGTTATATCTAATCTGATGTTTAGCTCATCCCTTTTGTTATTTTCAATGATTGTGGTTTTTATAAAATTTTATTTGGCTCTGTTTCAAATTCACCTGTTCTTTTCTCTATTATCTTGCTTTACAGTTCTGTTTCTTAACTCTTTCATTATTTTAGATATTCATTTTCTATAACCACATTCAGAGACTACTCTTGCCTGAATCTCTGGGATCCTATATTTTCTATCTTGCACTCCAACTCTCTCTCAGGATACTTTATTTCTTCGTGTGGTTAATTCTTTTCATTGAGAGATTATTTTCAACAGGAGGAATTTGTCTTGTTTTGTGGTGTTGGTGTGTGCTTATTTTTACTGAGAGTCCATGGTGTCCTGCCTTGTGAAAAATTTCCTCCAGTGTGGTTTTGCATTCACTTCTACCAGGTACTTTAACTTACAGCAAGAGTGGTTCTGTGAGGTGAAGAAGGCAGGTGAGGAGAATGAATAAATTTAGAACTAGAAACCACTACAGAAGATAGCTTGTCTATCCTCCCAGGATAGGTCGCTGGGCTGAGTTGGTACTGTTCGTCTCTTTCTCTTATAAAATCATGAAATCTGCATATTTAGTTCTGCTTCAGGGCCAGGAGGTCCAGGGGTGCAAGTAACAGAAAACTCAGTTCAGACAGACTTTAAGTATTCAGGTAATTTATTGGCTCATGTGATAAAAAAGAGGTAGCATGCAAATGGCCCCAGGCTCTCGTATTCATCAAAGTTCATTGTAGATTAAGAGCTTTTCTCCAAAGTCTTCTTACCTTTCATCCTTCTCCCCTCTCTGGAACTCTCAAACACCACTATCATCAGATCTATCCTTTAGAATCCCAGCTCTGAACGTGTCACTCCCTGACCAAAAAAAAAAACTTTTAAAGATTTACCTAATACCTCTGGTAGAAAATTCGAATGTTTGGTTAGTGTTCTAAGTCAATCAAGATCAAGTTTCGCTGACATTATGTCCATTGACTCTTCACATCTTTAAACCCATTCCAATAGAACTGCTCTCTTTCCTCTCACTCCCACCCTGAACTTGTACATGTCTCACACTACCCTTTTGATTCTCTAAGTTCCTGGAGGACAAAAGTGTTGTCTAACCTATCTTCCTTTTTACCATGTGCCTAGCCAAGGGCATGTCACACAAGAGCGCTACAATTGGCCTAATGCAGTGGTCGGCAAACTCATTAGTCAACAGAGCCAAATATCAACAGTACAATGATTGAAATTTCTTTTGAGAGCCAAATTTTTTAAACTTAAACTATATAGGTAGGTACATTGTTATTAACTTAATTAGGGTACTCCTAAGGCTTAGGAAGAGCCACACTCAAGGGGCCAAAGAGCCGCATGTGGCTCCTGAGCCGCAGTTTGCTGACCACTGGCCTAATGAATCAGGGCATTGCCATTCCTCTTGCCAATGATTAGGTTAAGCCAGACTGGTAGCTCCTGAATTGCACACAGGGGGCATATACACAGCAGCAGATCTCACTGGCACTACTGGCTTAGGAGTTGTTGCTTAAATGCAGGTTAAAGGGCTCAACCCTGGCAGAGAGGCCGGAGGACAGTGCCGATGAGGATGGCCTCTGCTGCAGCGTCTCCCTCTCTCCCCCACTCCTGGGCCTCCGGGTCAGGGCCTGCTCATTATACTTCCTTCGGGATACTTCCCTGGCCCAGCAGCTATCTTTAAAACCCCTGTACAGCTTCAAGACTCTTCCTGTTAGAAATATAGCAAATACTACCTGGGATAGTCGTCTTTTACTGCAAATATGATGTCTTCCATATCAGGAGTCCAGAGTGTTTGGGGCATCTTGGAACACCCCCTTCATAGACCTTGCACAAATCATATAATGCAAATGACAGGTGATAGACCTTGCACAACAAACATCTGTTGCTTAAAAGATTCCATTCAGGTCAATATTATGTATCGTTTGCGAGTGTGCCCAGCACTAAACCCAGAGTGGACAAGACAGAGTGTGTAAAACACCCAAGCTACCGGAAACCCGATGGAGCTGTTTGGTGACCAAATTTGTGTCTTGCCGAGGCCTTGTGCACTGCTATCCTGAGCCTAATACAGTGCCTGGTGAGGGAATGAATGAGTTAATGTTTTTATCTTTTCCAACAGATTACAACAGCAGTGAGTTAAAAACAGCCTGCAGGAAGCATGAGCTTTATGTGAGCTTCCAAGACCTGGGATGGCAGGTGAGTTCTTGGTACAAGGGGGACAAAGTTCCTTTCTCAGTGGGCCCTTCTCATCTTCATGGCAGCAGCCATCATCCAAGATCCTGAGCTTTAGGACTGAGATGGTTCTTCCCATGAAGGTACATAGGAGCCCTTCCAAATGCCCAGGCTCTTGGAGTGAGGTGGGTGAAGGCCTGGCTTATGTGTGCACACAGCCCTTATTGGCACCTTTCAAGGGAGCCCAGGGTTCCCCAGCTCTGTGTACCTCAAAATCAATAGCCACCTTTTCCAATAGTCTTTACTCATTCTTTTAAAGTCCACAGGCTATGTATTTACATTTACCAATTAAACAAATTGTTTTGAGAAAGGGTTGGGAAAATGGATCAATAGTTAAACTTCTGCAATGGCTATAAATCAGCTCACCCAAACTGTCTAGAAGAGCACAAAGGTTTTGCCCCACACCTGAGAGTCACCACAGTTTATAAGAAGCAAATTACAGATGACATGTGACAGAAGATAGTTTCCATATGCAGGTGGCATGACAGGGAGTACTCCGGGCTCCTGGAGAGGCTCTGTTGAGTCCAAGTACATAAAGCCAGCCCCATGTGCTTCTAGGCTTGGCAGGCAGGTAGCAGCTAAATGCCATTTGGGCCTGTGGAAAGAGCAAGGGCTCTGGAGTTACACCATCAGGTTCATACCCAGCTTTGCCACCTGCCTGTGAAACTGACCTTCCTGCATCTGTCTCCTTAGCTGTCCATGGGAGTAATTTTTCTCACAGGATTACTGAGAGCACAGAGTGTATGTTAATCGTCTCTTTGTTGCTTGCTTTTGCTTTTTTACATTAAGGACTGGATCATTGCACCCAAGGGCTATGCTGCCAATTACTGTGATGGAGAATGCTCCTTCCCACTCAATGCACATATGAATGCCACGAACCATGCAATCGTCCAGACACTGGTGAGCTCTCAGAGCCTTTTGTCACTGCATAGGTAGGCGTAAGCCAAGACCAGGTCATTTCTGATGGAACCATTTCCTCCTTCTGTTTTGGAACAGGTTCACCTTATGAATCCTGAGTATGTCCCTAAACCGTGCTGTGCGCCAACTAAACTAAATGCCATCTCGGTTCTTTACTTTGATGACAACTCCAATGTTATCTTGAAGAAATACAGGAATATGGTTGTAAGAGCTTGTGGATGCCACTAACTTGAAACTAGTTGCTGGGGCCAGAGGTACTGCCTTGGACTCCTAGCTTACACCTGCCTTAAGCAGCACACTGACGCAGTGAAAGTGGGATGATGACTTTGAAACCATCTCTTGCCGGTTGGTGCCTTACTGCCCAAGGAAGACGTTAAAGGGGCTCAGTAATGATTTGCCCGTGTAGTAAATAACGTGAGTAGTTGGTCTGTAGGAGGCTATTTGAATGTCTGTAATATGGAATCTGGACATTGCAGAAACAGAACTTTGAAGGGTTCCTCTTCCCCCATAAAAGCCCACCAAAATTAGTTTTAGCTTTCTATCAAGCTATTTGTGGTATTATTGAGTAAACAGGGAAAATAATTTTAAAGAAGTATAAGTATTCTTGGCTGAAGTATCAGCCAATTTAGAATGTTTCTCAAAAATAGATCTTACAGTTAACAGAAATTGGGGGCGGGGGGAATGCCTCTATTCAAGGATTTCATTCCCAGGAAGGCCAATTTCATATAAGATCAACAGCCCAAGCCATAATCAGGGCGTGTGGAAGTGCCTTTTGTCCGGTAACTGCTGTTACCTGTTTGTGCTGGCGTTCTGTTGGTGTGAAAATAGAATTATTTCAGTTAAAACAAACCATGTGATTTCCACACGTCAGTCCTCCCCCATTTGCGGTTTCCTTTGCGAGCACCACCAGCAGAAGGCTGGTGCTCTGAGGGGACCACGGGGTGGGGCATCCTCAGTGGCCGCCACGGCACCCAGGTGACAGGTGAACACAGTGCTGCGCCTCCTCCTGTTCGGAACGGCTCTGAAAGCACAGTAACTTCAGGAACGCTGGCTCTCATATCTCATCTACTTCAGTAAAACAGGTCTTGCCCTTTTACTGTACAGCATTCCGTGTCACAGGTGAGAACCAACAAAGGACATAAACTGAGCGAGGGGCACTAGCCTTTAGGAATGGGTTTGGATGGCCATGCTGTTGATGAATCGAAATCAGTTTTCTCTTGTAGAAAGTAAGACTCAGATTAATTTTAGAATATTTTTTAAATGTCTTTCTCACAATCATATACTAGGAAACCAATTTCATATTAAACTGATTAAATAATACATGTATGATCTATAACTGTTTGCACTTACAGCTTTTTTGTAAATATAAACTATAATTTATTGTCTATTTTATATCTGTTTTGCTGTAACATTTAAGGAAAGACCAGACTTTTTTTTTTAAAAAAAGAGTTTATTTAGAAAGTATCAGAGTGTAAACAAATTGTACCACTTTGATTTTCTTTCAATACAAGACTCGTGATGCAAAGCGGAAGCCACTCATGAGGATTGTGCTTCTCCTGAAAAGTTGGTTTTTTAACAAGAACATCTGTGATCCACACACAATTAATAAAGATTTCCTTAAGGCAGAGGCTGGTCGAGATCCTGCTCTGTTGTCATCTGCTGCAGACAGCAGATGCTTCTTGTGTCTAAGATTCTTACCACCAGTTACTCTGTGTCAAGTGACTGGCTCCCCCAAGCACGGGAGGTGGGGTGAGAGTGGTAGACAGAGGGGTTATTATGAAAGGTAACTTGATGGCAAAGAACATACAGGGAGCCTAGTTCTATGGTTATTTCCAAGGGTGATGGTAAAAATGTTTAATAACTAGAGAGGCATGAATTATAAGAGCATTAGCATTGATGGTAGCACAGCCTACTTCAGCTCTGACTCAGCCCCGCCTACTTCATTCTTTGGTCTTTAGGTAAAGTTAATCCCACTCCTCAGACAGCACAGGGTCAATCTCCATGAAGGCAGACGATGTACAGAGCCTTTAACAGGGGTGGGGAGCCTTTTTTTCTGCCAAGGGCCATTTGGTTATTTATAACACCATTCACAGGCCATACAAAATTATCAACTTAAAAATTAGCCTGCTATATCTGGTCAAACATTTAAATTAATTCACCCCTAATGCCTTGGCAGGGCCAGACCAAATGATTTCTCAGGCCTTTATACGGCCCTTGGGCCGGACGTTCCCCACCCCTGGCCTAGGACTACCGAGGAGCAGAACTAAAACTGCTTTGTTAGGGCCCTGTAGCAGGGCTGCGGAAGTCACCTGGCCCCTGATACCGGACCTGCTCATCTAGTCCTTTTCCCCAGGTGACAGATACCATCGGAATCTTTCTAGGAGTTAACAGAACAGTCAGGACAAGCCTCGTGGAACTTTCCAGGCCCACATTTTCCACGGGAGATAGCAAATCTTAAACATGGGCTTAAAAATCTTAAAAATCTTCACGTGGAACCTGACTTAATGTTAACATAACTAATGAAACCTTTCACCCAGGAGAAACAGACAGAAGTATCCCTTGAACAGTAATAACTGATCTGACAAATATCGACACACACATAAGATTATGGCATCAGCGTGACCTTACTCAGGCACACGTCAAAAGTACCGCTGCTTTCGTTATGGCAAACCTCTCGCCATGAGAGAAGTATCAACAGAAACAAAATCCAGGAGTGGCTGGGAAGGCGCCTTCCAGAGGTGCGGGGGTTTGTTTTTAAATCTGCTCCAAGATACAGACCAACCACATGATTAGCTGTGACCTTGAGATCAGAGGAATGACAATACGCCATGCGACTACCTTTCCAGACTCGTGGGCAGTTCAAAACTGTGCTTTGGATGATGCTTTCACCAGAATCACTCAGGAGCCAAAAATAGTCCAGCGATTCGCTTTTCCTCAACTCTGTTTTAGTCTCAAAGGAAACCATTTAGATTCCATCAAGAGAAGGTTAAAGGGGATGATAGATTGCCACTGAAAATACTTAGTTTGCAAAGGGATCATATTTACTTAGAGAAACGTAATAAAAATTCTGTAGAGTGTGTTGGCTTAACACACACAGAAGATACCACAAGTTCAGTACAGACAGCTTTCTGAGGAACCACCACCTGAAACTCCCCGAGGTCCGCACGACGTGCTCCTCCACTCAGTCCAGGAGCCCGCAGGAAGGCGGCTTCACCTGCACTTTTATAGTTCGTCTTTCGCCTGGCGCAGCACAAAGGATTGCAACGAGTCGAGGTCCCTGCCTCCATTGTGCTCGCTGACTCTCTTGCCTCCGCGGAAAAGCAACAATGTGGGGTAGCCTCGTACCTGTAAAGAGGAAATTCAGTTTGAAAACTGGTCTGAATCATACACAAATTACTTAAATAAAGCCAGAAAAACACCTCCTGTTGTGGCCAGGAAAGTCTATGGTTAAATTTCCATTTAAAAAGTACCAGCTAGTTCAGCAAACAAAGCCGTGGGGCTATTTATTCAGCTTCCAATCCAAAATTACATCCTCGATTAGTGTCAAAGGGATGCCTCCCCAGAGTGGAGCCTCCCAGTCCTTGCCTGGTGCATGCGCCCCTGGGCCGGGTGGAGTCAGCGTGGGGCCTGAGGCTGCGTTTATGACCAGCTTCCCGTGGTGTCCAGGCTATACGGAGTAGCAGCGAAACCCTCACGGAGATATATTTTTCAGCTGTAGCTCACCTCTTTCCTCTTTTGAGAATTTTAAGGCACAAAAAAATGCCTGCATTTTCCAATGATAAAAAAAAAAGATATCTATTCTCAATCTGATGAGGTGATAAATATCAGAAGCCTCAAAAGTATTTTAGGAAAGCAACCGAAAGAACAGTACAAATCACAAATCGTGTAGGCTGTTAGACGGTGCCAGCAGCTCGGAAGGAGGCAACAGCTAAAGGACCAATCCAAGTGCAGGACTGGCTGGTGGGGATGCCCTCTCAGGAGGAAGTCTACGTTCCAGTGTTGCCTTATTCAGCCATCGACTTCAGAACACTGGCACATGTAAAAAAATAAAAAGCCACTTCGTTATCTCTGATGAAGACTACGAGCCAGCTGACTGTCAGTGAGAGTGTGCATTCAGGGGTACCCCGCTCCCCAGGGTGGAGTCTCAGTTACTGCCCAGAAGCAAGGCCGAGACCCGCCCCCCCCCCCGCCCCACCCCCGGAAGGTGTGTGTAACAGAGGGAGAAAGCCTTTCTCTCAGAGCATCTCTTCCTTTTCAAAGTAAAAAATCAAAACACCTCAAAAGGACACAGACATCGCACTTTGTTGAGGGAGGAGGGCAGTGCGTTATCTTGGTTGAGACAACGATACCACATTCCAGCTCCACACGGGATCAGCTCTGATACTCAGCGTCCCCGGAAGTGTTTTCACCCACAGGTACCCACCGAGTACTTGCTGCAGATGTTGCGCTCAGCAGTACAGTCCACTTCAGCGACCTTGACCTCTGCCAAGCCAGGGAATTCCCTTTTAGAGAGCTCTTCCCAGGTAGGAGCCAGATTCTTACAGTGGCCACACCTAGAAATGGAATAATGACCACTTTGTTGAAGTCCCAGGTCCAGGTCCCTCACCGACATTTCGCTGCCAAGCCTTGTTTTTCTATGAGGCTGTCAACAATGGCCTAGAAGTTTATAAAACACCAAATTCTCCCATTCTCTTCCTCCTCCTCCTAAACAAAGATGGCAAAGTCCATCTGAAGCAGACTCCTGGATAACCCGATGGAAACAAGCTGGTGTGAAAACAAGTCTGAGTTTGGAAACCAGGTCCCTGATCCGTACATCAGGTCAACTGGTTTACGAATACATCGTGAACAGGAGGAAACGAACAGGAAACAAAATGGACTCCAAACGTCGTTGCTTTTTTAATCACTTGAACGCTAAAAACATTTTAGATTTGACTGCTTATGGTCTCAACATTTCAAAACAACCTCACAGCTCCCCTCAAGCTTCGGTGATGTGGTGTGAGCACTAAATCATTCAAAACTCCTGTGTCCCTTTTCTGACTACAAGAACTGCTCCCCTGCAATAAAAGGGGATCCGCTGTCTTCAAACTTGATCTATATAGGTTTCTTTTTTTAAAAAAATAGAAAATTGCCCTAACCGGTTTGGCTCAGTGGATAGAGCATCGGCCTGCGGACTCAAGGGTCCCAGGTTCGATTTCGGTCAAGGGCATGTACCTGGGTTGCGGGCACATCCCCAGTGGGGGGTGTGCAGGAGGCAGCTGATCGGTGTTTCTCTCTCATCGATGTTTCTAACTCTTTGTCCCTCTCCCTTCCTCTCTGTAGAAAATCGATAAAATATATTTTTTTTAAAAATAGAAAATAGTTTTAAAGGCATTATTTACTAGTGTTTCTTTTTTTATATATATAACATTTTTATTGACTTCAGAGAGGAAAGGAGAGGGAGAGAGATAGAAACATCAATGATAAGAGAGAATCATTGATCAGCTGCCTCCTGCACGCCCCTGACTGGGGATCAAGCCCGCAACCCAGGCATGTGCCCCTGACCGGAATTGAGCCTGGGACCCTTCAGTCCGCAGGCCAATGCTCTATCCACTGAGCCAAACAGGCTTGGGCTAGCGTTTCTATTTTTTAAGAATTAAAACAGCACAACTCATACAAGTCATGTGCTCAAAACCTTTTCTTTTTTATCCTCATCTGAGGCTATATTTATATATTTTTACTGATTTTAGAGGGGAAGGGAGAGGGTGAGAGAGAAACATGGATGTCAGAAACATCAATCCGTTGTCTCCCATATCCACCCGACTGGGGATCGAACCCTCAACCTAAGTATGTGCCCTGACCAGGAATTGAACCTGAGACCCTTCAGTGCCCAGACAACACTCCAACCAATAGAGCCAACCAGGCAGGGCTCATTAACTTTTATCTCTGCTATTATGGTTTTTCACGAATATCCAAAATGAAACAAATTAAAGAGCAAAATGGCATGTGGTGACCTTTCCTGTCTGCTTTTAAATACGGAACGGACACTCCCAGCACCCTGCATTCCCAAATGCAGTGTTTCATTTCCTTCAGTTTTACTGCTACGTTTCAAGGAATTAAAGAACACCCAGAGCTACAGTAGTTCAGGGAAGTTCTGGACCTCTCGTCCTCCCCCCACACAGGTGCCTTGTTCCCAAACCCATGCACAGTCCCTGTCTGCCTGGTCCCTGAGCACCGTGTGGCAAGAAAGGCTCTGATTTCAGCTGGATTTCTCTATGGCATCTAAAAGAGAGGACTTGTATCCATGCACATGAGCATGACCAATGGACAGAGACAACAGGGGGTGGGGGCGGGGAAAGGTCAATGGGGGAAAAGGAGACATATGTAAAACTTTCAACAACAAAGAATTTAAAATAAATAAATAAAATAGACTAAGGAGCAGAAGTACATCAAGATGTTCATGGGTAATGTAACCAAAACAAGCCATCTATTTGGCGAAGCACACAGGCACCACAACTTAAGTCCTATATGACCACCATAGTTCTCCTCCATTATGTTTTCTGAAAAGCAGACCAAACTATAAAATAAATTAACCCAATTTTCCATAAATGGTCATGAATACCACCAAACTGGAACATACCTGAACACAGGAGCATAAAGATAACATTTCCTTATTTCCTACAACAGAGCCCCAGGATGAGCCTGGAGGGTTGGCTAATGAGCTGAAAAATACGAAGGGACTGAAGAGCACTAGGAAAAGTAGTTTCTAATTGAGGAGCCACTTACCATGGAGCATAAAACTTGATGAAGGTTATTCCTTCTGCAATGGTGTCATCAAAGTTATTTTCCGTGAGTGCCAACACAGCGCCCTTCAGGGGTGGAAAAGCCACAGTGAAATACATCACTTACAGCACAGGGAATAATGCTTTGGGATTGCAGAAAGACAAATCAATAATTTTGAATGCTGTTATGCCTACTCCAAGGTCACACAAAACTACCTACACAACTTGCATTTCACAAACGACACAAAAGGGTAGAGCAGTGGCCTCTGAAGGGCAGAGATTCATCACAGGTCCATGGATCCTGAGCCCACGAGACGCTTTGAGGAGGTGGCAGGAAAGTGCAGCTCTCGCTCCCTTCCTCCCCCCGCGCCAGCCCAGGGTGGGTGAGGGGCAGCTGCTGTCCCCCAGGGCTCGGGAGTGTGGACCAGTCAGCTTTAGGTGGACAGGGCTTGAATCAGACCTCCCTGCCTCGGAGCCTCCCACACACTGACCAGAGCCCAGACACCCCTTACTGGGCCTCCTGAAGTCTGTACCCATGGCTCCTCTCACTGACTCGACACTCTCTATCACAGGGATTCATAAAAATGACTTCCTCTATGTCATAGAGGGACCTTACAAAAAGTTACAAAAGCACAGGCAATGATGTGCTTTACCTATAACAGGCTTCTTTCCATTTTTAAGTTCAAAGTAAATGTAAAAGCTGCCCCTCTGAGCTCCGGCTGCACGGTGCAGTCTGCTCCAAAGTGACTCTACCGTGACAGCTCTTTAGAGGACCACGTCTCCTGTTTCTCCAAAAATACATCTGCGATTCTCTCAGGAGAGCACGAATATGGGTGATTTATCATGTGGCTGAAGGTACCAGGGCTGCGCCGCTTGAGTCTGGCCTCAAGTAAGCCTGTCGGTGACGGGAGGCGCCGAGTGCCAGGGGCATTGTAGAACACTGCCATCTTTCTTTATGTCCAGAAACAGGATGCCACACTCACTGAAAGGCCCACTTAATGGTGGAAAACTTCATTATAAATAGAAGCCGCTCTGTGTTTGATGAAAACATCCATAGTATATAATTATACTCAATTTGGGATGACCTTTCTAACCACCATGACACACACACTCCTCTAACATATGTGGTCATAACAACTACAAAATCATTTGTTTACTTCTTAAACCAAAACTTCAACTTTTAACTAACACCCAACCTGCAAGAGTCCAACTAAGGGATGGGCTGTGGGGACGAAGATGCCCCTTCTCCCCAACCCTGAGAGGATGGGTAGGGGTTTCCACTGGCTTTTTTCAATTCCAAACAACTGGGGCCGAGGGACAGATGGCTCCAGCGTGCCGTGACCTCTGCTGTAAATGCTGAGGGCTGGAGGGTTACCGGGGAGCGTTCAGGCACATCTGGCTCGCTGCCCTCTCCCCGGGAGCATGGGCACACCCCCGCCCCTTCCTTTGCCCCGTGTCCCCGCGTCCCAGGTAAGACCTGCCATGCTATGAAGTACAGTCGTGTGAACTGAAGTAGCAACATTACGTATTCTGCTTTGAAAATATGTTGACAGACAGGCCTTATGGCTCTTTGCTAGGAAATCCAAGCATTGTTTTCCTGAAAAAAAAAACACCCACACTATTTTGAGTTGCCTTAAATCTCATTCTAACCCATGACTTCAGCAATAGCTTCTACCTAAAGCTCCAGACACATAGACGTAGTGCAGATGGCCTGCTTTAGCTCCAGACTGATACACTGTCCACAGTTATCACCACACAGCCTTGAAAAGCGACACCTTGAAAACTGATGGCATCTCCACCCCCCTCCCCGCTCCCAGGGCCCCTCCTCGTGCTTGGTGCCATCGTCCACCGGCTGTGCCAGGAACTGCGGCAGCGCAGACCCCACCGTCCTAACTGCTCAGAGCTGGAGTCCCTGTGCTGGTGGCACTCCTGCCCTCCATCCCACTGTCAGCCTCCGTTTGGGGTCTCATCTTCTTTTATGACCTAATACACCAGTTTTCCATCTCCTTCATACAAGCTGTTGCCAGTCATCTTTCTAAAACTCAAACCTTTCATTGGATCCCTATAAATAAGCTCAAAATCCTTGGCTGGTCAACAAAGTCCTCTGCAAACCAGCTCTCCCCACCCCCACTCTTTCCCGCTGCATCCTGCCCGCACCCTTTGTCCCCCTCTTTACCTCACCCTCCAGCCGAAGCGGGCCCTGCCCCACGACGCCCGCTGGCCCCAGCACGGTGCTGCTGCTCACACTCTTCCTCCCCCAGGCATGCCTTCCTAATCTCTCCAGCAAACACCATTCACCTGTCACCTCTCCAATGACACTTCTTGCCTATCGGCCCCCTCCTCTCACACAGTGACCGGCCAGCCCTGCACACTCTCAGAGCCCTGGGACACCTGCATGCATGTACTCTCATGCGCCCCCACTAGACCCACGGCTCGGCACAGCCAGCAGCATGGTCTTGCTTTTGCTTCCTGGTGGACCAGGACAGTGCCTGAAACATAACAAGGGCTTGATAATCACAGAACAAATGACCCTAAAGCCTGAGAATGAAGATGCCCTCGGTGAGTTAGAGACCGTCTAAGCAAATTCATGTCCTCCAGCCACCCGCCTTCAATTCCAGCACACAGCTGTCCTGCTACCCAGCGTTCATGGCCTTTATAAGCCACAGGCTACAGTAAAATGCCTGCAGCACGTTGTGGAAATGAACAGACAGTGGACCCACGAGGCAGCAGACAAGCTTTCAGAGCGAATACCCTCAAGTACAGTGATAACTGAATCAAAGGGAGGAAGTTCCCAGAGATCTCAACTCCATCTCGGGATTTTCCTCACATCCATGTTGCCCTTTGCCCCTTACAAACATGTACACATAGTCAAAGAAGATGTTCCGTGTTGAAAGGTCAGCTGTAACCAGCCATCTGAATGGCTCAGTACTGTCCTCACATGTCCTGTGTCCCCAGCACCAGAGAACGCCCTCTGCGGGCGGTGCTGGGCGGGCACCCACCTTGTCGGCCTCGGGCTCTGCAGCACCCACTGGGGCCTCCGCGGGTGGGGTGGCCTCTGGGGTGCCACGGTCCGCACTCTGGAGCTGCAGTTCCACATACTCTCTCAGCGAGTCCAGATCCCGCTTTCCCTTGTACTGGTCCACCTGTCCAGATAAGGGCCACACAGAAACACGGCCGAGTTAGTACACTGAAGTGCTTGAACCACTCAAACCTCCTGCGAGCCCTCGCCCACGGGGACCCTGCCGTCAGATGCCTTCCCCAGGTTGTGTGAGCTGTGTGTGCGGTGCCTGCAGGCTCGGATCTAAATGGGAGAGCGCGGATGATAAGCCGAGGGGTTGGCTCTGGTGAGAGCTTTACAGCCCCTTCCTCTGCAGAGCTGCGAAGCACAGCCTGGCTGCCGCCGCAGGCGCTCTGCGAGGCTGCCCATCAGCCGGGACGGGGACGGGAACCTTACCGAGGGCACATGGACCCTGCTCAGAGGCCACGGCCAGAGCTCAGTTACCCAGGACGGTAGATTTGGGTTACTCTAGTAACCACCTGAGCCAAATGAAAGGTTTCAAAATAGTATAACAACTGGCAGTTTTTCTCCACTACCCAAATCTTATCAGTTAAGAGAAAGGCATTTTTGTTCCATTACATGTATCCTTTAAACCGGTGCCCAAACCGTCCATTCTGGCAATCCGCATGCCTGTTAAGCACCCAACAGCTCAGCCCACTGTGGCTAAGACCCAAATACGCACCTTTTTGCCATCCTGGAACCAGAGGAGCGTGGGATAGCCTCGGACCTGGTTCCCGGAGCAGAGCTCGTGGTGCTGCGTGCAGTCCACCTGCAAGGCAAGACCACCGTCCAGTCAGCACCTGTGAGCCTTCCTGACAAAAATGACTATGGCCCTCGGGGTTTCTTTAAAAAGAAAAATTCTAACGCCCCTGACCTGCAGCCACTGGGCCAGCAGGCTGCCGTTTCTGCGGCCTTCCCTGCAGACGCAGCCCCAAAGACACCCGAGCCAAGGGAGCAGGATGACCACATTCACTTTAGAGACATGAGTGATGTTGCTCACTGAAAACGGCACTTTTAGAAAGCAATACCTTGGGCAGGTTAATCAGTGGAGAAGGGCAGCCTGGCCCACCAGTCACAATGGCAGCCAGCTTATACATTTATTCTCAGTTCAAACTTATGGAGTTTTAAAATTAAAAAGGAGCAAGTAGTCAATTGCAAATAGAAGTCCCTGGAATATGATAAAGATAAAACTGAAAAGATGTCCAATTAAATTTAGACGATGTCCCAAATTCTATAAACTCAATTTACCAACTATCACAGCTCTTCAGATTTTTTATGTCATTTAAATGTTCATAAGATTCTCCTTTTCAACATTTTCATGAAACATTTCATGAAATGTTTCAGATTTTTTATGTCATTTAAATGTTCTTAAGATTCTCCTTTTCAACATTTTCATGAAACATTTTATCCTAAGTCACTTCTTTTGTTTCTACTGGTATTAAAATCAGCTTGTGGGACCAAGTTGTTCCTCACTGTGTTGATAAAGGCAGCTGGAAATGCTATGTTAACAAAGAACTGAAATCAGAGAGCAGTTAAAAGTGCTGGACTGCCGAAACCGGTTTGGCTCAGTGGATAGAGCATCAGCCTGCGGACTGAAGGGTCCCGGGTTCGATTCCGGTCAGGGGCATGTGCCTTGGTTGTGGGCACATCCACAGTAGGAGGTGTGCAGGAGGCAGCTGATCGATGTTTCTCTCTCATCGATGTTTCTAGCTCTCTATCCCTCTCCCTTCCTCTCTGTAAAAAGTCAATAAAATATATTAAAAAAAAAAAAAGTGCTGGACTGAAGCACAGGACGCTGCAGACTGAAATCGGGCGGGGTGCGTGCTCTGAGCCCAGTCTTACCCAGGCACACGTACACCCAGGGATGAAGGACCACAGCACAGTCACTTAGACTGTGTCTGCTCTAGTGGCATAAACAGAACAAAATAATCTCCCATCAAAGTTCAAAACACAGAGTAAGGATACAAGGCATAGGAGATAGAGGACAAGAAGATTGCTTTATAGTGACTTCCATGAAATGTTCAATAAATATAAAATCGTAATCACACCCATACATTCTAGGACATATTATTGAAAGTGTTGCAGGCAACACTGAAAAATCCACTGAACTAACAACTACTATTACAATGTACCAGCCACTGCTCCGGCCAAGCACCGTGCTAAGCTCTTCACTCCCATCCTCAGGACTATCGGTGAGACCTCATCTCAGTCTCACTGAGAGGAAGAATGAGGCGTAAAGTTGCCCAGGTGGACCAGTCAGGTCTATCTGATGCCCAAAGTTATGCTTCTGACATCTCACCCTGTTGAGCAGACTATCTTATTAACTATAGTTCCTGGACACAGTGTTACTTCTGTATACAAATTGGCCCGTGGCAATGTAGACAATGAGATTTTTATTAGCAGAAGCCCAGGCAGGGATGGTCTGCTGGGTGCCAGAGGATGGATGAGATTAAAAGTGCCTGATGGCGCAGAAGTGGCTAATATTTCGAGAAAATCCAGTTACACAGAAGTTGTTAGACATCACTCCTGGCTGCTCTGCGCAAAGTGGGAAAAGCTGGGAGGAGTTCCAGGCAGCAGAGCAGCTGGGCTCCCCACGGAGGGTCGCCGGGTGCCTGTGCGAGCTCGGAGGGTCCTCCAGCAAAGAGCTCCTGGGTGAGATCGAATGTGGACGGCGTCCAAGTACGTCCAGGGAACATTCTCCAAGGCGCTGCCCCTATCTTTGCAGAAAGGGCTTGGGGGCTGCCAACTCTGAATTGGCCATCGCTTCAAAATAAACAAAGGAGCCAAAGCCATAATTTATCTCTGGGCTGTGGAACAGCCAGCACACTCGAAACCAGGCTGCCATCTGTGAAGGTGAAATGAATGATCAAGGGGCACACTAAATGGAAATCATAAATCAAGTCTGCGACTTCGCACACAGAATGAATAATGGGCTCCTCTGCTAATTAATCCAGCCAAAGCAGTCTATTTCCAGTTTAATAAGGGCTTCGCTTACCTTGCCAATCTTGACGGTTTCGGAATGTTCGAGGCCCAGGGCCAGCTGCTCCCAGGTCGGGGCCAGCGCTTTGCAGTGACCGCACCATGGAGCGAAGAACTTGATGAAGTGGTTGCCTTCCGTGGGAGCCGGGAAAGAGAGGAAAAGAGGGAGTGTAATTTACATGACACCTAACCAGAGATGGAATGGAAGCCTCTCATTTTTGTCCTCTTGCAAAGCTCAGTCCAGGATGAACCGTTTAACTGGTAAAAAGTGACTCTCCATCAAAAATGTCTGCATCTACGAGTTCATAACGATCCTCAAAGCAGAAACTAATCTGTCACCTTTGGAAGACAATAGGGAACCAACTTATTATTTGAAAAACTGGAAATAAAGGGAAAGAATCAGGATTTACCCTATCGTGTATAACCAACTGATAAGCCAGGCAAGTTTCTCTTGGTAAAAAAATAAAGGCAAGCCCTAGCTAGTTGCTCAGGGGTTAGAGCATCGGCCCTCAGACGGAAGGGTCTCGGGTTCGATTCCAGCAAGGGCACATACCTCGGTTGAAGACCCAATCCCAGTCCCCGGTCGGGATGCATATGGGAGACAACCAATTGATGTGTCTCTCTCACATCGATGTTTCTCTCTCTCTACCCCCCCCCCCCTTCCCCTCTAAAAAAAAAAAAAAAAAAAATCAATGGAAAAACATCCTCGGGTGAGGATTAACAACAACAAATGGAGACAGGATGCTTGAATTAGAGCAGCAGCATTTGGTATCCAGAATAAATGAGCGCCTCTAGGCAGTGACTGTTAGGCTCTGACATCACAGAGAAACTCAGCAGCTATGAAGTCTTGCCCAACCCCCCAAAAACATCAAACCGAAACTGCTAATGTCTCTCGATCCAAGTAGCAGTTCACGGGGAATAGAGAGATCAGGGACACATTAAGCCACACCGTGGGGAGACAGTCAGTGAAGGCCACACTGTGGGGAGACAGTCAGTGAAGGCCACACTGTGCGAGTACAGTCAGTGAAGGCCACACTGTAAGGGTACAGTCAGTGAAGGCCACACTGTGCGGGTACAGTCAGTGAAGACCACACTGTGGGGAGACAGTCAGTGAAAGCCACACTGTGGGGAGACAGTCAGTGAAGGCCACACTATGGGGACTCTACAGGTCAAACCACCTATGTGGTGAGCAAACTGAATGTTAGGAAGAAAAATAGATGTTGGGGCACATGTAGATTAAACAGAATTGAATGAGATATATTTTTAAAAGACCAAACTAAACTATAGCATCTAGGAGCACACACTTGGGTGATGAAACCGTAAAGAAAAGCAAGGAGTAGTTTCCATAAAAGTCCGGACAGCGCCTCCTCGGGGGGCTGTGACTGGGGTGGGGACAGCGAAGCTTGTCTTGAACTGAACAATGGTTACAGGGTGACCATTTTATAACAAATCACTAAGCCTTACGTTTGTTTCCTGTATCTGTGTTTTATTTCACAATAAAGTAGGTTTAAAAAACTGAATATTACTCTCCTGACTAGAAGGAAAAAATCAGATCCTCAAACTTCATTATTTAGTCATGAAAGATGTTTTCCTAGGCTGTGCTACCTTGACCATCCTGGGCCTAAAGATGTCAGGCTGAGATCAAACTGAAATCAGGCTGCGGCCAGGGAGAAAACAAGCCAATGAATGCTACACTGTGGCCTGGCTCACAGCAGCGCCTCATCACTATGGCAATGATGCGTTTGAAGGAAATGGTGAAAAACTGGCTTCAAAAGATTAGCAAATTAGCTTCCAGGCTGAACCCATCTCTCCAGACAGC
The DNA here is from genome assembly GCF_000412655.1 of Myotis brandtii. Lineage (NCBI taxonomy): Eukaryota > Metazoa > Chordata > Mammalia > Chiroptera > Vespertilionidae > Myotis > Myotis brandtii. The sequence continues at coordinate 1,459,846 of NW_005372084.1, read as the reverse complement.
TCTGGTGCTCACATTGGGTGGTGAGGTGGAGAGGACGCCCAAGGACCCATCAGAGTGTCCCCGGGAAGGTGCAAGACCAGAGGCTGGAGACCCTCAGGCCAGCAGCACAGGCAGCATCCCCAAAGGCTGCCTTCAGCGATGGCTTGCAGAGTGAGGGACCAGGCTGGCTGCGGGAAAGGGTCTCCAAGAAGGTGACTTGGGGAACACATCCTGCAGGGAGCCCAAGCTGGTCTCAGGTTAAAGTGAACCCCCTGCAGGGAAACCCCTCGAAGCTGCACTGTCAGGGGGCTGGCACAAATAGCCATCTCCAAGGAAAGTGGAAACAGCTGAAGGCACCAGTTACTTCTCACCTTTAGTGGGTTGGGGGGAGCTAATTTAGCACTGAGTTGGGGGCTGACTCCCCACAGCACGAAGTCACTAGGCCAGATGCGATTTTAAGCCCCTTTCACAATATTTCCAACCCAGTTTTAGGGGAGGATTTCTCTCCATGGCAGCATTTGAGAATGGAGTTGGCGAGTCATTCACTGCTGAGCCAACTCTTCTGAAATGTGTGAAGAAAGGAGGACTTATATTATTAACATCAGAAATTGTACACAGATCATTTCCATATTTAGGAGGCCACTTTCAAAAACAAGATGTGTCTAAGAAAAGATTTTAAGTGTGAAGAACTCTGACTCACATGTTATAATAGTTCACTAAATAAACTAAATTCTAGTTTAAACAGGTAAGAAAAAGTTGTGGGGTTTTTCTAAAACTGATTTTAGAGAGGGAGGAAGGGAGACAGAGAAAGAAACATCGAAGTGAGAGAGATACCTCGATCAGTTGCCTTCTGTACACACCCTGATTGGGGATCGAACCCACAACCTAGGTATGTGCCCTGACCGGGGATGGAACCCAACCTTCCAGTGCAGGGGGCAATGCTCCAACTAACTAAGCCACCTGGTCAGGGCAGATAAGAGAAAGTTTTATTTCTGGCTCAGGTCAATAAGTATATGATTAACGTGAATATAAACACACTTTCTTGTTCAAGGATGCACTGTCCAGCTAGTGTAGGAATTGTGTCACTCACAATCTGTGAGCTCCAAATTCCCTCACCTAAGGCCTTAGCTTAGCATTAAAACTCTGATTTAAGGACAGAGACCAAAGGAGGAATTTCCAAGGGGAAGAGCATTAAACAATGATGCTAATGGTCCCTGAAGAGAGAAATCCTTACTTAACCCTTTGTATACCATAAGCATCTATAGACCCAAGTGGCGGACCTTCCCCACACGTCACACACGTCTATAGCCGCAAACCTCACATATCGACTCTGGTCGCCCAATTTTAAAATCAGACTCGTTAGTGACATCTCTGGGTTTGTAACGAAAATTATGGGAACTTAAATTCATAACTACTCCAGTGCATACGGAAGAAATGGGGATGGTTTCCGTTTTGGCCGCATGGCAGTTAACTGGTTAGTGTCCCACATGCTGCTTTCTATGAGGCCTCAGGTGGCAAGGACAAGCCCAGCAAGTGAAGGGGTAACAAACGGTCAGTGTTTCTGAGAGGGTGCATCCCACTGTGAACGCCCACAAGATCCGCCTGCCATACCTTGTGCGACATGCAGCTCAAAGTTGCTCGCTGAGAGCTCGTACAGCCCCTGCTTGAGCTCAGGGGCCCTGGGAGGTTCTGGTTCTGGCTCTGGTGTCTAATAGGAAGAAACAAAAATATAATCACTGAGTGGTCTGTGAAGACTTAGTGAGAGCCATCAAGGAGGTGACCTGTGTCTGTCTAGAGCAGCGGTTCTCAACCTGTAGGTCGCGACCCCTTTGGCGGTCGAACGACCCTTTCACAGGGGTCGCCTAAGACCATCCTGCATATCAGATATTTACATTACAATTCATAACAGTAGCAACATTACAGTTATGAATCAGCAACAAAAATAATTTTATGGTTGGGTCACAACATGGGGAACTGTATTTAAAGGGCCAGAAGGTTGAGAACCACTGGTCTAGAGCCTCCTGCAGATCGCCTTCCTCACCTGGCCATCCTGAACCTGTGTGGGATGCCGCCGTGTGGGGGGAGGCCAGCGCAGGACTCCCCTCGGAGTCAGAAGCCCCTCGGGAAGCAGGTGACAGCCAAACCCACCCCAACCTGTCCTTTGCTCTCCCAAACCCAACCACACAGAGCAGACAGCCTGAAGGACTCTGCTCTGTTCTTTGAAATGGGATGTGAGATTTCACACAGAATACAAATAAAATTTCTGATCTAAAGGAAAGGGTACCTAAAGGCACAAAGAGAGCAAAATGGACAAAACTGAGAATGAAAAACCATGAGGAAAGAACGGACATTGATTCACACAAACAGTAAAAAACAAAAAACTGGGAAGGAAGTTAAAACTCTGAAGGACTCATAAAAGAGAAAAGTAGGTGATGAGAAGGTAAATTGAGATGAATCAAAGCAACAAAGAGAAAAACCACAGGGCAAACAGGAGCTGTACTTTTAACTCACACGACTAAGTTTGGGACAGAAACACAACAAAGGTACAAGAAGTGGCTTCTCCCCCCCCCTTTTTAAATTAAATTTATTGGGGTGACATTGGTTAATATGATCATACAAATTTCAGGTGAGGGTTTCTATGTTATAAGATCTGTGTGTTGCATGTATGCCACCCAAAGTAAAATCTTCTCCCATCAAGAAGTCGGTTTTTAAGAAAGACACTCCTGCCCTGGCCGGGTAGCTCAGTTGGTTAGAGCATCATCCCGATATGCCGAGGTAGCGGGTTCAATCCCTGGTCAGGGCACATACAAGCATCAATCAATGAATGCATAAAGAAGTGGAACAACAAATTGATGTTTCTCTCTCTCTCTAAAATCAATCAACAAACTTTTTAAAAAAAAAAAAAAAAAGACACTTCTGCCAGTACCTGAGCAGACACCAAGGTGTGTAACTATGCAGTTACCCTACTACTTACTACACAATTCTAAATTGGTCAATTTTTGAGACCAGTATAGCTACGATGAAGAAAAGATCACTGAAATACCATTTTGCTGTAGACACCTGGGTATTACTCAATTGTTATGTGGCAGTGCATACTTCTATTAAAGAGAATACCCAAGTTCAGTCACTGAAAGCTTTAAAAGTGCTGACAGCTCAAAGGTGTCCTGAGCTATAATCATAAACCTCATGAGGTTTTCCTTTCTGCTACTGGTTTGTCAAAACTTCCAAGTGTTGCCGAAACCGGTTTGGCTCAGTGGATAGAGCGTCGGCCTGTGGACTGAAAGGTCCCAGGTTCGATTCCGATCAAGGGCATGTACCTGGGTTGCGGGCACATCCCCAGTGGGATGCAGGAGGCAGCTGATCGATGTTTCTCTCTCATCGATGTTTCTAACTCTCTATCTCTCTCCCTTCCTCTCTGTAAAAAATCAATAAAATATATTTTTAAAAAAAACAACAAAAAAACTTCCAAGTGCTAAGTACCTACCAGAGGAGCCCAAGAGAATGACGGTCCAATGAACAGTCAGTGAGTCCAACAGGTGAAACAAAACACTTTGTATGCTGCTATAAGGTGTTCAAAGGGCTCTCAGTATTAAAATGATATTTATGGCACTAGGGGACATGACCCCTTCCTGCGCTTGATGGCAGTCACCAGTGCAGTCCTACCACAGGGGAACACCACAGTAGGTCACAGAAATGGGTCCACTCTAGATTCTTTTTTTTTTAATTTATTTATTTATTCTTTTGTCCATTCGTTATGCTTATATGCATGCATACAAGTCATTTGGTTGATCTCTTACCCCTCCCCCCAAAACTCTCCCCAGCTTTCCTGCTGAAGTTTGACAGTCTGTTCGATGCTTCTTTGTCTCTGTATCTATTTTTATTCATCAGTTTATGATGTTGATTATATTCCACAAAGAGTGGGATCATGTGATGTTTATCTCTAACTGGCTTATTTCACTTAACATCATGCTCTCCTATTCCATCCATGCTGTTGCAAATGGTAAGAATTCCTATTTTACAGCAGCGTAGTATTCCATTGTGTAGATGTGCCACAGTTTTCTAATCCAGCAGTTGCCAACTGGTGGTGATGTGCAGGAGGCAGCTGATCGATGTTTCTCTCTCATCGATGTTTCTAACTCTCTATCTCTCTCCCTTCCTCTCTGTAAAAAATCAATAAAATATATTTTTAAAAAAAACAACAAAAAAACTTCCAAGTGCTAAGTACCTACCAGAGGAGCCCAAGAGAATGACGGTCCAATGAACAGTCAGTGAGTCCAACAGGTGAAACAAAACACTTTGTATGCTGCTATAAGGTGTTCAAAGGGCTCTCAGTATTAAAATGATATTTATGGCACTAGGGGACATGACCCCTTCCTGCGCTTGATGGCAGTCACCAGTGCAGTCCTACCACAGGGGAACACCACAGTAGGTCACAGAAATGGGTCCACTCTAGATTCTTTTTTTTTTAATTTATTTATTTATTCTTTTGTCCATTCGTTATGCTTATATGCATGCATACAAGTCATTTGGTTGATCTCTTACCCCTCCCCCCAAAACTCTCCCCAGCTTTCCTGCTGAAGTTTGACAGTCTGTTCGATGCTTCTTTGTCTCTGTATCTATTTTTATTCATCAGTTTATGATGTTGATTATATTCCACAAATGAGTGGGATCATGTGATGTTTATCTTTCTCTAACTGGCTTATTTCACTTAACATCATGCTCTCCTATTCCATCCATGCTGTTGCAAATGGTAAGAATTCCTATTTTACAGCAGCGTAGTATTCCATTGTGTAGATGTGCCACAGTTTTCTAATCCAGCAGTTGCCAACTGGTGGTCCACGAGGACCGAAAAGTTGGGAACCACTGTTCTAATCTACTCATCTGCTGATGGGCACTTAGGCTGTTTCCAAATCTTAGCTATTGTAAATTGTGCTGCTATGAACATAGGGGTGCAAATATCCTTTCTGATTAGTGTTTCTGTTTTCTTGGGATATATTCCTAGAAGTGGTATTACTGGGTCAAATGGGATTTCCATTTTTAGTTTTTTGAGGAAAGTCCATATGTTCTTCACAATGGCTGCAGCAGTCTACATTCCCACCAGCAGTGCACGAGAGTTCCTTTTTCTCCACATCCTCTCCAGCACTTGTCATTTGTTGATTTGTGTATGATAGCCATTCTGACAGGTGGGAGATAGTACCTCATTGTTGTTTTGATTTGCATCTCTCAGATGATTAGTGACTTTGAGAATGTTTTCATATGTCTCTCTGCCTTCTGTATGTCCTCTTTCGAAAAGTATCT
>NW_005372084.1:1453363-1454366 GCF_000412655.1 Myotis brandtii | reverse complement strand
CATCCCTGGAATAAATCCCACTTAGTCATGGTGTATGATCTTTCTAATGTATTGCTGGATCCGATTTGCTAGAATTTTTTTGAGGATTTTAGCATCTATGTTCATCAGGGGTATTGGCTTGTAATTCTCTTTCTTTGTAGTGTCCTTACCTGGTTTTGGGATTAGGATAATGCTGGCTTCATAGAAAGAACTTGGAAGTGTGCCTTCCTCTTGAATATTTTAGAATAGTCTGAGAAGGATAGATTTTAGTTCTTCTTTGAATATTTGGTAAAACTCCCCCATGAAGCCATCTGGTCCAGGGCTTTTGTTTGTTGGAAGTTTTTTGAGTACTGTTTCAATTTCATCCGTAGTTATTGGCTATTCAGGTTTTTTTTACTCTTCCTGATTGAGTTTTGGAAGCTTTTATTTTTGTAGGAATATGTCCATTTCGTTGGAATATTTGGTAAAACTCCCCCATGAAGCCATCTGGTCTAGGGCTTTTGTTTGTTGGAAGTTTTTTGAGTAGTTTCAATTTCATCCGTAGTTATTGGCTATTCAGGTTTTTTTTACTCTTCCTGATTGAGTTTTGGAAGCTTTTATTTTTGTAGGAATATGTCCATTTCGTTGAGGTTGTTTAGTTTGTTGGAGTAGGGTTGTTCATAGTATTTATTTACAATCCTTTGTATGTCTATGAGGTTGGTTGTTACTTTACCTCTTTCATTTCTGATTTTGTTTATTTGGGTCCTCTTCCTTTGTTTCTTGGTGAGCCTGGATAGAGGTTCATTGATCTGGTTTATCCTTTCAATGAACCAGCTCTTGGTTTCATTGATCTTTTGTATTGCTTTGTTTTTTGAATCTATGTCACTTATTTCTGCTCTGATCTTTAGTATTTCCTTCCTTTGGCTTACTCTGTGCTTTTCTTGTTGCTCTCCTCCTAATTCTTTAAGTTGCAGGGTTAGATAATTTATTACCATTTTTTCTTGGTTTTTTGAGGTAGGCCTGTAGAGCTATAAATTTCCCTCTC
>NW_005372084.1:1442152-1453111 GCF_000412655.1 Myotis brandtii | reverse complement strand
AATATGTGGTCTATCTTTGAAAATGTCCCATGTACACTTGAGAAGAATGTATATTTTGTAGCTTTGGGGTGAAATATTCTGAAGATGTCGATTAAGTCCATCTGCTCTAGTGAGTCATTTAGGATTGCTGTTTCTTTGCTGATTTTTTGGTTAGATGATTTATCCAGTGGTGTCAATGGGGTATTTAAGTCCCCTACTATGATTATATTGCTGTCGATCTCTCCCTTGATATCTTCCAGAAGGTTTTTTTTTTCCAGAAGGTTTTTTTATGTATTTGGGTGTTCCTATATTGGGTGCATATATGTTTACCATAGTTATTCCTTCTTGTTTAATTGTTCCCTTTAGTATTATGAAGTGGCTCTCTTTATCTCTTGTTATGGCCTTCACTTTGAGGTCTATTTTGTCAGATATAAGTATTGCTACTCCAGCTGTTTCTTTTTTTTTTTTTTCATTTCCATTTGCCTGAAAATTTTTTTCCATCCCTTCACTATCAGTCTGTGTGAGTCCTTTGTTCTGAGGTGGGTCTCTTATAGATAGCAAATATAAGGGTCATGTTTTCTTATCCATTCAGCTATCCTATGTCTTTTGATTGGAGCATTTAATCCATTTACATTTAAGGTTATTATTGATAAGTACTTGTTAGTCACCATTTTTATTCTTTATGCCTGTGTTCCTTCTTCCCTTTCTGTTTCTTCTATTTACAGCAGTCCCTTTAGCATTTCTTGCATTGCTGGCTTGGTAGTGATAAACTCCCTTATCCCTTTTTTGTCTGTGAAGCTCCTGATTTCACCTTCAATTTTGAATGAGAGCCTTGCTGGGTATAGTATTCTTGGATTCCCTCCCTTGCTTTGCATCACTTTGTATATTTCATTCCATTCCCTTCTGGCCTGATGAGTTTCTGTTGATAAATCATTTGACAGTCTAATGGGAGATCCCTTGTAGGTAACTGTCTGTCTCTCTCTAGCAGCCTTTAGGATTCTTGCTTTGTTGTTGATGTTTGCCAATTTATGATGTGTCTTGGTGTTGGTCTTTTTGGGTTCATCTTATTTGGGACTCTATGTACTTCTTGGACTTGTGTGGCTTTTTTCTTCCCAACATCAGGAAAGTTTTCTGTTATTATTTCTTCAAACAGGTTTTCTATTCCTTGTTCTGCTTCCTCTCCTTCTGGTACCCCTATTATGTGGATGTTGTTTCATTTCGTGTTGTCCCAAAGCTCTCTTAGGCTCTCCTCCTGCTTTTTAAATTTTCTTTCCAGTTGTTGCTGTGTTTGTGTGGTTTTTTCTACCTTGTCTTGTAGCTCACTGATGTGGTCCTCTGCTTCTACTACTCTACTGTTGAAGCCTTCCATTGTGTTCTTTATTGCAGCTATGTCATTCTTCATCTACTCCTGATTCCTTTTCATGTTGGTGACATAATCATTCAGCTCCTTATAATTCTCATAGAATTGTATGCATTTATCTTCCAGACGTTTAAACATCCTTATAACCATTACTCTGAATTCTTTCTCTGTCCAGTTACTTGCCTCCATTTCATTTCATTCTTTTTCTGGTGATTCCCCCTTTTTCTTTCCTTTGGGTATTGGGTTGTTTTTTTTGTCTCCCCATTTTTTGCTGTATTGTTTTAATTGTATGTCTTAGATCCAACTGTTTTGCTATCCAGATTCTTTTGGGGGTGGTTCTACGTAGTTGGTGATTTTTGGGACCCAGTGGTGCAGTCTCTCAGATCCCCTGGGCTTGGTGATCTAGTGGAGCCCCCTACTTGTGCTATTTAGGATCTTCTGATGTAGTCGGGTTTTGAACGTTGATTTCTCATTCGTGGATGAAGTCACGCCACGAATTGTCTGGCAATGTGACTCACCACCGGTTTCGTTGTGCAAGCTGTTGTGGATATGATAGTGGTTCCGGCTCTTATGGAAAGGGTTGTCTGAGGTCTCACTGGTATATGTTCACTGTGATTTCATGGAGTCCATGGCCTGGGAAGAAGGTGTCTTGGGGCCTGAGGCTCAGGTACTGTGACTTTGGCCAGTGTTGTGTGACTCTTGCTGAGGTAGCGTCACTCTGCAATTCACTATGAGGTCCCAGAGCCTGTGACCATGGGGAGCAGTTGTCCCATAGTCTGCAGTTGAGGCAGTGGGACTCTGGCCCAAGTGATTTCCCTCTGAGAATCGCGAGGGGGTCCAGGAGCCAGCAGCTAGAGATGTGGGAGTCTCAGTGTCTGTGGCTGAAGCCATGTGACCTTGTCCGGGGAGGCGAGTCCTCAGTAACTCACCGTGTCCAGAGCAGGCAGGTGGGAGGGGGAAGTCGTGGATCCTACAGAGAGGGCTATGGGCCCTTGGATGGGGAGGCACATGCCCAGTGGCAGCTCTCAGAGGGGCCCAGGAGCTGTCTGCCACGGCTGCATGCTCCTGGAGCCCACACGCTGGAGCGGCGCGATTGTGGCGTATTGTGGTGTCCAGACGCCGGGGAGGGGGAAGTCCCAGTTTCTGATTCGTGAGCAGTGTGCACCCTTGGTTGGGTATGCGCGTGCCCAGCAGTGGCTTACAGTCACCCAGGAGCTGTCCACTGGGGCAGTGGGCTCAGGGGGCCTGCATGCTGGAGCGGTGCAACCATGGAGACCGGATGCTGGCAGCCGGGGAGGTGCAAGATCCAGCTTCTGCTGCAGGAGCCCTGCGCCCTTGGTTGGGTATGCTTTTGCCTTGTAGTGGTTCACAGAGGCACCGGGAGCTGCCTGCCGAGGCAGCGGGCTAGGGCGGCCCGCGCGCTTGTGCAGCACAACTGTGGTGTCTGTGGGCTGGCAGCTGGGGAGCGGGAAGTCCGAGTTTTTGCTACAGGGGCCGTGTGCCCTTGGTTGGATGCCTGTGTGCCCACAAGCAGCTCCCAGAGGCACCAGGAAGCCGCCTGCCGGGACAGGGAGTCAGGGGGCTCCACGTGCACTGGTTCAGTGTGACTGTGGTGTCCAAAGGTTGGCAGCCAGCATGGGGTAAGTCCGAGTTTTTGCTACAGGGGCCGTGCACCCTTAGTTGGATGCATGTGCGCCCAGGGGCAGCTCCCAGAAGCACTGGGAAGCCACCTGCCAGGGCGGGGAGTGAGTGGGCCCCGTGCGTGCTGATTCAGCACGACTGCAGTGTCTGGAGGTTGGCAGCCGGGGCAGGGAAGTCCCACTTACTGATGTGGGAGCCGTGTACCCTTGGAAGTGGACGTCCTAAGGTCTGCAAGTCTGCATGCAGGCCAGGCAGCAGGACTTTGGCTGGTGCGGCTGCAGGGTCCTGAGCAGTGTCCAAGGCCAGTCTGGGTGATGGTGATGATGAGTTCCTAGAGGATGCCGCTCTCCCCTTCAATATGGTGTGGGCTCCGTGCCCGAACCCAGCAGCCCAGGTAGTGCCTGCAATGATGGCAGGGGCTCCCCATCCAGGAGAACCTGGTCTGCCAGCCCCTGATACTCCTGCAGGATCTAACTGTCCCTCACTCACACACACACCACACATATCCACACACTCCCCTTTCACCCGCTCACTCACTCACACCCTCTCCCGCACCTCCGTCCTGCCAGCTGCCATCTTTTTCCCATTCTAGATTCTTAAGAAAACAATCTGCCAATATTGATCAGGAGCCATAAAAGTGGTCTTGCTTTTATTTATTTATTTATTTTTTGTCTTGCTATTTTATGTCTGGGAATATATTCTAAACACATTCCTGAGAGGTAGGAAAAAATGTCCTTTATAAACATGTTCCTTACAGCACTTCTGATGACAGAAAATTATAAATAACTAAATATCCATTGTCATGATATGTGATCAGTATAAAAACAATATCACTATATAAGAAGATCATTCATGAAATGAACTATGTTTATATGACTATAACTGTTTAATACAGATGTAAACACGGAAATGTAAAAATTGGGGCAGACTGTAAGAAATGGTAGGTTTTCTTCCCTTTGAGTTTCTTTAATATTGCCATACACTCAGGGGAAAAATCTAAATTTATCCTGTCTAAATATAAAAATGTATATATCAAAGTTACATAGATATAAATACAGATAACAACTTAAAAAAAAAAACTTGTTTACAATAAACAGCAAAGTTCAAACTGAAAAGGTTTTCAGATTGCAATATAAAGTTTGAATATATGAGCTCTTCTACCGGAAGGACAGTCATTATTTCTAGCAGTTGGCTGAGATCCCTATTGCTCTGAGGCACTAAGATATGGCCAGTGGGTTAACTGTGATTCCAGGGTGGTGATGGGTGGATTCCATGCACCGTGCCCTCCCACACTGAGACAAGACGCTGCTTCTCAGGACATCTACGCTGAGCCTGGCCCTGGCCCCACGCACGGCCGTCCCAGTCCACACATGGCTGTCCCCCATGAACGGGATGCTCAGTGGCCCACAGATGAGCCTCTCTGCCATCCTGATACTGGCTGCGGGTTTCTTAAATAACGACAACGTAGAAGACTGTGGGTTATGTTGTGTGAAAAGTTTATTTTAAAAGTCTTTTCGAAACTATTAACTCCTCTCTAAAATTAGCTTCCTCCCATCAGAGAACATTTTCACAAAAGAAAACAATCTGAAGCTAAAATCTACATGAAAGTCGCACCTGGCTCTCCCAGCTCTCTTGCCAAGATGGAGATGCAAATTACTCTCTGTGAGGTTTGTGGTTTCCCATGTTACTTAAATTAGACAAGCCTCTGGTCAACTTATTCAATGCCGCATTCCAGCATTCTTCACCATATACTCATAGACTATAAGATGTGAGATACAGGTGCACGTAGGAGGCACCAAAGTCTCCTGAGCCTCTGGGAACTGACAGTTGGCACTGCACTTGAAGGGACACATCATGAAGGACCACACAGACACCCTGGAAAATGACAGCAGTAGCAGCTGAGCCCCCCAAAGACTGGAATCGCACATGAGCACAAACAACCTTTAAGTCTGTGAACACCTGTTTAAATTGAAATCACATTCAAAGACTTTGGCTGCTCTTAAAATTTTTCGTCAGAAACATCCAGCATGGGAATACTGGCCACCTTTCCAGTCCCTCACCAATACAATACCACAGACCACCAAGGTCCCCGAGCCTCTGAGGACTGAGCAGTCAGCACCACACTCGAAGGGACACGTAAAGAATGATTTACAATCACAATGACTCATAAAAAAATTAAGACTCCCAACGTCAAAGAGGAGAGTATTGTAAATGTTTTTCAGTAAGTAACATTCTACACACAGCAATGTCTTTAAAAAATATCTCAGAAATCACCCAGTTTCCACAACTTCCTGATATTGCCCTTAGTGTAAGGAGGAAATTAAGACACTAAAAGTTTTAAAGAGTATTAAGTTACAATATCAGCAAAGCCAGTAACATCTTACGGACTGAAGGTTGAGAAGAAAAGGAAGGATTCACACTCTGGGATACTTGTTGAAGCTGGGGATGGGCACAGGGGACCATCTTCATTACACTCCTCATCACTCAGACATCATTCACTAGACCAGCGATTTTCAACCTTTTTCATCTCGTGGCACACATAACTATCTACTGGGAGAGTCAGCTATTGCATGTTTTAAAAATTCTTGCGGCACACGGGTTGGACATCACGGCACTAGACTCTTCTTTCTACTTTTGTACATGTTTGAATATTTCCATAATAAAAAGTTTTTTAAAAGTTAATTTTTTCCACTTACATAAGGTACTTAGAGTTAAAAACATAGAGACAAAAAGTAGAATGGTGGTTGCCAGGAGCTGGGGGAAGGGGGTTGGGGAGTTAGTGTTTAATTGTACAGAGTTTCCGTCTTAGAGATGAAGACAGTTTTGGAGAAGGATGGTGGCGATTTTTGCACAACATGATGAATGTATTTAATGCCATTAAACTGTACACTTAAAACAGTGAAGATAGTACATTTTTTGTTGTGTTTTTTAACACAATAAAAAAATTTGAGAAGGAAAAAAAGTTTATCTTCTATCAATGAGTCCTAAAAAAGTAAAAAGTAGTCTCAAAATAGTATCCTTAACTTTTCACCTAAACCGGCCTCTTTATTACCCCGAAATGTAGGAAGAAAGAGAGGGAGGGAGCCCTCTGTGCACTCACGGCAGGCTCCTCGTTCAGTGTCTGCAGCATCCAGTTTTCCAGCGCCTGGAAGTCCCGGGGACCTTGGTATTTCACAGCTTCCTGGCCAGGCTTGAACAGCTTCAAGCTGAAAGGGGAACACAGGATTACAGCAGATTTTTAAAGCACTCCAAACTGCTCTGAGCAAAGAGCACGGTCATATCAGGGAGCAAGCTGGTTTAGGGAGGCAGCCAGGAAGTGAGTGATCAGTGGGCTGCAGCCAGGCAGTATCTGCCACTCTCTGATGAAACTTGCAAAGAAAAAAAAAAATAATCTAGGAGATGATATATTCATTTAATCCTATAGTTTTTAAAGTTTTATATTTTATTCAAGAAAAATAAAGCTGAGGTGGACACATCAAGCCCAAAGCTGTGACTTAAACCCCAGGCTGCAGGTGTTCACTTGTGCAGAGCTCTCAAGCTTTCCCTGCCAGGGGTTTGCCATCCTTCCCAGCGTTAGTAGTTGTATGTCCTGCTTTTTCATATTTTTTAAAATGAGAACTGTAGTAGAAACAGCACTGTATTCCCAGGCTGCCGTGACAGCTCCTTGACTTACAAAGCATGAGCATCCAGGTGTAAGAACAACCTTGACAATGGCTGATGGTTACTCACTTCCCCACAGAGAAGGAATCTTTTCTTTTTTCTACACATATTAACCTCTGAAGAGATCTGCAGACAGAGCATGGAGCATTCCTTCAGAGGTGAGCAAAAGACATCGCCAGAGGCTCAAGTTAATGCTTCCAGACCCTGTATCATGCCGCCGGTCATGGGAAAACATGCTCGTGATAACACTTGGTAGTAGGTGTCAAGGAAGAAGGGGGCGGGATTAATTCTTCTATTGACAGAATTAGTAGAAGGTATCAAGGACGGAGGGGGAAATGTGGCTACTGACAGAAAAACACACAGGCAGGCCTTTTTTGGCAAGCCTGCTCATCTGAAACACCCCTTACATTCTACAGCATGCACCTGGAGTTCGTTAGCAGATGCCCAAAATGCAGTGTCAAAATGTAAGATGTGCAGTGATCAGAACTGTGGGTTTGAACAGCTACCTCCCCAAATGACTTAAAATGAAGTTCCACAGCTACACCAGAAAACCAACACTGCTGGGGTCCAACCCCAGCAGGTCCATGGGTCCCCAAAGGTGTGGACGGAGGCGGCAAAGAGGGAATGACACGGAGACAGCCTTCAGTTGATCAGCAGCCTAGTCAGGACCTCTAGCCAGGATCTCCAGCGAAGTTCTGGTTAAGAGCTCCGGCCAAGTTCTGGTGTTTATTGTCTTGTTACATCTGTATTTATACCAGTTGATTTTAATCCTGTCAATTTCTATTGCAAAGGTTAGGGTGTTTCTTATCTCCATTCCAGGGAGTAAAGATTATGTAGCTTAAGTGTGATTGTTTGTAGTTAAAGTGATTAACTACCCGCCTGGCACTTAGTTAAGGGGTTTTATCCCCTCCCTAACTTCAGGGAAAAATCCCTACCTGGGGAAACAACCTTTCTCGGAGAGGTGACCTTGGTTAAAACACATAGCGCTAAGGGGAGCAAACATATTAAGAACAGTATGCTATATACGCCAGGTCCCTTGAAACATATGCTGTGCAGATGTTTCTTTCCTGCAGCGACTGTGTCAAGCAGCAAGGATGGACCAGCTTCCGGCACAACACATTGGCTGCAGTAGGTCTTTACATTACAACAGGCTTAATGGCCTCACCCAGAAGCTAAGATCCTGCGATGGGCTTAGCTGACTTTCCTAATGTGCCTCCAACAAAGAATATTCATGCCACTTCCTCAGCAGCTTACACTTTTACAACCATAACAAAAAGCTGAAATCTAACTAGATTTGGCCAGTATGCCTGTGATTCCTGAAGTTTAGCATTGTAAGCAACTCCAAAGTATGATTTCACAATTAAGAATACACTGCTGTAAAAAAGAAAGAACTCAGCCCTAGCTGGTTTGGCTCCGTGGATAGAGTGTCGGCCTGCGGATTGAAGGATCCGGGTTCAATTCCGGCCAGGGCACAATGTGTGCAGAAGGCAGCCGATCAATGCTTCTCTCTCATCATTGATGTTTCTATCTCTCTCTCCCTCTCCCTTCCTCTCTGAAATCAATAAAAAATATATTTTTTTTTTTTTAAAAAAAAGAAAAGAAAGAACTCTTTCCATTTGCAACAGCATGGATGGACCTGGAGAACATTACGCTAAGCGAAATAAGCCAGTCGGAGAAAGAAAAATATCACACGATCTCACTCATTTGTGAAATATAATGAACAACATAAACTGATGAACAAAAATACATCCAGAGACAGAGAAGCATTGAACAGACCATCAATCTTCAGAGGGAAGGCAGGGGAGGGAGGCGGGTAAGAGATCAATCAAAGGACATGTATGCATGCATATAAACATAACCAATGGACACAGATACTAGGGAGGTGAGGGAATGTGCTGGGGGGTGGCCAATGGGGAAAAAGGGAGACATATGTAATACTACATGTAATACTTAAACAATAATTTTAAAAAAGAAGAAAAGAATGCCCAGACCCACCCCTGGGACCATATAAAGCTCTGGAAACATGTGCTTGGCCCAGAGAGCTAGAAGATGCTACTGTCCTCTCCACCTCCCTTCTCCCTTCCAAGCATCTCTCTCCAAAGAGCTTCAGGATCCTCAAATATCAGAAAGGACCAGGCGTTGTCAAACTCATTCCCCATTTCTTTGCTAACTTTAAAAATCAGTAAAACCCAACCTGTGATATTTTCCCAACGTGGTGTGCTTTGAGCAAAAACAAAATAAGCACTTTTTAAAAATCTCTTCTTGATGGACTGAAAACTTCTCTGCCTGCCCAAGTCTGAGATTCTTCCTAAAGTCCATAGAGCCTAGAAATAAAATTAGAGCTTCCTCCACAGACTTTTCAGTCGGACTTCAATTCTCACTGTGGAGGGACAGAGAGCCGCAGGGTACAAGACCAAACTGTTCTGCTACCACCGACCTCCAAATGGGCATTTGGGAGTTTGGGTGATCTCTTTCTTTTTCAAGGAGACTGTCGGGGAGCAAATTTATGGGTCACTGTGGAAAACAATGTGATGAAAGTTCTGCTACAAGCAATGAGATAGTGCTATGGACTGAACTGTGTCTCCCAAATCAGATCTGTTGCAGTCCTAACCACAGTACCTGTGAATGCGGCCTTATGTAGAAAGGGGGTTTTTACGGAGGTAAGTTAAACTGAGGCTAATAGGGTGAGTTCTCATTTACTATGACTGTGTGCTTATGAAAAGGAGAAATTTGGACACAGAGAGAGAAGGCCACGTGAAGATGGAGGACTGGAGGGATGCGTCTACACGCCAAGGAACACCAAAGATTGTTAGCAAACCCCAGAAGCAGGGAAGAGGCAAGTAGGCTTTCCTGATAGGTTTTGAGGGAGCATGGCCCTGCTGATGCCTTGATTTTGTGCTGCTGGCCTCCAGAACTGAGAATAAATGTCTGTTCTTTTCAACCAGCAGTTTGTGGCACTTTGTTACGGCAGCCCTAGGAACCTCTTTCAGCCCTGCCCCTGCTCACGTTCTCCCAGATGACGAAGATTATTTTCTGGCTCCACAGGAGGACCTCAACACTTTCCTGAGCACAGTCAGCCACCTTCAGGGGCACAGGAACTCAATGCCTCCCTCACCAATCCTCGCCTCCAGTCACAGGGGCCAGGAAGAATGACACAAAAGCAGATGTACCAACACACACACCCCACGCTCAGGTGTTGACATCCGCTATCCGATTCAGGCCCTGCAACATCTCTATGAGATGAAGACCATTTTAGAGGGAGTAAGAGCTCAACAGGTAACCTATGAACGCCCTCCTGCAACTACATTTTATGCAACACATCTGCCTCCTGCCTTCAATGAAACAAATCTCTCCCCAGGCACCTGTGTGTGATGGGCACGCAAGGTCCTTCCCAAATCACATCCGGCATAGTGTAAGCTCACTTTACCTTTTTTCCAACACAAAACCAGTGCATGGTTTTATCTGAGAGACCTTATATTCTTAATAATGTTGGACACATGATCCAACACGGATCTTTTAAAATCTGTGAAGAGCGTTGCAGACAGACAGCTCATATAGTCAAGTCCAGGTGGAACCTCTACTCCCCTCTCTGCTGCCCCTACTGTGCGCCCTCTCAGCCCTGTGACAGCTCCTGTTGTTTCGCCTTCCCTGTGGCATGGTTGGTGGTGCAAACAGCCACATGGCCACAGATGGCCAGCTGTTTAAGAGTGGCCACCACAGTCAACCATCTCTGCGGCCCCTGCACTTTGCGGCCACAGGCTCTCAAATAAGTGAGCATCCATCTCCTCTCCTGCTCCCATGACTCAGTGACGGCTTCTTTGGGACACTCCATCCCAGCAGAGTTTACGTTAAAGGCAATGTGATGATGCACAGGACACTGGTGCCTTTAGGCAGGTACACATGGTGGGAAGTTTTATCTCTATTTGACCTGACTTGATGCAGACTTGAACTATGGCACTTAGATTAGCGAGCATTCACCAAAGAGGAAGAATTCCCGAGTCCTATGTGGAAGTGCCGAATTTCCAAATGTTAGGGGAAACCTAACATTTGCTGGGTATGCTCAGAACGGTGTTTGCACACATGCTATTTCATAACAATGTTCAGGGGGCTGGGGTGAGTCTCAGTGTCCTACTTTAGACTCAGAAGTTAACCAGTGCGGCCAGAGTTACACGATAACTAGATGGTGGAGCTGGGATTCAACCCTAGCTTCTAGGTTCCAGCCCAGAGTTCCTTCCGTGTTTCCATCCTGACTCTCAGGTTGGGAGATAAGCTCAGGTTTTAGACAGACTTTCCTTAACCCATCAATGTGAACAAGCATT
>NW_005372084.1:1437676-1442132 GCF_000412655.1 Myotis brandtii | reverse complement strand
CCCCCACCGTCCTCCTGGAAACAGCACCTTCCCTGTTTTGGAGAAGGGCTCTCCACTGCCATGTGGTCTGAATGGGGCTGCTGTTTTCCTACGAGATCCTGCCTCTCTGGCCACAAGACTGTTCCCGGAATGAACACCCGTCTAAGCTGGGCCAGTGAGTGGTGGGCCAAGTCCACCTGGCAACAGAGACACAGAGCCAGAAGGTAAAGACATCTTAAGGGAGACCCACAAAAACAGGCCCCCAAATCTTTGGAGCTGAGTCTCAGAGCTTCCCTCACAGCCTACTAATGAATCCCCTTCTTTGTTTATTAAGCCAGTTTCAATTTCTTAAAACCAAAAAAACCCTTTTAACTGTCAAGAGAGGAAGTCATGTTCCTTGTCAGAACCACTGTATCCCACTTTGTTACCTTTCTGTCCAAAAGAAATAGCCTTGTGCTAGTCACATGGGAAATACTCTAGGAAGATGCTTAGGAATAACAGAGTGATCAAAAATCAATACTAAATTGATGACAAAATTTGTACTCAATTGTGTAATGTCCTCGTGAACATCAAACATGACAGGACCTCATAGAGACCATCACTTTTATCTTGAAAACACATGTTCCTATAAACAGGAAAACCCAACACTGATTACTCAAAGGCTTTTTCCATAGAAGGTACAAAAAGACACCTAATATAGACCTGGTGTTAAATATAATCTTTCCTAACAACAGGGACTGCCTGCTTAAATTTAGCAGCCCCTCACGCCTCAGAACTACACAGGAAGGTACCAAAAATGCAACTTGGGCTTTCTTTGGCCAGAGGCAGCTGGCCAAAAGAAGTGGAAAACCTGGAAGATATGGGAAGCATGTGCCCTTCCCACTTACGTGGGGTATCCTCGCACCCCCTGCTCGGAGCACACGTCTGAGCTGGCCGTGCAGTCCACTTTAGCCACGTAGATTTTGGCATCTTCCATGCTGTTGTACTTGTCTCCCAGTTCATTCCAAGTAGGCTGCAGCCGCTGGCAGTGCCCACACCTATAACAAGGTGAGAGTAACAAGAGATGGGTTAGCTCACAATCAGTACAAAACCTCACTTCCCTGCTTTCAACCCACCCACCTGAAAGTCCCTGCAGTGTTCTTATCATGACATCCAAATTTAGCAAGGTACTGTGCTAGGTCCTCCTTGAGGTGCCCCTACTGACCTCCCCCCTCACCTCTGTGCCCCAGCTGCCTCCTTCCCTTGCAGTCTCCCCCTGTACTACACTGCAGTATCTGCAGTTTTCTGAAAGGGCCAGAGCCTGGCTTGCCCTGGAATCACTACATGCGCTCTGACGCTTCCTCCCTAAACCCACCTAGCTCCGTGGTCGGCAAACTGCGGCTCGCAAGCCACATGCGGCTCTTTGGCCCCATGAGTGTGGCTTGTCCTAAGCCTTAGGAGTACCCTAATTAAGTTAATAACAATGTACCTACCTATATAGTTTAAGTTTAAAAAATTTGGCTCTTAAAAGAAATTTCAATCGTTGTACTGTTGATATTTGACTAATGAGTCTGCCGACCACTGACGTAGCTAATTGCTGTTTGCCCTTCAGGTTTAGTTCAGGTGTCACTTCCTCCAGTCCTGACTTCTCAGGCTATTTGGTGCCCATTCTCTTCTCTTCCTCTACGGATGCAGCTTAGCACTTTTTGCTATAATTGCCCCGTTATTATTTAGTCAGGTCTCCTCTACCATTTACCCAATATCTGCAAATGCAAGCCTGCCCCAAAATTAAATCAATTCTGCATACTCTCCAATGAGAAGCTTTAAAAAAGTTTGTGTCCACTCACACTTCTAAATTTGATATAATCAAATATATGCTTATAATAGTCATTGTATGAATTTAACTACAGATATTTTTAAATCACCGATCATTTAAAATAATGTTAACTTGGAATTATTGCTTTGTGCTGTTCTTTACATGTCTTAACAGTATCAGCATCTTCCCCATCAACTAAATCTACTATCATATAGCTGATCTTCTTTATTGACTGCTGTCTGCAGGGCCATGATTGAATTCTAGAAACTTTATCTCAAGCTTCAAGCACAGTCATGTATCATTAGGGCACATGGTACTTTTTTCCCCATTCACCTGCTAAGTGTGCATGCATGATGTCTACAGTGTAACTGCTTGCTGTGCTGCTTTCTAAAGTGATCTTTCATGCTTTGAGGATGCTTGCTTATCCTCAAAATAATTTTTCAATAAAATAATTTCTCTTCTTTCCTGACAGATGATCTCTATAATACATACCTAAAGGAAGCACACAAAAAAGTGTGCTTAAGCCAATGTATCTTCCCTAAGCAGCTCTTTCTTGGGCAGCTAAGAGAATCCCTGCTTTATAAGATATTCCAAAACAATATGATTCCCTCTTTTCTGAAAGATAATTGTGAGGGAATTATATCTATGTATATGTAGTAAAAGGGCCGGGATGACAGCATTATCCTTTTCACAGCTGTGTTCCCTGTATCTAGCACATGCCTGTGGTATACTTAAGTGTTTGGCAATTTCTCAGTGATAGATCCACGGGTGCCATGTAGTTAGCACTTCTAGTTTGGGACCTTTCTGGCTACAGCATGAACCTCTGAGACAGCAGCTGCATTCAGAAGGCGTCTTGTGGCCATGCAGCAGAGCAAAGCTACCTGGTCCTCCCAAGGGGGTGGCCCCAACCTTCACCTCGCTGTCACCACCAGGTTTAGTGTGACCTGCAAACCAGCCCTACAGAAGATACTGGCACAAAATCTACAGCAGGGCTACCCTATATCTGTCAAGTTCAGAGCAAAAATACAAAGATCAGTGTTTTCACTGCAGGGTACCCCTGATCTCAAATCACATGTGGGCTTCCAGTATCCCACAGAAACTGAAACTAGAATGAGATGAGGGATTGGGGAGAATCCACTGCATATTCTATCGAGGTCCAATCGGCTGTTAAAGTGTTACTTTTAAATGTCATCATAGAAAACCCCACATATCTGTTTAAATATTTTGTAGTAGACTTTTCAGAAGCAAAATAAAAACTTTGCCTTAGCTGGTATGGCTAAGTGGATAGAGTGTCGGCCTGTGGATTGAAGGGTCCCAGGTTCGATTCGTCAAGGTCACATGCCCAGGTTGCAGGCTCCATCCCCAGTGGGGGGCGTGCAGGAGGCAGCCATCAATGATTCTCTCTCATTGATCAATGATTCTCTCTCATCTCTCAATGATCTCTCTCTCCCTCTCTCTTCCTCTCTGAAATCAATAAAAAATATTTTTTTAAAAAAGAAAGGTTATTCCTTAAAAACAAACAAACTTTAAGTTACTTTTTCTGGGGGCATCCGCCTAAAAGATCATAAACCACATAAATGAAAAAATAATTTACTTAATAACAAGAGCTCAAATTTGCCAGTCTTCTCCCTCACTCAGTCCAGGACTAGCTGGTGAGTATTACAGATTCTCCAAAATTAAAACTCCATTCCATGCATGGACTTATGTCTACGTAGTTTGTTTTCTTCAAAAAAATAAAGAGAAAATAGAGTCAGATTTATTCCACTGGAATTAGCTCCAATTAAGTATTGTACATAACTGAAATAGTTACTCTAAGAATACTCCTTCCCAAAGTAACTATTAATACTGAATAATTATTTTATGTACTTTTCTCTACCACAGTGGTTCTAAAAACCCAAGTCAGTTGGTTCTTGGGAACTTGAAACACTGTTAATACATGATAGCTGTGACTCAAACCCGCCCCCGAAAGTTGATTTAACTCCAAATAAACTGAATAAAATCCAGTAATAACTTGAATATGGGGAAAAAGGGAAAAAAGTTCCTCCAACTTCGCCAGCACATTTTCTGAATAGGCCGTTTTTCTTAGGCATCTTCCCTCTGTTCCTCCTTAAATCCCTTTCCCACATCTCAATGAGCTTCTCCCCCACACTGGGAAAGGAGGCCAAATTCTGCAATAAAGCCTGCAAACTGCCTTGTGCCCAAACACTAGCTTTCTGCTCTGCCCCGTGAGAACTTCCCTTCACTGCGGCATCCAGGAAGAAAAACACCACCTGTGCCGGTGTGAATGACAGGAAGTCCTCCGCTAGGACAACTCCCAGGGTAGGGGTCTCTGAGGGTAGCCCCTGCCCCAGAACCACGGCAAGAGGTAGCGTCCTTCCTACGCGGCGAGTTCTGCCATCTCACACTTTCTGGATGAGCAGGCCCCAAGAGAGCAGAGGGGGAGGAGCCAGAAGACAGCCTTGAGCTGAGGGCCAGTGGGCTCGGTCACAAGAGCACAGCCCCATCCACTGGAGCTGCGGGGGCGTCCCCGGGCGGCGCAGGAACCCTCTTCTGCCTGGGCCACCCTTCCCACCCTAGGAGCACACAAAGTAGGAATTCACACCTCTGTGAGTTCCTGTTTTCCCATTAAACCCTCAGGCAGACGATTAGCCCTGCGGCGCGTGCACAGAGTCCGCGGCGGGA
>NW_005372084.1:1428942-1436824 GCF_000412655.1 Myotis brandtii | reverse complement strand
GAGAGCCGGGGCGGGAGAGGTGGGGGTCCTGGTTCCCGGGTGAGGTCTACGTGCCAGGCTGTCGGCACTTCCCGCGACAGTTCGGGTTAGTCCCACCGGGCCCCTGCGCTTCCCCAGACCCAAGCAGTGCCCGCTCTGTTCAGAGCGAGGGTGAATGTTGGAGGGTCGGAGACCAGGCAGGAATGCCACCGAGGGAATGTCAGCCTCGGTTAATCTTGGCATACAGAGACCCGGCCTTTTGGGCAAGGGGAAGAAAAGAGATGACTGTCAGCAGAATGTGGGAAATTGAGCAAAAGTGGGTGGGGTGTGCACCTGAATGAGTCAAATTCTTGGCGAGACATCAACTGTGATTCTGAGTCTGAGCTCAAAGGTGTGATGGAACCCTTGCTGTTATCCCTGCCCTGCCTTAACTTGGGGGAGAAAACGGGGGAAAGTCAGAGCTGCCTCTCGGAGACAAGTCCTGCAGGCCTCCTCCTTACAAGACCAGCTGGTGTGTCTTACTGTGCCCTACGTCGTGGTGCAGGAGAGTTATAAAGATGAATGACAGCATCCCTACTCTGGCCGAACCTTGTCCCTTGTGGAATGGCTGAAAGACATCCCCTGGTCTTGGGCACCTCACAGTTCACACCTCACAGCCCTTATTGCCTGTGGTAACTGAAGGCTCAGACCCTGCCCTGGGGTCTGAAACTAAATTAGGGACAATCCATGGTTAGCTTCCTGGATCCTGCTTGGCCCTTGATTATCCTCAGTCTGGGAAACTGGAGGCGGTGACTCCAGGCCTGGCATCAGGGGAAGAGCCCACTGACTCACCCATCATTACAGCCTACAGCCTCAGGTTCAGCCACCGCTGAACCTTTAGCCATGATTTGCCCAATACCAAAACCATTACTTTCCATTCAAAACCTATTCTCCTCCCCACTTAAGCTTGAAACATGAGAACCGTTTCCCACTCGCTCTCTCATTTCCCTTATCTGCTATAATTCAAACCAAGCACATTTCTTAGAGCTATCATTGCTTCCAGTATTCTCAGAATTTATACCCTGAACTCTTAATACTGGCCTGTTGCAATAGCTTTCTAAGGAAGGACCTCTTTTCTTCAAGATTAATTTTCCTAAGCCTGCCTTTGACCATGATAGTTTGCTGCTCAACACCCCAACCTCAAGGTAAGACACATTCTCAAGGCCCTCTGTTGCCAGGGTCTTTCTCAGCATCTAGAAGGGTTCAGGAATCTGGAAAAGGGGCTGCATGTAAATTAATAAAGAGACTAGAAATATAAATTTGGAATACATGGGGGAGCCAGAGGAGTCTTAGATAAAGTAACCAAGTTCTCTCTGAATCTCCGGACCCAGGGCTTTTTTGCCTATAGCAAAGCAGATATCCATATCAAAAGGTAAGCTTGGTATACAGTAGGCATTGTCAGGTTGGGGGAACTGCCCTCAGCTGTCTGGCAGCAGGCAACCATTTGTATCTTCTGGTTTTGGGAAATGCCTACAACTGTTCAGCTGTTTGGCCAGCAGCAGGTAATAACATGTAGATCTTCAGGTTTGAGGAAATGCTTTCAGCTATTCCAGCAACAGGTAATATGATTCAGCCCTGCTGAATATAGAAGCCCATCAACCTTTTGAGGACTTCTTGCATTTATTATGCCCTGCTGGATTTAGCTTCCAGCACTCTGTGATGTGATTCCATGTGCTTTGTGTCCATATAAAACTCACTATTAAACATCCAGGGATCCTCTCCAATAACCTATTGCCAGACTCTCATCTCTATCCTCCCGCAAATCTCATACTTCCCAAACCCTTCCACTGTGACGTTGGGAAATTCCAACAAAAGATTAGCACACATTCTTATTGCATCCACTTCTTTCCTTAGTACAAATGTAGAAACACAGGAGCCCTCTAACTGTTAACTACTCTTTCACACCTGAGTCCCTTAGAGCCAGGAAATGCAGAAGGTAGCTTTCCTGCTCCCCATTGCTCTTCCCTAACCATTTCTTCGCCTTCTCCTGGCCAACCCCCAGCTCCCATTTAATTGATGCCATTAGGTGTGGCATTTACTGCTCTTCTGCTCCCTGTCATCTATCTACGTTCGTCATCTAACTTCTTCCAGGTCACTCCCCCCCACCAGCACCCTATCCACTGAAGACTTTGCTTCTGGGCCACCCCTTTCCTGTCTTCATTCCTGGTATCTTCAACATCTAGGTGGTCATCTATTTGCCCTTCAGAGACTCTCCAAAAAAAGAAACCCTAGAACTTGGCATCACAAGAAACTGCACTGTCTCCAAAATCCTGATTAAAGGCATCCAACTCTGCCCAATACCTGCACTTACAGATTTACTGCTCTTCTGCTCCCTGTCATCTATCTACGTTCGTCATCTAACTTCTTCCAGGTCACTCCCCCCCACCAGCACCCTATCCACTGAAGACTTTGCTTCTGGGCCACCCCTTTCCTGTCTTCATTCCTGGTATCTTCAACATCTAGGTGGTCATCTATTTGCCCTTCAGAGACTCTCTCCAAAAAAGGAAACCCTAGAACTTGGCATCACAAGAAACTGCACTGTCTCCAAAATCCTGATTAAAGGCATCCAACTCTGCCCAATACCTCTTGCACTTACAGTTCACTTTGCTCAGTATCCCCTCATCATGACCTGTGAGCTGCCAATCCCACCATCTCACTGTCTCACCATCCCTTGCCTCCTATTTTCCCTTGCCTCCTGATCAAATTACATCCCATGGATTTTCATCCTTATACTGACTACCTTGCCATGCTCTCCTGCAGTGATGCTGAAAAGCCTAAAAGTTAGTTTGTTTTTCCACTGGATGCAATCCCCTCTCCACCCTCCTTCAGTCATCATCCCTCTCAGCTGTCAACGTGACCTCATAATTCTCTCAGAAATTGAAGCCAAAAAGCATGCCCTCCCTCATCTTTTCACCACCAAATCTGTACAGCCCTGCACGAGCCTCTTTCCCCTCTTCCTCTGGTTACACGGATAGAAATTACCCTCCTCCTAGCAAGGCCAGTCCAGGTCCTAATCCCTGGAACCTCCAAGTGTGACTGTACAGGACAAAGGAGACTTTGCGGGAGTGATTAAAGATGAAAGATTTTCAGGTGGGGAGATAATCCTGGATATCTGGATAGGCCCTACGTGTAATCAGAGCGTCCTTATAATAAAGAGGCCAAGGAAACTTGACTGTGGATGAGCAGACGGTGTGACCAGAGCAGAGAGAGGTTTGAAGATGCTTCACTGCTGACGGAAGACGGAGGAAGGGACAATGAGCCAGGGAATGCAACTCAGAAGCTGGAAAAAGCGAAGATACAGATTCTTCCCTAGAGCCTCCAGAGGGGCCTTTGGCCCTACTGACAATTAGACTGTAGTCCAGTGAAACTAGTATTTGAACTTCTGACCTCCAGAACTGGAAGAGAATAAATGTGTGTTTTAAGTCCCACAGTTCGTGGTAGTCTGTTAGAGCAGGCATAGGAAACTCATACACCATCTCAAATTAAAGATCTCGCTCCCTCCGCTCTCTCTCCTGCATTAATTTCAAATGTTCTCTCTCTATTGGATCATTTTCATCTTTGTACAAACATACTTTAGTACCTCCTAACTTAAATGTTTTTAAAGTCCCTCGACCTCATGATGCCCCAGCCACTATCCCAATTCTTTGTATTTTATTTTATTACTTTCAGAGAGAGAGGACAGGAGGGAGGGAGGGAAGGAGGGAGGGAGGGAGACATCGATATAAGAGAGAAACATCGGTTGGTTGCCTCCCACACGTGCCTGGGCCCTGCAACCTGGGTGTGTGCCCTAACCAGGAACCAAACCCGCCACCTTTTGGTGTACAGGATGACACTCCAACCAACTGAGCCATGCTGGCCAGGGCTATCCCAATTCTTTAGTTTCCCTTCATAGCAAAATCTTTCAAGAATTATCTTCATTTCACTTTTCATTCATTCTTTAGCGCATGCCATTCTGGTTCCCATGCCCACCATACACCCGTCACCGAAGATGTCTACATTGGCAAGTCAGAAGAATACTTTGCTCTCCTCATCTCCCAGGCTTCTTGGCAGCTTCAGTACAGTTGATACTGGCCCCCTATAGACCTGCATCTGGATCAACACTAGCCTCAGCTTCTAGGATATGCCCCTACCTTACTCCTCATTCCTCAACCTAACTTCTAGACGTAAGTTTCTTAGGGCTTAGTCTCCAACCCACTTTTCTTCTCTCTACACTCACTCCCTAAGTGATCTCATTCATAGCTATGGCTTTAGACACTGTCTATATGTGATGACTCCAAAATTGATATTACCAGCTGGGGTCTTTCTCTATCTACCTGGTATCACCACTTGTTTATCTTACAGGTGTAGCCAATACCAAACTTGTGATTCCCCACAGCAATCTGCTTGTCCTTTAGTTCCTCCACCTCTGTAAATGGCTGCTGTTTGCTCAAAGCAGAAACACCGGTTACGTCCTTTGTTCCCCTTTATCCTTATTGCTGTGTCTCAATCCGGAGTCCAGCCCCCACCGCACATCAGCAGGCTCAATCATTTTCATTTCTGAAACCCAACTCCAGTCGACTGATTGCTTCCACTACTGCCATATCCCTTCTCGTTGTGTCATCTGAAATAGTCTCCTAATTGCTATGTTACCATCCATGTGTCCCTCCCATCTGTTCTTCAGATAGCAGCTAGAATTGAATCACCTCCTTTTTCACTTAATGTCCTTCAGTGGCTTCCTTGTCACCTTGAATAAAATCCCAGCTCTTCGCCTTGACTTTCCGGGGCCTTCGGGAAAGACACAATCTCCTCCTGCCCTGCTATTCCGGCTGCCCTAGGTTCTAGCCATTTCGGATGATTCTTAGTACCCTCCACATGTTTCCCTCCTCTGCACCTACAGTGCCCAGTGCTTGCTCCCTCTCTTGTCTTCCCCTGTGACTGGCCTCCTTGTGCCCTCAGGCCTCCTGCCTCCATATCACCTCCTCAGGGACACCTTCCCCAAGCATCTCTCTGGAGCAGCCTCCCTCTGCCCACTGTGCTCTCCCCATCGCTGCACCACCGCATGGCTCCTTTCCCAACTTGATGCTGTTTTGTTGCAGATCTGTGTGTTAAGTTAATGGGCCTTCTCCATTGGTGAGCCCCACGAAGGTCACACATACCTGTCATATTCATCACTATCTCCTGGAACCCAAACTCCTGGCACAGAGTAGATGCTCAACAAGTGTTGGGTGAAGGAGCCCATCTTTCTACCCAAATCTCTCTCCCCGGTTCCACTAAGACTCGATGACTTAGTCTTGGCTGTTCCCTTTGCTGGGAATGACATTCCCCTCCTTGCATCAGTCACAGTCCTGCCTTTCCTGGATGGTCCATCAACAAAAATGCCCCCAAACCGCTCAGTCCCCTCCTTGCATCAGTCACAGTCCTGCCTTTCCTGGATGGTCCATCAACAAAAATGCCCCCAAACAGCTCCCCCCCCCCCCCCCCCCGGGCTGTGCTCACCTTCCTCTCAAGTCCCAGGCTCAGAGAGATGGACCTGTGGCTTTGTATGACAGCAGCTACCAGTGCCCCTACTAGAGCCCCACCCTGAGCAGCCTGAAGACAGAGAAGTTAAATTGCACAACAGTGAAAACAACTTTCTCAGGGAAGACTTTTCTAACCCCCGGCAGGGTGCAGCTCCCTGCCCTCAAGGTGCTGCCATATTGTCCTTTCTCTCATACCCCTGAACAGAAGAGTCATTTGTCTGTGTAATTTTTGGTAAGTGTCAGGCTTCCACTCTAGACTCCATGGGGCGAGGCGTGTAAGCATGGTGTCTAGTGTAGGCTGTTGAATGAATACACGAAGGAATCGATGAAAAGTCACATTTGTTTGCCTTTAGATAGTGGCTTCCTTGACCAAGAACCCTGCCGATTACAGCCCTGGCCCCAGCAAATAAGGCAAAGCCTCTTGTGTGTAAGCTGTCCTCAGCCCAGTGAACACAATGGTCACCAAACTGGGAGGAACTGCTCGTGACTAGGCAAACCCTGGCGTTCGCTGTCACCTCCTGAAGGTAAAATGAACCCCCGTGTGTGTCGTTTGGGGAAGAGAGCCCTGCAGAACGTTGTTCATACAGAAACCCAACTGCCACCATCTGAGCCGCTTTAACAGGTGCGTCCTGAGCTATTGTTGGGCTGACAGTGCTACCTTTGGCAGGCACTGCACACGTTTGCATCCTGTCGTTCTGTTGGGCAGAGCATTCAAAAAGGTGTCTACAAGGAGAGAAACCATACTTTCCTCATTGAGCTTTTGTAACTGTTCAACGTGATTGTTGAGAAAGAGGGCGGAGCTGGAGGGCTGCTCTCATCAGAGAACATGTAAAGGGAAAGACTGGAGCGACTTCCCAGCCTGGAGTCACCCCGAGCAGCAGAGCTATCGTCAGTGTTTTAAAATGGCTGATGGGAATTCAATAACTACCCACATAACTTCCTTGGACAACACTGTCCACTTCCTCCTAAACAATAAGCACAAGAAAGCACACTGTAGCATACTAGATTCAGTTGGGGGAGATCAGTCTTTCAAAATCCATGTGAGCTCCATGCCAGGGAAAATAGGAAGAGCTCCTCTGCTGAATGTACTGTGACCACTAAGCTGAAAACTGTGCTGTTTCTCAAAGTCCACGGATAGCTGGCCCTTGCTTTCCTCACTGTGGCTCACTTAGTCCTCGCACATGCTGACTCCTACGCGCCTTCTCACCTGTCAGTCTCCCAGGCCTCATGTGCTGGAGGCTATTACGGCCGTCCTCCCACGGACCCCCTCGGTGAGGGGCCAATGTGCTGATGCAGAAGCTTGCCGGTCAGCACCCGGTTTGAGAACAGGAGAGCAGTCCTCCCACCAAGGATGAAGGCCACTCACTCACTCAGCAGCTCCACCCTTCTCTTGGCCGTGCTAGCTGGCGTTGATGGCCTTGGCCGTGGCCTGCGATGTTCCTATGAGCATGAGGACAAGCTTCTCTCGTGGTGCCTAGAGGCCAGCTCTTAATGGTCGCCTGAATCCCAGGTCACTTCCAAGTCCAGAATCCAGGATAATGGTTTACCTACCTGAGTGGTTCTCCATGCTGGCTGCAGTTGGCAGTCCGCTGGGTCCGAAGAGGAGTACGGCTGCCCTAGCCTGGCTCCCAGAGCTGACAAGCACTGGGATTACCCGGTGCACAGTCGGCCTCTGCTCCTGGGGTCCCTGGGCAGGGGCACTGCAGGACCCTCAGAGCACAATGTGGAGCAGACACCGAAGGGATGCTGATGTCCCTGCAAGTTAATAGGTATTTTCTTAAGAAAAGGCCCTTAAGACTGGGTTAAAACAAGACAAAACAGTCAGGAATAATGTCCAAATTATGCCATAATACTGCTCAGATCAAGGTGCTATTGCTACCACCTTTGGGTGCAAACTTGGCCTAGGCCACCTCTGCTGCAGGCCACCCGATGTGACCGCTACAGCTTCTGCCCTGCCACCACCCGTGCAGGAATGGATGTCACATGACACCTGCTTCACAAAATTGGCTTCCAATGGAAGCCCCACCATATTAGGGCTGAGTGATCTGCACTCTAGTTCTAACTTGGGGATATGAGGTGGGAAGCCCTGCAAACACAGGAAAGGCTTTCGAAGAAGCTGGGAGCCTAAGAGAATGGCCAGATAAAGCTGGCATGGGGGCAGGAAAGAAAAGATGTGTTTATTTGCCAAAAGACTTTGCAGAGATTTTCATATGTGAATGCACCCTAGGAATCTCTAAAAGCATCATATGCAGTGTTTTCCAACTGATCTGATCATGGACTCCTTTTTTTAAAAAATATATTTTTTATTGATTAAGATATTACATATGTGTCCTTATCCCCACGTTATCCCCTACCTCCCCGCTTAT
>NW_005372084.1:1392156-1427252 GCF_000412655.1 Myotis brandtii | reverse complement strand
GGTAATTGCTGCAAGCACCTCTGAGGGAAAGCGGCCCTCGACCAACAAGTTCTGCCTGCTGCCAGACAGTCCAGTTTCTCCCCGTATGAGTCCTGGGTCCCCAGAGACTTCCCGGAACCGGGGTTAGCAGTCGGGCAAAAAGACAGCCACGTCCTCAGGTGCCAGCCCCTTTCTGCGCGCACGCTCGAGCCTCCGTACCTCTGCACTTTACTTTCACAGCTCCTCTGAGTCTCAGTGTGCTTTTCTCTTTCCTTCTAGTTGTAGAATTTCCACTCAGCCAGCCTTCCTGTAGTTCTGGATGATGTCCGTTTTGTCTTTTCGTTGTATTTTTGAAGTTGTTGTGGGAGGCAGCAATTTCCGGTGTTTACCTATGCCGCCATCTTGGTTTCTCCCATGGACTCCTTTTTGTTCCAGGTATATCTTGTGTCATTATTGCTCTGAAGAACACTTTTCGAAAGGCTTTATTACAGTTAAGGAATATTTCCGGTGGGAAGATAATTGTCTGTTTTCACTTGCAATAGCTGTGACATCCCCTCCTCCATTTCATGTACTTAGTTACTAGGAAATTCACTCAAGTATGTGTCAGTGTCTAGTTTGTGTCAAGCAAAATCCTAGGTGCTGGAGATTCAGCGACAATTGAAATAGGCAAAAACAAGCAAACAAACCCTGCTATATTGGAACTTCAATTCTCGCTGGAGAAAGAGCCAACAGACAGGATACAGAAGACCTATGCCACGCTGGTCAGTGGTGAGTGCGAAGGAGAAAACGCAAGGGAGGGAAGGAGACAGGAAGTGTGGGGTCCCGATGGGACTGGAATTTTAAGAAGGGCTCATCGGGGTTTTTGAGTACAGATGTAAGGGAAGTGAGGAAGCAGCAGATGTGAATATTTGGAGGAAGGGGATCCCGGCTGAAGGAACAGGAACCGCAAAGGACTCGGTGGAACGGATGAAGGGGTATGAGACAAGGTGGTCAGAGATAATGGGCACAGAGGGAGGCAGTTCAGAGTGAGAACATTGGCTTTTATAGATGAGCAGGGAAATCGTGGGAGGGTTTTCAGCAGGAACATGATGGTTCTGACTTCCATTTCAACAGCATTGCTCTGAAAGCTGTACTGAGGAACGCCAAGGGTGCAGGCGTAGAAGTCCTGTTAGGAGCAGGCCAATTAGGGAGCTATTATCATATCTCAGCCGGAGATGTTGATGACTCACGCTAGGTTGGAAGCAGCAGGGCAATGAGAAGTGGTCAGATTGCAGATCTGTTTTGATGTAAATGCCAACAGGGTTTGCTGGTTGAGCAAATGAGGGCTGAGAGAGAAAGAAGGGCATAAATGATGACTTTGAGGTTTTTAGCCAGAGCAACAGGGAGGACTGAGATGTTGTTAATTTTGATGGGAAACACATGTGGGGGGATATATTTTTTACACATATTCAATTGGAGATGTCTGTAGATACACAGAGTAGGCAGTGGGATATTTGAATTCTAGGCAGAGGTGTGGTCCAGAGATAAATTTGAGAGTCATTAGCAGGTGGATGGTACTTAAAGCCATGAGATAGGATCAGATGAATGTTTGAGTGAGAGTAGAGAAGAGAATGATCCAAGGGCTGAGCCCTAGGCACCTCACTGTTTAGAAGACCAGAAGATGGGGAGGGACAGAAAAAAGAGGCTGACAAAGAATAGTCAGGGAGGTAGGAGGACAACTTGATAATTGCGGCCCTGAAGGCTAAGAGCAGAAATGTTTCCAAGGAAGGGAGTGAGCAGTTGCTTCAAATGTGCTGATACGTCTTGGTTTGGCCTGAGCTATGCTAGTTTATACCCATGGACTTGGTGCAATCATTACTAGCACCCCATTCACTCTCCAATGTGCCCCATCATCCTACTGACAGGTCAGGTGTGATGAGCATTAACACTGACCTCTGGATTTGGCAATGTGTACATCACCAGTGACCTTGATCATGGTGGTCCGGGTGCAGACACGGCAGTAACAATCTGATTGAAGTGGTTTCAAGAGGGACAGGGAGAGAGGAATTGGAAACAGTGAGTATAAACAACATGTCCAGGAACTTCTCTTGTCAAGAAAAGGCAAGGGATGCAACAGAAATGAGAGGGGAGAATGCAGCCAAGAGGATGGCTTCTTTTTTTAATATGAAAAAACAAATCAGCACATTTCTAGGCTGATGAGGCTGATCCAGAAAAGAAAACATTGATGTGGCAGGAGAGAGAAGGGAGGCTTTCTGGGGCTATGTCCCTGCGTGAGTGTGGGGGATATCACTAGGTACATAGGAGGAGAGGTTGGCTGGCCCCAGGAGCAGGGACAGTTGTCTATAATAAGAGAGGGCAGGCACAGTAGGTGAGCACAGATCCAGAGAGGTGGGTAGATGTAGTTGGTGGTGGGAGTTTATATCGGCCTTTTTCTAGTTATTTTGTCATCATAATGGGAAGCAATAACATGTGCTAAGACTGGAGACGGGGGAAGAAGATTGGAGTTTGGGGAAGGAAGGAAAGGTCTGCAATAGCGGTCTAGAAAAGGAGAGAGTGAACGCACCAGGGCAGGTATGATTACCTGGTGGCTTTGATGGCCTACTTGAAGTCACTGTGACATACCTTGTTTTTCTCCAGGTATGTTCTATTGTGTGATATTGCCACAGAGTAGGCAAAGTGCTGGATTTAGCCAAGTGAAGTAGCAAAGGCAGAGAGAGGCAACAGAGAAGAGTGTGTGTAGGGGAGAAATTATTATACTTGACCAGGGAATTTAAGCTGGCTAAATTAATGGAACAATTATTATTATTTTTTTAATCCTCACCAGAGGAGTGAGGATATTTTTTTCCACTGATTTTTAGAGAGAGTGGAAGGGAAGGGGAAGAGGGAAAGGGAGAGGAAGAGAGAGAGAGAGAGTGAGAGAGAGAGAGAGCGAACATCGATGTGAGAGAGAGAGAGAGAAACATCGATGTGAGAGAGACACATCAATTGGTTGCCTACGGCATGTGCCCTGACTAGGGGCAGGGATTGAACCTGCAACCCAGGTATATGCCCTTGACTAGGAATTTAACCCATGAAACTCCGGTGCACAGGCTGATGTTCTAACTGAGTCACTCATCTCTGCATCTCTACTCTGCTGGGCAGGCTGGTTTCCTTACTGCTCCTGATAGATGTTGCATTCATTTTTAACTCTTTTCCTCCTTTTCTCATGCTGTACTTTCCTGCTTTTCAAAATTCAAATCACTATATGTACCAAACTGCAATAGTGGTTATTACAAGGAAAGGAGTGGATCTGCCTAAGACCAAAGCTGGACTGGGAAAACAAAGACCCATTCTTTCCCCCTCCCACCACCAGGCTAGCAAACACCAAATAATAAATGAGAAGTCTGCTCCTACGGCATGTGCCCTGACTAGGGGCAGGGATTGAACTTGCAACCCAGGTATATGCCCTTGACTAGGAATCTAACCCATGACCCTCCGGTGCACAGGCTGATGTTCTGAGTCACTCATCTCTGCATCTCTACTCTGCTGGGCAGGCTGGTTTCCTTACTGCTCCTGCTAGATGTTGCATTCATTTTCAACTCTTTTCCTCCTTTGCTCATGCTGTACTTTCCTGCTTTTCAAAATTCAAACCACTATATGTACCAAACTGCAATAGTGGTTATTACTAGGAAAGGAGTGGATCTGCCTAAGACCAAAGCTGGACTGGGAAAACAAAGACCCATTCTTTCCCCCTCCCACCACCAGGCTAGCAAACACCAAATAATAAATGAGAAGTCTGCTTATGGGGAGGGGGTAAGAGCCTGGAGAGACACCTCCTTCTCTTTGGCACCCGGAAAAGACTGAGGGTGGAGCAGGAATATTGAGGAAAACACTTGGAGCCCTAACCTCCATCCTAAACACAAGGTAATGCTAGAGAAATTGAAGCCAGTGGTGCACTGAAGGTAACCATAACAACAACAAAATTCAAATCCACCTCAACTTCTGATACTAATGGCAGATTTACTCAACCTCCAATACTAATGGCCTAACAGAAGAGGTGTGCTCATTTACAGATACAAATACTATTTACCTCAATGTTGATTATTCTATACATGATGTCCAACATTCAGTTAAAAAATTACAAGACACGCACACAAACAAGTTAAAACCAACCAAGCCAAGAGACAAAGCAATCAACTCTTAATAACATTCAAGAAATTATGCTCTCTGTAAAATTAGATGAGCCGTAAGATGAGGTGTCAATAATGTGACACTGAGATGGAAGCAGAACCATAAAGAAAAAGAAATGAGGTGTTGAAGAATGTTTTAGAATTAAGCACATAATATCAGAGCTTCAAAACATATATATGTGTGTATAGATAGAGTCCCCAAAATGTGTATGTGTGTGTGTGTGTGTGTGTATATATATATACACATAAATATACCATAATGTAAAAAATAATGCAAAATGGGAAAAAAGGTATAAAGAGCATATTTATTGAATGTTCTTGTGAGTAAAGAGCATATACTGTGGGAAATTCATTGTTTATTGCCACAAATATTTTTCAAAAATATACACTTTCTCTGACTCTTACTAGTAGGATTTCATGGTAATCTTTTTATAGACACCATACTAGCTTTATTCTTGCTTAATGATTGTTGCTAATCCAGTAATCTAGTCTGAAGATAGCAAAAAAAGCATTGGAGCCACAGGCTATGCTGATTAGGGAGTTTGGTCTCTGCAATTGCTCTACTATCTGTATTGAAGCCACTCTGCCTGGCACCAGGCTTCTGACTAGGCCTCCAAGCTGCCACATGAATATCTGTCTCTTCAGCTCAATTTTTGTATTCGACTGTTATTGTGTCAACAAAGATTGGCCACCATCCAGGGGCGCTGCTCCCACAGCTACGAGCCTCTTGTTCAGTGAAGTGGTTCCTTCTTTGAGGTCTCCAGCCAGCCCAACTTCACCAGGTTGCATATCACCACGCTTACAATCCCCTTTACACGTTGGGAAACTTTGCCGCCAGAGCTAGAAACCTGTTCTTCACTTATGACAGCAGCCTGATGTCTGAGTCCAGGCTGACTGTCCTGGGCGATGCCAACAGTCCACACACCAGCCAGACTTCACAGGGCATGTTCCAGGCTAGTCACGCCCACCTTTTCTCCCAAACGCAGCCCTCCCAGCCTGGAGACTCCGTGGGGACCAGGACTTGACCTATTTACTTCCTAGGAGGTCATGCCATGCCTGGAAGGAGGGATTAATTTCTGCCTTTTTGATGATGTGCTTTCTGTGTAAATGATGTTTTTCCCAATTTTGTATTTCTTAGATTATTATTTAGGAATTGGTTATGGATGAATGAAATTGCATGCAAAAGCCAAACCTCTTTACCTGAAAGCTCCTGTCCATTTGGGCTACTGGGACAGAACACCACAGACTGGGTGGCTTGAAAACAACAGAAATGTATTTCTCCCAATTTTGGACGCTAGGAAGTCCAAGATCAAGGTGCTGGCAGATTTGGTGTCTGGTGAGAGCCTGCTTCCTCGTTGACGGACAGCAGTCTTCTCACTGTGTCCACACATGGAGCAAGGGGCAAGGCCACTCTCTAGGATTTCGTTTATTAGGACACAAATCCCATTCCTGAGGGCTCCGCTCTCATGACCCAATCATCTTCCAAAGGCCCACCTCCCAACACCATCACATTGCGGGTTAGGATTTCAGCTAGTAAAATTCGGGGGAATATGAATATTCAGTCTATAGCAGTTCCAGAATTTTTAAAATAAAATCATACTTAACTTAAGCGTAGTGATTAAAGCAGGGTTTTCTTCCCTTCCTTTGCTTTTAAACAACATGGCCCTTCTTAAGTTGAGAAGTTAGAGTTGTCATTCTCTTTTTGCATTGTAGATTAAATATACTGCAAATTAGACCTTGTCTTCATGATTAGAGAGAATCTACTTATGAATTTGTTTGCTTTGAATTGAAAAGTTGAAGTGAAAGTTAATGTCTTCAATCTCCAATGAAAGACTCCTCAGCCCCTACTGTGTTTTATTTTATAAATAGCTGATTTAGTAGCATTGAAACACTTACATGTACATCAATTCAAAGTGAATTAGCACCCATCTGTGAAAAAAAAAAAATGACTCATCACTGGTGCATTTGTGTCCAAAGAACATCAGTTTATTCCTCTAAACTTCCAAAGAATAATGCCTCATTCAATAGATCTACTTTATTTAATGAGCATATCCAAATTTCGTTTTTCTGAGTCAAAATTTCTGGCATGTAAGGCAATGAAATTAATTTTAAAGTTGTTTATAAACAGAGAACCTTATGGAAAACTTTGAGAGACGTTTTTAAAAAATACACAAGTACATTTTCATCTACTCTTTTTAAATTTTTAGTAAAATTATATCTTCATAGAAATAAAATCTCCTTTTAAAGTATTTTAGTCTAAATTTAGTTTCTTCTGGAGTTGTCATTATTTTCTGTTTTTCCTGTTTTTAATTCTATGTATGCAAAAAAGATCAAAGTTTAAGACACTTTAAAGCTGCATTAAGGCCTTCGGTCATCATGCTTACAGATAATGGGATAAATGTGAAAGAGTGTACCTTTTGACCAACATTAAAAATTAGGTCTTAAATATCGAGTATTTAGTCAGTTGTGCCTTCTTGCTCAGTGTTTTACTAAACATGGAAGGATCTACAGCCTCACACATGTGGGTCAGACATAATATAAAATAAACCAAATGCATTTAATGATGGGCAAACCCCAGTGATGTAACTCACTTTTGTGCTCCATTAAAAATCTCTTTGCATTTTTCATAAACAGAGTGGCGTTACTGCTGTTGTTCCAGCCAAATCCCAACGCACCCAGTGGCATCCTCCCTCTCCTATCGGACGAAGAGCCCCGGGCGTTCCTAGGTGTGTGGTGTTGCTACGCACAGTCAGGCAGAGTGTCGGCATGGCAACTGCTTACATCTGTGTCCCCGGGCTTGCCGAGTCTGGAATTTCTGAGTTATAGGACTGTCTCTGCCAAGGACTTGCTGGCAAAGTGTCTGCAAAACAGACACAATAATGAGGACCTCATATGGATTTTAAGAAATGCCCTGCACCCTGGAAACATATTTTGGAAGAAGTGAAGGAAGAAATCCACTCTCTTTGAGAAAAAAAAGTTTCCATAGCAGATCTAAACTTTGTCCCTTGCATAAGACAATAAAGGCTGATTTTTAAGTGGGAAAAAAAAAAAGGCTCGCAGCAGGAGAGCTCTAAAACCAAGTCCAAATGGTCCCAGCTTTGAGGCTCTGGAGTGTCCCTCCTCATTACACCTCTGCCATCCTGTCCGGTCGGGCCAACAGCGTGACTGAGGTTGGCTGGTGGGAGATGCAGACTCAGAGTGTCCATTATGAATGAGTTGACTTGTGCACCCCAACCCCTCAAACTCATGTTGAAGCCCTCACCTCAGTACCTCAGAATGTGACTAAGTTACTGAGAACTTTAAAGAGGTGATGAAGTTAAAGTGAGGTCATTTGTGGGCCCTCCTCTACCAGGGCTGGTGTCCTTATAGGAAGAGGAGATTAGGGCACAGGCACACAACGAGGGAAGACCATGTGAGGACACAGGGAAGAGACGGGCATCTGCGAGCCCAGGAGAGAGGCCTCAGAAGAAACTAACCTGCCAACTCCTTGGTCTGGAACGTGCAGCCTCAGAACTGTGGGATGTAAATGTCTGCTGTGAAAGCCCTCCTGCCTGTGGTATTTTGTTACAGTAGCTCTAGCTACGCACACACCATCCCAGTCTTCCCTTCACTTGGTGAGCCTGAGCCTCAGAGTATCCTTCCATTGTGGAGGGACACGGGCGTCCCGGCGATGGAGCCTGCTGACTCGAGGGCTCTGCCTGTCCTTACACAGCTCATTGAAGGAGGCACCATGCTGCCGTCATGGTGAACTTCCTTCTCTTTCCCTCTCCACGCTTTTTGGCACAGCCAAGGATGACAAGGCTGATGATCAAGAGACTAAGTAAAGTTACCAAGAGAACCCCAGCCACAGTGCCAGGTGTGAGCAGAGACCCCCTACACCTCCGCACTGCTCACAACCCATGGCACCTGTGACTGTCAGGAGGGCACTTCTTACAGAGCATATGGCTGAAATCATTGCTGGTAACCTCAAGGTGGGCATTTAATCCGAGTTAGACTGTTTTTGCCATTTGTGGGTTCACATTTCAACCCACATCCAGTCATTTCTCATCCTCTCCCACCCATCAGCATAGCATCTTATCAGCTGAAATTTACTTCCAACACCAAGAACCCTTTGGCTTTGCAGTGCTGCCTGACAGCATCTACTGACTGTACATTTGTTCAGTTTGTTGATGCTTCTCAGATTTCGGATCACTAGATGAAAGGCACTCGACCCTCCAGATTTTGGTAGCTGTACAGTAATGTCTCCAGAATATGAAATTATCACCGAGTCCCCCTTTTGATGATCATTTGGTGACAGAGGCGACTCTGCATCTAGGGGTCTAGGGGTGAATTCGTATGACAGATGGCCGGTTTCTCACTGGGCTCTGCAGGAGCATGCCTCCACACTCGAGCAAGGCCCACGCCTGACCTCCATCGCCGGTCCCAGGCCCAGTGCCCAGGCCTCATCTCTCCAGGCCTTCTGAGCTCCTGAATCTTGCTTGTGACTCACTCGCAGCAGCCATACCTCTGACATTACATTGGTGATATTACTGTACTTTAAACATGCACATTAATTAATGTGTGCCTTGAGGGTTTACAAAGCTCACAGGAAAGTATGTGTTGTTTTCACAGCTGCGCTCACACGCTCAGATGATGCCATTTCAAGGGAGATAGCGTGATGTAATGTTGGTGACAGCACAATTGTCATCCTGCTAAAGAGAAAAGTATTGCAATTTCAATGGAAAAGAAAAGTGAGGCTTTCCTCTGTAAGCTCAGATCCCATTTACTGCAATAATCTCAACTTTTGAGCAGGGCTGGGAGTGGAAATTACTACAAGCTGCTGAATACAGATGACATCACCTTGCCACCCACAAATCTTATGAGTTTGACAGCCAGTGGATGGCATACACTAAGAGGAATACAAAGCCAAGTAGGTGGACAAGTTTTGTGTGTCTGAGAGGAAATAATGCCATAAAGATTATTCTCTTCTCCATTTTCTTCCTGGGTTTGGCAACTGCCACTACAATGAAATTATGACCATGACAACAAGCCAGTCACCGTCCCCAGAGCCGTGATCAGCAGCTCCCTCTGCATGGAGTTACGTGCCTTTTAGAGCCCTTTCCCATGGGAGCTTGCACAACCTGGGCTCTGGAGGCTGAGGTTTAAATGACTGCATACGCTATTGTGCTCTTCGTCCTCATGCACTTTTCCCTTCTACGATGCTCATCACTAGGGCTTTTCGGTCAGGCCGCCAAAGCTCAGACATGCCACATAGATGCTGACGTTGTCACAGGTCAAAAGGAGAGTGTTTCCTCCGCGCCGAGTTCGCAGCTGCTCTGCGTCGGATGGAATGCTGGGCACCTTTCTATGGCAGGGTCTCTCCCATGGAAGGGCGCACACCTTCATTCCATGATCCGAGCTGCTCTGCCTGCAGCTCTAGGCCCACTGTCATTCTGGATGTGCTATTATATCCACGTTATGGAACTGCATGCTGGCAATTATAAAAGTGGAATTCAAAGAAGAGGGGGCAATGTCAAAGGAACAAATGGCACCAGAACCATAAGGTACCTTTGACACAAATGAGGCTTTGGAGGAAAAAATCCTGACGTCTCTCATTTACTCACTCTCCGGGCTTGGTCTAGCACTTTTAGGATTTAGTGGAAAAGCTGGTTTTAATTACGTTTTAGTCATGTTTTAATAATCAGTTTCTTTCTCCACTACCCACTACTCTTTCGGGGGCTTTAGAATCAATGTATTTCAGTATTAACCACCAAAGAAGCGAGGGGGGGGGTTAACATTACCCTTTCCAGGACAATTATAATTTCTGAACCCCACATCTGGATGAGACATCCCGTTAGAATCAATGTATTTCAGTATTAACCACCAAAGAAGGGGGGGGGCGGTTAACATTACCCTTTCCAGGACAATTATAATTCCTGAACCCCACATCTGGCTGAGACATCCCCTCTGCAACAGCGCCACCTCTGGTTAGGAAGACTCTTGACAATGCTAATCATTCTAAATGGCTGGGTTGCCATCTCCCAGTGTTCACACTTTCAGTGTGTCTCCTAACCCTGGGGACGTTTTGGGAATGCCAATTCCATTGGTCCTCTTGGGTCTCACAGAAAGGATGTTAACAACACAAAGTATTACTTAGAAAGAAAAAGGAATGAAAATATCAGGACTTTAGACAGTCCTCTCTCTCACCCTCCCCCAAATGTCCAGACTCCGCCTCCCACAGAGGTCCTGGTGCTCATCTGTCTCTGCTCTCTGATTATAGTCCTGCTACAGCATGGATTGCAATGTAATTATGCTAAACTTCAGTGGAAGTGCGTTCCTCACTGTAATGCCAATTCTTAAGGGCAGCAATCACTTCTTTTAATCTTGATAGTCCCCTCAAAGTACCAATTCAGTAAACATATGTTGTATTGAATTAGGCCCTCAAAAAAGTTACCAGTCTGAGGCACTGGGGTTTATACTGACTAAATCTCTATAAAGAGCCACGAGAGTATTTGTTTTATTCATGAATTTAATATGTATATTCAGGCACACCATTCCAGTTACATCAGAATTTTTCCGATTTCCAAAAGTTAAAATGGTTCTTGTACTATGTGGCATGTTATCAGTGTGTACATTTACAAAAATGTATAAGTAAAATATTACATAAGGACCAACCTAACATTATTTCAGGTTATGTTTTGCCATCAAATAAGTTTGCTGAAAACTTATGTAAAAAATTCTTTGTTTTCAATGCTTTTTAAATTTCTAAATAACGAAGGATCATGGGCCTATGGTCAAAGAGAAAAACAAATTAGTTACTTCTACATTAAATTCCTATAACTGATAAATTATTCCTTTTTAAAAATACCATAGTCTATTTCTATACTCCTTGAGTTTTTAAAATATTGCAAGCAATCTATTAACACATGCTCATTACTTTATTCTATTCCAACAAGAGAGATAAAGCAACAGTCCTCCCAAGCGAGTCCACTTCTCATCTCGGTTTTCTTTTCACGGGACTCCCTGGCCACAAGTACACACTGGAGCTCAGCATAGCACCTGCCTTTACAAGGTAACTCTATTCTTAATTTTTTGAGGAGCCTCCATACTGTTTTCCATAGTGGCACTAGCAGTGAGGGTTCCTTTTTCTCACAACCTCTCCAACACTTGTAATTACTTGTCTTGGTCACAGCCATTCCAACAGGTGTGAGGTAGTATCTCATTGTAGTTTTGATTTGATTTTCCATAATAGCTAGGGATGTCGAGCATCTTTTCCTGTACCTGTGGGCCATTTGTATGTTTTCTTGGGAGAAGTGTCGGTTCAGGTCCTCTTTCTTCTATTTTAAATGGAGAAAAGGGCCTTTGCTTGGTGGGAAAGCTGCTTCTAGTTTACTTCTCCTTTTCCTTGTGAGAAGCAGCACTGAGGAGCAGGCAGCACACCCACCCCACCTCCTGTGCCTGGAGATGTCACCTGGGAGAATGAGCGCTTTCACACAAGTGCTACCAGCAAGAGACACACTCCAGGGAGAGCCAGGCTCCAGGAAGCTGGCCACCCCTGCCTCCACTTATAAGTTCTAATCTTTCAACTGCCCAAGTGTCTCTTGGAAAGTCCTAGTTTGTTTGTTTTTTAAAATATATTTTTATTGATTTCAGAGAGGAAGGGAGAGGGAGAGAGAGATAGAAACATCAATGATGAAAGAGAATTATTGATCGGCTGCTCCCACCTGTCCCACACTGGGGATCGAGCCCACAACCTGGCATGTGCCCTGACCTGGAATCGAACCATGACCTCCTGATTCATAGGTCGATGCTCAACTGCTGAGCCACTCCAGCCGGGCGAAGTCCTAGTTTTAATATAACCAAGTACAGACATCTTTTACAGAGTGACTTTGGAAGAAAAATCCTTCAGAGAAGGGAGAACTGTCATGAGTAAGCATTTTGCAACACCACTGGGTATGTTCAAAGGCATATAATTTCACATAATCCAAGCCACACAATGGAGAACTGGTGGGGGAAATGAAGGAGCTGAAGGAAAAGCAAGACATGTGCACATGTGTGTATATACACACACACATACATACATACATGCTCACCACATATACACACATCACATACACACACATCACAAACAAACACAGGGCCAAAATAAGTAATAAAGAATTTAGAAATCCTATATGAAACATGTTCTGCTATTATAAAAACTGTGAGTAAGATGGCTTATAAAATGGAAGCCTCCATCAGTAACTAAAGCAACTATAAGTGCCATTTTATTGCTTAATTGCCCTTGAAAAGAGAACAATGAAGACTTTTTCACAGTTACTATCATTTCGAACAGAAAACAATTATTTTTAAGGATTTGGCATGTAATAAATATTTGGGACATGAGTAATAAATGTTCTTGTTGAGTATATAAAAATCAGTTCTCTTTAAAAAATGTGCCCAATTTTAAGAATTTTATGTATGTATATACATATATGTATACAGGGGTTGGCAAAGTAGGTTAATGATAAATAATATAATAGTTAATAAATAACAATACAAAAATAAACTCTGTTTTGCATATTCACAACTGTAAATTTACTTTTGCCCATCCCTGTATATATGCTATAAACAACAGTAAGTTTAAGGCCACTGAATCCAGTGAAAGATAATGCTAAATACTAAATACAATAGCTTAATCTACATTACATTTTGATAGGTTTCACATCAGCCATATCTCGTTTTATGGAATGCAGCTCTGTTTTTGAAAGTTAGTGAGAGAATAAGTTTCTGCTTATTTTATCATCATTAACTTCCCTTATAAGATTGAGGATATATTCCAACATATGATATGAAAACTAAAAAAATCATACTTAAGGATTAGGCAAATTTCAAAAAGTAATACTTTAGACTGAAAACCTGTTTGAAAAGCAGCATCAATATTTATAACTCAGTGTATAATATTGAGACTTAAAATATTATGCCAGGAATTATATTCCCTTGGGCCCAGGTAACTCTACCAAAACAAACAAATAAAATCCTACTTTAAATTACATTCGTAACTTTATTTCTACTGCAAGCCAAAAAAAAAAAATCATTTTTTAGATTACAAACTTGTCAAATGACACTAATTGAATGTAACATTTATGTATAAGAAGTTCTTTTAGCCTTAAAAATGCTGTTCCCTATAAAACTATTCCAGGCTGATTCTAAGGGCTTCTTTGAAATGTGTAGGTAGAGTATGTACTCAGGAAGCCCATTATAAATGACTTGCAGGTAATGTAATGTGGAACAAAATAGAACTCTCAACTAGCACCCACAGCAGACCAAAGTAAATATGCAACTCCTTCCCCACCTTCTAAACTAACACAGGAAATATGGTGGGATATCTCAAACTAGTGATAAGCCCACTGCTGTGCAGCTGATATATAACTTTTTTTTTTTATAGTTTGATTTGGCAAAGAAGGAACTGCTGTTACCAGTCATTTACCAGTTAATTTCTTTTTTTGTAGAATCCACACATGAGTTTGTTTGTTGGGTCAGGGGAAGAGACTCAAACAACTAGGGTTTTGTTTTTTAACTTATATGCTTGGTATTTATGTGAGAAAACATTTTTTTTTAAGTTTCCAATTACATTACATCATTTTCTCTATGGGACAAAATGAAGTCACAAATATAGTACCAAATGACACCACAGAGAATGTCTCAGAAACAAATCCAAACCAATGAGGGAACTGGGAAGCACGTGAGTTGGGGAAAGGTTTGAGGTCAAATTTGCCTGGCCACTATTATTCTTTTTGTCTCCTTAGGTGGAATTTTCATAGTTCTCCAATATTTAGCCCAAAACTGGCAATTTCTTTGGACTTTTAAAAGACAAATAACTCCCCTTTTGTGTGAAGGATGTATTAGAGTTGACCTCCTAACGTCCCCACTATTTGATATGCACATACTTATGATCTTTGTACTTCTCAATTGTTGTAGGACATTGACAAGAACATATAGGGGATCTAAGCAATCTCTGTGGTGCCAATGTTGAGAGCATGTAGAACCTTCCAGGGACTTTCCTAGGGCTGATGGTGGATGCTATGTCTCAAGATGTGCATAGCCTGAAAGGGTGTAAATCCTCAGATCTGATAGACAAGGTCAAATAGGACCACATTGCTGGGCTAGATTTACCCCTCCTTCTAATCTTTCTTGATAATTCTTCAGCTACTTGTCTTAGGACTTGGATGTTATGGTAATAGGAAGAGGCTATTAAAAAAGTTGCAGTGTAGGTTTAACTTATAAAAACCTTCTTTAGACTTTTAAACTTACACAAACTTACTTACATTCATTCATTTGAGCTGAAAGGAAGGCAATTGCATCGCCTCCCCGTGTTATAAAT
Organism: Myotis brandtii; assembly: GCF_000412655.1. Classification (NCBI taxonomy): domain Eukaryota; kingdom Metazoa; phylum Chordata; class Mammalia; order Chiroptera; family Vespertilionidae; genus Myotis; species Myotis brandtii. The sequence goes on along the minus strand of NW_005372084.1, from coordinate 1,412,762 downwards.
AGGTGCCATGAGCCCAATAAAGCGTCCCAAGGTTTTTGCCAGTCAGGTGAGTTCCTGGCAACTCACAGGCTGCTGCTGCTGAAGGACCCGCCCAAGAGGAGTGGCATAGTTCACTGTGTGCCTTAGATGAATAACTGTTTACATTATGGAAAAATATCAGCTTATCATTAAGACCATTATGCTCTGGAAATATAGATACTGATTTCAGAAGATATATTCTTTTGGCAATATCTATAAAAAGACTTAATTTTGCTCAAGCACTTGTTTTCAGAATTATTTCTAAGAATTTATACTAAGGAAATAAACTTGGAGGTTACAAAATATTTTCTTGCTTGTGGGTTTTGTTTTGTCTTGTTTGCTATTATAAACAATACACGCTCATCACTTGCATTTATTATAAAAGCAAAAAAGTTCAAAAAATTTTTTTAATTTCATTAAATGCATCTGTGGTTAAAACACCATGCAGCCACCACTTAAAATGATGCCTTACTGGAATATTTAGTGAAAAGAAAAGTATCACGCAATATATTAAACTAAAAGCTGCCACAGAGCATATGCAGAACCTGGGCCTCTTTATTAAATGAGATACTGCATGGGTAGGCTTAGCAGTATGCTAAGATTTTAATTATTGTTATAGACAGAATACATGTTTATTATTATCTACATAACAAAAGGTTAAATGACATATTCTGAAACGTATATCTGAGTAGTATCTAGTTATATCTGTGTGATTAGATTATGGATAATTTATTTTCTATTTTCTTCTTAGCATATGCAGAACCTGGGCCTCTTTATTAAATGAGATACTGCATGGATAGGCTTAGCAGTATGCTAAGATTTTAATTACTGTTATAGACAGAATACATGTTTATTATTGTCTACATAACAAAAGGTTAAATGACATATTCTGAAACATATATCTGAGTAGTATCTAGTTATATCTGTGTGATTAGATTATGGATAACTTTTCTATTTTCTTCTTTTTGGTTTGCATATTCTAAATTTTCTACAATGAATATGTAAGAGTGAAAAACTAATAAAAATTACAGCTCCCAGAACTATATTCTTAAATAGGATACTCAACTTAGATTCCTTTTTAAACGTGCCTGGACCTAATTTGTATCAAGTCATGTGCTGCTTAATGATGAGGCTACTTTTTGAGAAATGTGACATTAGGCAGTTTCTCTGTGCAAGCATCACAGAGTGCACTTCCACGGACCTAGATGGTATAGCCTGCTACACACCTGGGCTCTATGATATAGCCGATTGCTCTTAGGCTACACACCTGTACAGCATGTTACTTTACTAAATACTGCAGGCAACTGTAACACAATGGTAAGTATTTGTGTATCAAAACATATTAAACATAGAAAAGGTACTGGGAAAAGACTGTATAAAAGATCATAGTTCACCTATATGGGGCACTTATGAATGGAGCTGACAGGACTGGAAGTTGCTCTGTGTGGGTGAGTGAGTGAGGGAGTGAGTGAGTGAGGGAGGGAGGGAGTGAGTGAGGGAGGGAGTGAGTGAGTGAGGGAGTGAGTGAGGGAGGGAGTGAGGGAGGGAGGGAGTGAGGGAGTGAGTGAATGGGAAGGCCTAGGACATCACTGTGCACTACTGCAGACTTCATAAACACTGTGCACTTAGGCTACACTAAATTCATGAAAACAACATGAGATTAATCAAGCATAAGAGCTAATGATGCATGAGATGTATGAGGCTGCTGTCGTAACACAGCACACTGTTTACAACAAACATTTCTTTTTATAAGTAGAAAGACTACACTCCAAAAAAATGGTGAAAGCATAGTATAGTAAACACATAAATTAATAACATACAGTTTATCATCATTATCAAGTGTTATGTAACTATATCTATACTTTCATATGACTTGCACCACAAACATGTGAGTGGCACTGCACTATGACGATGTCAGGGCGGCTACATCACTAAGTGATAGGAATTTTTCAGTTCCGTTATAATCTTACTAGAGGCCCAGTGCACAAAAATTTGTGCACTCGGGGAGGGATGGGGAGGGAGGTCCCCCAGCCCGGCCTGTGCCCTCTCGCAGTCTGGGACCCCTTGGAGGTTACAAAATATTTTCTTGCTTGTGGGTTTTGTTTTGTCTTGTTTGCTATTATAAACAATACATGCTCATCACTTGCATTTATTATAAAAGCAAAAAAGTTCAAAACATTTTTTAAATTTCATTAAATGCATCTGTGGTTAAAACACCATGCAGCCACCACTTAAAATGATGCCTTACTGGAATATTTAGTGAAAAGAAAAGTATCACGCAATATATTAAACTAAAAGCTGCCACAGAGCATATGCAGAACCTGGGCCTCTTTATTAAATGAGATACTGCATGGATAGGCTTAGCAGTATGCTAAGATTTTAATTACTGTTATAGACAGAATACATGTTTATTATTGTCTACATAACAAAAGGTTAAATGACATATTCTGAAACATATATCTGAGTAGTATCTAGTTATATCTGTGTGATTAGATTATGGATAACTTTTCTATTTTCTTCTTTTTGGTTTGCATATTCTAAATTTTCTACAATGAATATGTAAGAGTGAAAAACTAATAAAAATTACAGCTCCCAGAACTATATTCTTAAATAGGATACTCAACTTAGATTCCTTTTTAAACGTGCCTGGACCTAATTTGTATCAAGTCATGTGCTGCTTAATGATGAGGCTACTTTTTGAGAAATGTGACATTAGGCAGTTTCTCTGTGCAAGCATCACAGAGTGCACTTCCACGGACCTAGATGGTATAGCCTGCTACACACCTGGGCTCTATGATATAGCCGATTGCTCTTAGGCTACACACCTGTACAGCATGTTACTTTACTAAATACTGCAGGCAACTGTAACACAATGGTAAGTATTTGTGTATCAAAACATATTAAACATAGAAAAGGTACTGGGAAAAGACTGTATAAAAGATCATAGTTCACCTATATGGGGCACTTATGAATGGAGCTGACAGGACTGGAAGTTGCTCTGTGTGGGTGAGTGAGTGAGGGAGTGAGTGAGTGAGGGAGGGAGGGAGTGAGTGAGGGAGGGAGTGAGTGAGTGAGGGAGTGAGTGAGGGAGGGAGTGAGGGAGGGAGGGAGTGAGGGAGTGAGGGAGTGAGGGAGAGTGAGGGAGGGAGGGAGTGAGGGAGTGAGTGAATGGGAAGGCCTAGGACATCACTGTGCACTACTGCAGACTTCATAAACACTGTGCACTTAGGCTACACTAAATTCATGAAAACAACATGAGATTAATCAAGCATAAGAGCTAATGATGCAAGAGATGTATGAGACTGCTGTTGTAACACAGCACACTGTTTACAACAAACATTTCTTTTTATAAGTAGAAAGACTACACTCCAAAATAATGATGAAAGCATAGTATAGTAAACACATAATTTAGTAACATACAGTTTATCATCATTATCAAGTGTTACGTAACTATATCTATACTTTCATATGACTGGCACCACAAACACGTGAGTGGCGCTGCACTATGACGGTGTCAGGGCGGCTACATCACTAGGCGATAGGAATTTTTCAGTTCCTTTATAATCTTATAGCACCACCATCGGATATGTGGTCCATCATTGGTTGAAAGGATGCTGCATGGTTGTATATTATTATATGTACATATTATCAAAAATAAAATTTTAAAAATATCTTACAACCTCAAGAGAAATAGGTTTGATATTTTTAAGAAGAAAAAAAATGAAAAGCTTACTTTTAGAACTGTGTCAGAATTTTTTGAATTCCATGTGACCTCATATTACTGTTTTCCTCCCAAGAAGTTCGTATATTCCAAATAACCAAAACTGGGTATTAATTACATTGCAAGTTTTTTGATGGCAGGAATTATTTCTTACTGGCTTTTGTATTCTTAGGATCTGATTCCAAGCACATACTCTATATTGGTTAAATAAACAAGCTAAAAAATGTGTAAATGTTTTATGCAATCTGTTTAATTTTCTGTTTATGTAGTTTTTAAAATACCTTCCTCCACATTAAGAAACATTTCTCTTTAGAAATAAACTTGGAACTTGGACGACCCAAGAGGATAGCATTTAGAAAGTGACTTCTACAAGCAATTCCCCGTTATCTCCTATGGAACAAAGAACATAATTGTGAACAGAATTTAAATGGTTTGATTGAGGTGAATGGTCAAGGGTAATGCTTGTGGCCTTGAGTTTGACTCTCTTTACCTGAACCAAGAAACTACCTGAGAGGAATCAGACGGCATCCTTAGATTCTGTTAGCATCATGCTGCAGCCAACCAAGCAAGTTTGCCAGGGCCTCCAAGCCTTGTGTGTGCCAAGTCGATGAAACATCCTGCAACTCATCCACAATGGAAGGACAGGGCTACCTTTTGCTCTCCTTTTTAAACAGTAAGGCTTTGGGAGGCCAATGTTCCACGAATGAAAGTTTCCTTACAACCAGCCTGGGCCATTCTCTGCCCTGTGGTTCTGGCTTCCAACTCCTTCCACGTGTACAGGTATTCCTGGCTCTAGGAGTGTTTACCTGAGTGGCATCCACCCAGGTCAATCCCGGGACAGTGCAAAAACTCGTCTCAGAGCAGGAAATTATTAACTGCAGAATTTCCCAGGCTAATTTTACAGACTGACCATAAAAAGGAAACTGCTGATGTTAACAGGTGCCCAGGCTGTTTTCTCATTGAAAACCCAAGTGTCTAACCCTGACTACAAAGGAAAGAGGAAAAGTGGCATTTTAATATGAATTCGGATGATTGAAAAGTTTAGCCATTGCTTCTCGGAGTTAATCACTCTATGACATATTTCCTTTCCTGAATAAACACTGCCTTTTGACATCTGGTGCTGGGTCTCTTACATTTATGGATATGGCTCAGTTCCTGGGCAGATGAGAGTTAGTTACACAGAGTGAGTCATCGGGCCACACCTCGGTGTCCTCACCACTAGGATACTAATAAAGGACTCACAATAATGTCAGACATTTCATCTCTGCAAAGAGTTCCATAAGAGGAAAAATGGTTCTAAAACACAAAAATGTCAGGGAAAGGTGGAGAGTTTTCTTATAGTAAATAAGAATTCTGGGGGAATAATTTAGCACTAAGTATATTAAGTGATAGAATGAAGAATAAATTCACATCCCAAAGAGCCTAATTTACAATCATAGCTTATTATAGTTTAATTTCCTTTTCATATCTTATGGTCTCTACTTTAGAGACTCAAATTCTTCAGAATTTTCTGTGATATTCTTGTAGTGTTAAGGGAAGGAAAATGATCTTTGGAATTATGTAACACACAGAGTTGAATTCTAACATAAACAGATGATATGAGGCCCAGATAAAAAGAGATTAAGAATATATATTGGGAAGGGGATTAATGGGGGGAAAAATAGGACATATGTAATACTATCAACAATAAAGAATTATTTTTTAAAAAATAATGTATATTGGGCATAATTAATGTAGACTATAACTAGTTTTATAACATAATTATAAAAACTGTCCTTAAAGAGAAAGCTTATTAAGTTTATTTATAACTTTAGGAGACAGATTTGAGAAATTTTAGAAATTTTAGGGGAGAAAAGCAAAGTTTTAATCCCCTTTAAGAACAGCAGTAGGGCCCTAGCTGGTTTGGTTCAGTGGATAGAGTGTCGGCCTGCAGACCAAAGAGTCCCAGGTTCAATTCTGGTCAAGGGCACATATCTTGGTTGCAGGCTCCTCCCAGGCCCAGGCCCTGGTCAGGGCGCGGGCAGGAGGCAACCAACTGATGTGTTTCTCTCACATTGATGTTTCTCTCTGTCTTTCCCTCTCTCTTATACTCTTTCTAAAAATCAATGGAAAAATATCCTCAGGTGAGGATTAAAATAATAATAATAATAATAATAGAGCTGCAGTAGGTCTCTTTTTGTTTCCTGTAAACTGGGGATTTAGCTTTTAATTTATTCAACAATAAATACCTAATGTTGTCTAAGCAGTGGGATGTGGCAGAGAAGAAGACAGACAGGGCTTTGGGTTCACAGTCTAGTGAGGGAGAGAGCAAATGTACAATAAAGAAAGAAAGTACAAGGTCTTTTCCGATAGTGCTAAATGTTATAGATAAAGCAAACCAGGGTGATGTGATGAAGACCGTGAGGGTGGGGTGGGGAAGGCACAGCCTCTATGAGGAGGTGAATGAGCTGAAGGAACCAGACTGGTATATTCAAGGAAGGGAGAAAAGGACAGAGTGGCCGTGTAGTGAGAGAACTGAGAGCAATAGGGTGTGAGGTAAGAGGGGCAGGAGCAGCAAACATCATGCAGAACCCAATAGACCTGCACAGGGATTGACATTTGAACTGAAAAGAAGCCTTTAGAAAGATATTAAGGATGTTGGGAAATAATCGGATTAGAGATTTTTTTTTAATCCTCACCTGAGGATATTTTTCCATTGATTTTTTAAAGAGAGTGGAAGACAGAGGGCAAGACAGAGAGAAATATCGATGTGAGAGAAACACATCAATAGGTTGCCTCCTGCACGAGCCCCGACCAGGAATCAGGCCTGGGAGGAGCCTGCAACCTAGGTACATGCCCTTGACCAGAATCAAACCCAGGACACTTTGGTCCACAGGCCAATGCTCTATCCACTGAGCCAAACCGGTTAGGGCATTTTCCATTGATTTTTTAAAGAGAGTGGAAGACAGAGGGCAAGACAGAGAGAAATATCGATGTGAGAGAAACACATCAATAGATTGCCTCCTGCACGAGCCCCGACCAGGAATCAGGCCTGGGAGGAGCCTGCAACCAAGGTACATGCCCTTGACCAGAATCGAACCCAGGACACTTTGGTCCACAGGCCAATGCTCTATCCACTGAGCCAAACCAGCTAGGGCTGATTTTAAAAGAGGTGACATGGGTGGGAGTGCTGAAGTAAAAATCTCTGAAAATCATCTCCCTCCATAAAGCAGTGAGAACACCCCAAATTTGTCCAAATCCATTTTTCCAAACTCTGGAAATTAACTAAATGCTTGCAGTGATCTAAGAAGCCTATTTTAAAGCTTGAATTTTGGTTACAATAGCAAATTTTGAGTTATTTTAGCATGCCATATACCCAACCCTTTCTATCAGCCTCTGCAATAGCCTTGCAAACCAACAACCCCACAAACACAGTGAAAATCCGAAGCCTGCAGCCACTGGAGGAAGCAGATGGGGTTGGGAGTCCTCCAAAGTCCCATTCCTAGAGAATAGTCATTATTGGATATACCTGGAAGTTCCTTGGAAAACCTCACTCACAGAGTGCCTTCATTTGATCTGACTCAGAGCTCATCAAATGTAAACAGCTTCCTTCCCTTCCCCACCCCCAAGCCAGAGCAATTGCTGAAAAAACCAGTGGCTATTGTTTAATATCACAGCTGCCTGAAGTGGCAGTAACTGGTGGGGCAAACAACAGCTTGACATAAACACCTAAGGAAAAGCTGGAGAATGAGATGTCCAAAGGGGATTACAAAAATCTCCAACAAATTCCCGGGACTCTAGAAGACCGTGTGCATGCTCAGGAAGGAACTGAGCCCTTGCTTCTGAATAACTTGGGAGCTCTATTCAAGCAAGAAGTGGAGGCGAAGGCAGAGTTGTTAACTGCTTGGCTACATGTTGACGGCATGCCCCACATGCACACAGAAACTGTCAGCAAAGAATGAGAGACTTAATAGTTTCAGGTGTGTAAGAAAATATTTGTCCAATCATTATGTACTTGTCCAATAAACCAACCAAAAAGAGATTTCAGTGACCACACACAACAAAGAATATAGAATTTACAGATTTAGTTCAAAAAAGTCACTAAATAACAAAAACTGAAGTATGGTAGCAATCATCTCAGGTAGAAACTATAGTTTAACTTTAACCCTGCTGTTTGGCTTCTGTACTTATTTGCTTTGTTTAACAATAGAAAAGTTATTTTGATTTTCTGAATTATATAAATCACCCCATTCAATTGAATACCCTATTGGTTGTACTGTGACTATCCCATTGGTTGCGGTCATACTGGTCTTAGAAAGCACATTTTCCTTTACCTGGGAAGAACAGCATAATTATCCCAAGGTCAGAGGGCTCCAGTTAACGTGTCCCTGTTGACTCAGTATTCTGGAGACCCAAAAACTGTAATTTAGGTAACATGAAACTGCTTCTGCTTCTGTAAACTGCTTTTTTTGCAAACCAGGTTCCTCATTCCAGACCTGAGGGCTCTAGATAATGTGTTTCTGTCAATTCAGTGATCCGGAGACCCAAAACTATAATATAGATAACATGTTGCTTCTGTTTCTGTAAACTGCTTTTTTGCGAATTAGGTTCCTCATTCCAAACCCTGGGATGTAATCAATACCTTTGTGATCTTTGCCTATATAAACCTGGTGTTGCGGCCATCTTATCACTATGAGATTTGGGGAATGGCCCCTCATAGTCCTGGATTGCAATAAATGTGACTCTTTAATTCGACTTCTTGAGGCGTCCTTCTGTGATTCATGGGGTACATTACAACAAAACAACCAACACTGGGGAGGAAGGATATTCAGTAAAGAGACAGGAATTATAAAAAATCTAAAAATTTCAAATAGAAATTCTGAAGATAAAGAGTACATTAACTAAAATTTTAAAATATCTAAAGGGTTCAACAGGAGATTTGAGCAGGCAGAAGAAATAATCAGTGAATTTGAATTTAGTACCATTGAGACTATCTAATCCAGGGAACTCAAGAAAAACAGAGCCTCAGAGATCTCTAGGACACCATCAAATACATTAGCATATGCCTAATGGGATTCCTAAAAGGAAAGGAGAGAGAGGAAGGGGCAGAAAGAATAATTGAAAATATTGGTCCAAAAACTTCAAAATTTTTATTAAAAAGATTAATTATACAACAAAAAAGTTCAACAAACAGCAAATAAGATAAACACCTAGACACATCATATCATGTTGAGAAAAGCCAAAAGAGAGACTTTTTAAAGTACCAATGAAGAAATGACTCATTATGTATGAGTGATCGTCAGTGAGATTCAGAGATGAATTTTCATCAGAAATCATGGAGGCCAAAAATCAGTGGGATCCATTTCAAGGTACTGAAGAAAATAAAATCAATGTCAACAAAGAATTTTATATCTAGAAAAACAATCATTCAAAATAAAGAAGTTAAGACACTCCCAGATAAACAAAAACTCAGAGAAGTGTCACTAGCCAAGCTGCTCTATAAGAAGCGTATTAGATAAATACGTTAGAGAGTCCTTCCATCTGAAAGGACAATAGACAGTAACGTGAATCTATATGCAAAAATAGAGTATCAGTAAAGGTAATTACATGAGTAAATATAAAAGACAATATAAATGTCTTTTTTTTGCTATCTGGTTTAAAAGACAACTGAATAAAGCAGTAATTATATAGTCAGTGCAAAGGAGGAGGGAGGGAATGAAGTTATAGAGGAGAAAAGTTCTGTTAAAAATATACCACAATTGCCCTGACTGGTTTGGCTCAGTGGATAGAGTGTCAGCCTGCGGACTGAAGGGTCCCAGGTTCGATTCAGGTCAAGGGCATGTACCTCAGTTGTGGGCACATCCCCAGTAGGGGGTGTGCAGGAGGCAGCTGATTGATGTTTCTCTCTCATCAATGTTTCTAGCTCTCTATCCCTCTCCCTTCCTCTCTATAAAAAATCAATAAAATATATTTTAAAAAAATATATATACCACAATAAAAGAAATACTTTTGAAATCCAGTTGGTATTAATTTGAGCAAGATTGTTATAAGTTAAGATGTTAATTGTAATTACCAGAGTAACCACTAAGAAAATGATTATACATATATATATATATTTTTAAATGAAAATATCTACTCAACACAAAAGGTAGAAATGGAGGAACAGAGAAACAAAAATGACATAAAATATATACATTAAAAAACAATAAAAAATGGCATACCTAAATTTTACCTTATTAGTAATTGTATTAAATGTAAATGGATTAAACACTTCAATCAAAATGTAGAGACTGGCAGAATGTGCAAGAAAATGTTTTAAATGACTAAACTACATGGTGTCTAATAGAGACACCCTTTAGATTTAAAGACAAATCAGTTGAAAGCAAAAGTTTGGGAAAAGATATACTATACAAATAGTAAACACAAAAGAACTGGAGTGGCTACTGTGTTATCACACAAAATAGGCATGAAGATCAGAGACAAAGAAGTACATTTAATAAAGAGAAAAGAGAAAAAGCATCAAAAAGACATAATAATTATCAACCTATATGAGCCTAATAACAGAGACCAAAACTACATGAAGCAAAAACTGACAGGACTGAAGAAAGAAATGAACATTCCAACAATTGATAGTTGGAGACTTCAATACCTCACTTTAAATAAAAAATAAAATAACAAGACAGAAGATCAACAAGGAAATTAAAGACTTGGACACTATAAACTGACTAGACCTAACAGATATCTTGGAACACTCAACATAGTAACAGCAGAATACACATTCTTCTCAAGTGCATATAGAACACTATCTAGGATAAGTGATACATTAGGTCACAAAACAAGTCTCAATAAATTTAAAAGGATTAAAATCAAACAAAATGTATTATGCAACCACAATGCAATGAAATTAGAAACCAATAACAGAAGGATATTTGGGGAAGTCATAAATATGTGAAAATTAATCATCACACTCCTAAATAACCAATGAGTCAAAGAAGAAATCACAATGAAAATTATAAAATATTTTGATATAAATAAAAATGGAGACCTATCAAAATTTATGGAATGCTGGTACAGCCATGCTTATAGCAAAATTTATAGTTGTAAATGCCTGTATTGAAAAGGAGAAAGATCTCAAATCAAAAACTTAACTTTATAGCCCTAGGTGGTTTGGCTTAGTGGATAGAGCGTCTCGGCCTGCGGACTGAAGGGTCCTGGGTTTGATTCCAGGCAAGGGCACATGCCTGAATTGTGGTCTCGATCACCAGTAGGGGTCAGGCAGGAGGCAGCCAGTCAATGATTCTCTCTCATCATTGATGTTTCTAGCTCCCTCTCCCTTCCTCTCTGAAATAAATAAAAATATTTTTTTAAAAAAACAACTTAACCTTATACATTAAGCTACTGGCAAAAAAAAAAAGAGCAAACTAAATTCTAGGCAATTCTAGAAGAAAGGGATTAATAAAAATGAGAGTAGATATTAATGAAATAGAGAATAGAGAAACAATAGAAAAAACATCTAAAACCAAAAGTTGGTTCACTATAAAGATCAACTAAATTGAGAAACCTTCAGAAAAATTGGCCAAGAAAAACAAGAAGATTCAAATTATTAAATCAGAAATGAAAGAGGAGACATTACTACAGACTTACAGAAATAAAAAGGATTATAACAGAATGCTATCAACAATTGTATGCCTAGGTGAAATGTATAATTTCCTAAAAGGACAAACTATTGAAACTCACTCAAGAAAAAATAGAAAATCTGAATAGAACTATAACAAGTAAAGTGATTGAATTAGTAATAAAAAACTACCCACAAAGATGAGATGAGATATCCTCACTGGTGAATTCTGGCAAATCTTTAAAGAAGAATTAACACCAAGTTTTTATAAATGTTTCCAAAAATAGAAGATGAGAGAACACTTCTCAATTCATTCTAAGAGACCAGTATTATCCTGATTGTAAAACCAGAAAAAGACAACTGCAGACTAATCCTATCTAATAATAGACAAACATGGTAATTGACCATACCTTCGCTATGCCTCCCATTGGCTAATCAGCATGATATGCAAATTAACCGCCAACAAAGATGCCCACGGGACCCAGGACCCGGACCCCTGACCTGGCAAGGTGGGGCCGGCAGCACACGATGCTTCCTGCGGGACCCGGGACCCAGATCCCTGACCCAACGAGGTGGGGCCGGTAGCGCCCGATGCTGCCCAGGGAATCCGGGCCTTGGATCCATGACCTGGCGAGGGAACAAAGTGGCGAAGAAGGGAGAGAGCCCAGGTGGCAGAGAAGGGAGGAAGCTGAGGGCTAAGCGGCGAAGGGAGGGAGTGAGGCAGCGGAGAAAGGAGCAAAGCCCACCTTGGTGGGCTTCGCTCCCTTCTCTGCTTTGCTCTGGTCTCAGGAAGCCCTATTCTTGCAGGAATCTTCCTGCAATGGGCCTCTAGTATCTCAAGAAAATACTAGCATACCAAATCCAGCAATATAAAAATCAGATTATATACCACAATAAAGTGAGATTTATCTCAGTAATGAAAGATTGATTCAACATGTGAAAATCAATCAATTTAATGGAATATCCTATATAATAAAAGCCTAATATGCTAAGTGTCCAGTTGACCATTCAACCAATCAAAGCATAATATCCTAATGATATGCTAAGGCTGCTCAATGCTCACTACGATGTGCACTGATCACCAGGGGGCAAACAGTCGACCAGTTGAGCAGTCGTTATGACATGCACTGACCACCAAGGGAGCAGACGCTCTGACCAGTAGGTTAGCTTGCTGCTGGGGTCCGGCCAATTGGGACTGAGCAAGATGGGCTGGACATGCCCTGGAGCCCTCCCACAGTCCCTCCCCAGCTGGCCAACCTCCTGCGTCCATCCCTGGCCCTGATCATGCACGAATGGGGTCTTTCGGCCTGGCCTGTGCCTTCTCGCAATCTGGAACCCCTCAGGGGATGTCAGAGAGCCAGTTTCAGCACCCTACTGTGCATGAATTTGTGCATCAGTCCTCTAGCCTATATAATAAAAGCCTACGTGACTGTTATGAAGGAACAACCAGAATGATGGTCGCTATGATGCGCACTGACACCAGGGGGCAGATGCTCAACACAGGAGCTGCCCCCTGGTGTTCAGAGCACTCCCACAGGGGGAGCGCCATTCATCCAGAAGTTGGGCTCATGGCTGGTGAGCGCAGCTGCCACACGTCGGGAGCCTCTCCTGATGCCAGTGCAGCAGGCGCAGCGGGCTGGGTGAGCGTGAGCAGTGCCTGGCCCCAATTCGGGCTCCTCTCTGGCTGCCTGCTGCTTGGCACACTGCTACATCCTCTAAGGGGTTCCAGATTGCGAGAGGGGGCAGGCCGAGCTGAGGGACCCCCCTCCAGTGCATGAATTTCGTTCACTGGGTCTCTAGTATTAACAGAATAAAGTACAAAACCACATGATCACTTCAATAGATTCAGAAAAATCATGTGACAAATTTCAACACCTTTTCATGATAATAACACTGAATATACTAGGAATACATTGGAACTTTCTAAGCCAATAAATGGCATCTATGAAAAATCCACAGCAAACATCACACTTCCTAGTAAAAGACTAAAAACCTCCCGCAATGATCAGGAACAAGACAAGAATGTCTACTCTCATCACTTATATTCAATATTGAACTAGAGATTCTAGCTAGGCAATTAGGCAAAAACAAGAAATGACAGGCATCCAGATAGAAAGGAACAAATAAAACTAACTCTATTCGCAGATTATATGATCTTTAATATAGAAAATTCTAAAGAAAATTTTAAAAACTATTACAATTAACAAACTTAGTTTAGCAAGTTTGCAGAATACATGGTCCTATATAATAAAAGGCTAATATGCAAATCGATCAAATGGTGGAATGGCTGGTCACTTTGATGTGCACTAACCACCAGGGGGCAGATGCTCAATGCAGGAGCTGCTCCCTGGTGGTCAGTGTGCTCCCACAGGGAGAGAGTGGCTCAGCCAGAAGCCCTGAACCAGGCTCACAGCTGGCAAGCACAGCGGTGGCAGCGGGAGCCTCTCCCGCCTCCACAGCAGTGCTGATGTCTGACTGCCGGCTTAGTCCTGCTCCCTGCCAGTTGGACATCCCCCCAGGGCTCCCGGACTGTGAGAGGGCACAAACCAGGCTGAGGGACCCCCCAACACACACACACCGAGTGCAAGAATTTCATGCACCGGGCCTTTAGTTGATATATAAAAATCAATCATATTTCCATACACTGGCAAAGAATAATCTGAAACTAAAGAAAATGATTACATTTACAATATAATAAAAAGAATAAAATACTTAGGAATAAATTTAACAAAAGAAGTATAAGACATACACTAAAAACTACAAAACAGCCCTGGTTAGTGTGGCTATTCAGTGGTTAGAGCATCGGCCCACATACTGAAGGGTTCAATTCCCAGTCAAGGACACATACCTAGGTTGCAGGGTCCAGCCCTAGTTAGTATGAGTGGAGGAGGCAACCAATCGACATGTCTCTCTCATATTGAAGTTTCTCTCTCTCTCTCTCCTCTCTCCCCTTTCCCTTCCACTGTTTCTGAATCAATGGAAAAAATATCCTTGAGTGAGGATTAACAAAAACAAACAAACAAACAAAAATGAAATCATTGCTGAAAGAAACTTAAAAAGATAAATGCATGGAAAAACATCTATGTTCATGGACTGGAAAATGTAATAGTGGTAAAGTGGAAATACTCCTCAAATTATGTACAGACTGAATGCACTCCTATTAAAATTGCAGCTGGCTTTACTGCAAAAATAGGCAAAGTGGTCCTAAAGTTCATATGGAATTTTGAGGGACCCAAAGAGTCAGGCAATCTTGAAAAAGAAGAAGAAAGTTGAAAAACTAGTATTTCCTGATTATTATACTTATAAAATTATTACAAAGTTGCAGAAATCAACACTGTGTGGTATTGGCATAAGATTGTACATATGGATCAATTGAACAAAATAGAGATTCCAGAATAGCCCCTTATATTTAAGGTCAATTAATTTTTGACAAAGATTCCAAGACAATCCTATATAATAAAAGAGAAACATGTAAATTGACCATCCCTTTGCTATGCTCACCAGCCAATCAGGGTGAATATGCAAATTAACCCGACAAAGATGGGCGGAGAGCAAAAGCAGGAAAGCCGGCATCTTGGGGGGATGTGGCTCCCTCGGTCGTTCGGACACTCCCTTGGGGGGACGTGGCTCCCTAGGTTGCTCCCAGTGCGGGGAGCACCAGGAATTTTAGGAATAGTAGTTCTGATGGCAGCCCCAGGACAGGAAGTGGAAGCCCAGAGTGCAGGGAGCACCAGGAATGCTGGAAATCATAGTTCTGGTAGCAGACGGATCTCCTAGGTGACACTAGAGCAAAATGAGCCTGGAACAAGTTATTGTTGCAGTGGGGGATGGAGGGAAAGCAAAGGTGAGAGACATAAGTAAAATCAGAGTGTCTAGGAAAAATTAAAGGGAAGATATCCTAAAACTTCCAGGAAATCTCCACCAATGAAGCAAAGAAAAAAAATGCCTCTATTATTCTGTGAGCAACAAACCAAACTGGGCTGGGGGCCTCAGACAATTTGTTCATATGATTGCAAAGACAGACAGAAACTCCCGGATTGGAGAGGGCTCCCCTGAGGGCTCACAGATTGGAGAAGGTGCAGGTCCAGCTGAGGACCCGCCCCCCTCCCAGTGCATGAATCTTCGTGCACTGAGCCCCTAGTTCAATATAAAAAGAATAGTTTTTTTCAACAAATGGCACCAGGACAGCTGGATTTCCACATGCAAAAAAATTGAGGTTGGACCCTTACCTCACACTACATAGAAATACTAACTCAAAATGGACCAAAGACCTCAATGTATGAGCTACAATTAAAACTCTTAGATGAAAGCATAGGCTTCAATCTTCATGACCTCTAATTAGGCAATGGTTCTTAAGTAAAACACCAAGAACACAAACAACAAAAGAAAAAAATAGGTAAATAGGATGTCATCAAAATAAAAAACTTCAAATGACAATATCTGTTGGGGAGCACATGAGACTTGGTTGGAAAGTTTGTAAGGAGGACATTCTGATAAAAGGGAAGTGTGTGGAAGGCCGCCTGCCCTGTTTATCAGAATTCCAACTTAGGGGAGTGTCAAAGGCGGCGCCCCTAGTTATTCCTTGACCTTTCCAAACAAACTTGCACGTGCAGACCCCCGGGTATTTAGTGGAATCCTTATGCTTAATCCCTGGACACTCTTGTGTAGAGGACAATGTAAACACATGTGTCCTCCCAAGATTACTCACCCTCCTGATTGTATCTAAAGATAAAAATTCCAATAAAAGGCTAATGAGGCAGGCAATCGAGGCTGCCTGGCTGCTGTCAGTCAGGCTGTCCCTTAGCCTCTCCCCCACAGTCAAACTGTGTCGGAGTAATCTGTTCATCTGTCAGCCCCGGCAAATATCAAGAAGGTGAAAATCTGACACACAGAATGGGAGAAAATATTTTCAAATCACATGTTTAATAAGAGACTAGTATCTAGAATATAGAAAGAACTCTTATAACTCAAATAAAAGACAATCCAATTTAAAAGTGGGCAGTGTATGTGACTAGACATTTCTCCAGAGAAAATATACAAATGGCCAATAAACAATTGTGAAGATGCTGCACATCACTGGTCATCAGGAAAATGAAATCAAAACCACAAAGAGATACAACTTCTCACCCACAGAATCTCCATAAACAAAAGTCAGATAACAAGTGCTGATGAGGATGTGAAGAAATCAGAAATCTCCTAAACTGGGTGTGCAAATGTAAAATGGTAGAGCTACTTTGGAAAACAAATGGTTAAACATAGATTTCGAATATAGCTCTGAAATCCCACTCATTGGTGTCTATCCAAGAGAAATTAAAACATCCTATCTAATAAAAGAGTAATATGCAAATTGATCATCACTCCAACACACAAGATGGCCGGCAGGGGAGGGCAGTTGTGGGCAATCAGGCCAGCAGGGGAGGGCAGTTGGGAGGGACCAGGCCTGAAAGGGAGGGTAGTTGGGGCAATCAGGCCTGCAGGGAAGGGCAGTTGGGGTGACCAGGCCTATAGGGGAGGACAGTTGGGGGGACCCAGGCCTGCAGGGGAGGGCAGTTAAGGGCAATCGGGCTGTCAGGGGAGCAGTTAAACGTTGATCAGGCTGGCAAGGGAGTGGTTAGGGGCAATCAGGCAGGCAGGCAGGTGAGCGGTTGGGAGCCAGCAGTCCTGGATTGTGAGAGGGATGTCCCAGATTGGAGAGGGTGCAGGCTTGGCTGAGGGACACACACATCCCCGTGCACGAATTTCATGCACCAGGCCTCTAATATGTCTATAAAAACTTGTATCAGCATTATTCATAGTAGTGAAAAAGGGGGAAACCACCCCAAAGTCTATCAACTGAAGAATGGATAAACAAAATGTGGTAATATTCATACAATGGAATGTTATTTGGCAAAAAAAGGAATGAAGTACTGATACATGCTACAACATGAATGAACCTCAAAAACATTATGCTAAAGAAGTCAGTAACAAAAGACTTCATGCTACATGATATAATTTATATAAAATTCCAAAATAAGCAAATCCATAGATACAGAAAGTAGATTAGTGGTTGCTTAGGGATGGGGGATTGAATGGATAGGGGTGATAGCTAAGGGGTGTGGGGTTTCTTATTGATGTGATGAAAATGCTCTAAAATTGTGGTGGTGGTTGCATGATCAGTGAATATACAAAAAACATTGAATTGTAGACTTTAAAGGGGTGAATCATATGATATGTGAATTATATGTCAATAAAACTGTTACTTAAGAAAATAGTCTGGCTGGTCTTGCCACAAATTATAAGCTTTGTGGAGCTAGACTGAAAAAAATAAGCCACGCTCCTTACAGTGATGGCAGCTCTACCATATTTGGAAGAAGATAGGCCAAAATGTCACCCCTATCCTACTGACTGAAACTTGGAATAGAAAAGTAGACTCTAAAAACTGGCCAAAAGCTCTTTGGTTCTTCTACTTCAGACAACCAGAATAAAGTCTCCCATTCTGAACCCACAGCTGTCTTTCTACAATCCTTTAGAAAGAATAACAACTGAAAGAAAAAGCCTAGGGCTAGGATTGGTGGTGGTGGTGGTGGTGGGGTGACATATTGTAGCAAAATTTTTGAATTACAAGAATAAAAAAAACTCACATGGATTCCAGATAGAAAATATATATTTCCCAGAATATATTTAAAAAATTGATGGGTTTTGCCCTGGCTGGTTTGGCTCAGTGGATATGATAACCGGAACGGTGAGCCGAGGTGTATTCCCCAGGGTCGTGTCTCTCAACGCCGAAGAATGAGCTGCGCGGAGAAGAAGATTTAAGCAAAAGTGTGGAAAATTTATTACAAGCAGATTCAGACTCCCCCCAAGGGGAGGGGGACCCAATAGTGGGCTGCCCGTTAAAGCCTTGTAGTCCAGGGGTATATATTTGCTACAAGCCTGCTCTATGTCTATCTGGGTCGTCACCTGGTTGATTCCCTCCATTGTTTTTGCCCAGCAGTGGACCTAAACTTTCCCTGTTTCTATGTGTTCTTTCTCTGTTCCTATCCTGAACCTTTTCTGTTTCTGTGCGTTCTTACATCTTGTTTACTGCAGGCCCTTCCTTGGTTTTCCATGCCTCCTGCTCTGTATCCAAAAAACATTTTATTATTTCTGCTCGGTTGGTTCCTGTGGTTAGGCTGCTCAAACTGCCATGTCTGCCCCTGCCTATGTCTCACCTGCCTTTGTTTTCCACTGGACCCCTGCCCTACCTGCCTGCATTTCAAGTTAACCCTCTCAGAGCGTAGGCCTGCGGACTAAAGGGTCCCCAGTGAAGGGCACATGCCCGGTTGGGGCTCGATCCCCAGTGGAGTGCAGGAGGCAGCCAATCAATAATCCTCTCTCATCATTGATGTTTCTATCTCTCTCTCCCTCTCCCTTCCTCTCTGAAGCCAATAAAAAATATATATTAAAAATATTTTTGATTGTGGGTTTTTGTCTTTTTTAATTTTAGCTCTCTAAGTCTCCCACATGAAAGCAACAGATGAATATACTCAGCGATTAATGAATAAGACTCAGAGGCAGATCCAGGCTTTGTGGAATCTAAAGTTAAAACAATTGGGCCCAGCCTGTGTGCCTCAGTGGTTGAGAATCAACCTATGAACCAGGAGGTCATGGTTTGATTCCCGGTCAAGGCACATGCCCAGGTTGTGGGCTCCATCCCCAGTACGGACCTGCAGGAAGCAGCCGATCAATGATTCTCTCTCATAATTGATGTTTCTATCTCTCTCTCCCTCCCCCATCCTCTTTGAAATCAATAAAAATATATTTAATAAATGACATAAAATTAAAACAATTGGGGGAACTTCTTTAAAATATGTAGCGTTACGAATTCAACGTTAAGGGATGGAGTATTGGGAGGGCACTACAAGTGAGAAGACTTGAAGCTTAAATTTATGAGTGTCATGGTAAAGCTACCTCTGATTTAAACATGCATCATACTCACTCCCTCTTGAAAATAATTACTTGGAAGTATAGTCTAGTTGACTAAGAGATAAAACAATAAAAATTGATGAAAACTAGAGACCAAAAGCATTAGCTGTAAGCACCAAGGCAGTTAAAGACAGAGATGTGGAAAACACTGTCACAAAAAAATGGTTGCTAAACTCAAGGCAAATGTGAAAATTAACATGAATATACCTATAAGAACTATAAAATAACAGTAATCTCAATTTCAAACTCCTGGTTATATTAAAGAAGGTTGGGATTTGAGGTGAAAGTACATATAGTAATAATGAAGAAGCAAAAATAATTTATATTTCAATCCTAAACAGCGTTGTAGGCAGGAGGGTAGGTCAAAAAGCATCTTTAAAATCTCAAACTTAAAAAAAAAAGGTTTTAAAAAATCACAAACTTTAGAGGCAGAAAATAGAGACTAGAGAATAACTTTTTAAACATTAAAGGCAAGCCCTAATAAAGTAAGAAGATTATATACCTGCCAAATTACTGGTATAGTTAAAATCAAAGAAAGGTTGGGGATAAAAAGTAAAAGCCAGCTCCATACTACTTAGAAAAGATACAACTAAAACAGATCCATACATAACTGGTAAAAATAAAAAGTATGGAGCAGCCACTGGGGAGGGTTTGGCAATTCCTCAAAAAGCTAAACCTAGAACTTTATATGATCCAGCAATTCAACTTCCAGGTAGACACCCCAAAAATTGAAAGCAGGGACTCAAATAGATACTTGTGCACTAGTGTTCATAGCAGCATAATTCACAATAAGCCAAAAGGTGGAAAGAACCCAAGTGTACATTGAATGGATAAACAAAATGTAAATATAATAAAATATTATCCTATTCCTATGTAATAAAAGGCTAATATGCAAATAGACGGGACGGCAGAACAACCGAACAAGCGAACAAGCGAACAACCGGTAGCTATGATGTGCGCTGACCACCAGGGGGGGTGCATGGAACATGGTGGGTGACAGCAGCAGGCAGCAGAGTGCGGAACATGGTGGGCGTTGGTCGCAGCCGGATGGTGGAGCAGATAAGCAGGGGCACCAGACCAGGGCGGGGCACCCATCGCTGTCATCAGGGTGAGCTTCTGGTAGTTACTGAAAATTCTTTGCTCCCATGTGCCCCAGTCCCGCCTGGCGCTCACCCCTGCTGCCAGCACTGGAGCCGCCGCTCGCACCTGCTGCCGGAATCCAGCGCCAACCCTGATCACTCAGCGCTGTCAGCGGGTGCAAGTGGCAGCTGCCGGCCCCAATCGCCCCTCAGGAGCAGGGGGAGGTGGAGAAGCCCTGAGGGGCAATCG
>NW_005372084.1:1359487-1392005 GCF_000412655.1 Myotis brandtii | reverse complement strand
AGGGCTTCTCCACCTCCCCCTGCTCCTGAGGAGTGATCAGGGCAGTAGCCACCACTCGCACCGGCTGCTGGCGCCGGCCCCAATCGCTCTGCGCTGTCAGTGGGTGTGAGCGGGGCCAGCACTGTCAGCGCAAGGGAGCGGCAGCAGCAGGAGTGGGGCTGCCAGCAGACAGGGGACAGGGGGCTGCGGTGGGAGGGGCCAGGTGGGGGGCGGAGGATGGGCTGAGACCCGCCCCTGTGCCCACTACAGCCTCACAGCTCACAGTTCCTTTCAAGGTGTATGAATTCGTGCACTGGGCCCCTAGTTCCTCTATAAAAAGAAATAAAAATTTGATATATGCTACATCGTGGATGACCCCTAAAAACATCATGCTAAGTGAAATAAGCACAAAAAGACAAGTACCGTATGGTTTCACTTGTATGAGATACCTAGAAGAGGCAAATTCATAGATACAGAAAGTAGAATAAAGGTTCCCAGGGGCTGAATGGAGAGAAGAGTGGTGAGTTAGTGTTTAATAGGGACAGTTTCTGTTTGGGAAGATGAAAAGTTCTGGAATAGGTGGTGGTGATTGATGGCTGCACAAAATGTGAATGTACTTAAACCAATGATTTATACTTTTCAAAAAGGTTAAAATGGTACATTTTATATTTTGAATATCTTACCACAATAGAAAAATAAAACAAAACAATAGGGAATGATATTTCAGATGTATTAAAACCAAAAGAAAACAGGGATAATGATATTAATTTGATCTCAGGTAAAACTCAAAATGCATCAACCAACAAACAATGCCATTGATAAAATGCATCATACACAAAGAAGATGTATTAAATGTACACTTTCCCCATTACACAAATTATTTTATTTAATTCTCCAACAAATACTACAGAAAAGTGAGCCTTCCCACCCTAGGTTACAAAAGAGGGAACTAAAGCTCAGAGAACTCAAGCAACTTGCATGTAACATAGGTAGAAAACAGTGGAACGAACTTTTTATACATGAATAACAGTATCAAAACGTACATAGAAAAATTTGTTTTAAAAAATACACAGAAGCCCTGGCCAGTGTGGCTCAGTTGCTTGAGCATCGTCCCATACACCAAAAGGTTGCTGATTGTCCAGGATGCTGGCCCAATCCCAGGCTGGGGAGGGTTGGGGGGGGTGGGAGAGGGGGGTAAGAGATCAACCAAAGGACTTGTATGCATGCATATGAGCATAACCAATGGACACAAGACACTGGGGGGCATGGGAGGCTAGGGGAGGGTCAAGGGGAGAAAAAAAAAGGAGACATATATAATACTCTTTGTAATACTTTAAGCAATAAAACAATTTAAAAAATAAATAAAATAAATGTCAAATGAGACTTATTTTACTTTAAAAGGTATGATTGTTTTTCAATTCAAATAAAAACATGTTAATGCAAAAATAAAGTGAAACAAAATACACTGTTGAGAAAATAAAAAGGCAAACCACAAACCAGGAGAAAATATTTATAGCAAATAAATCTGACAAAGGACATATCTAGAATATAAAGAACTCTTACTACTCACTAATGAATCAAACCACACACACACACACACACACACACACACACACACACACAATCTAAAAGGAGAGATACTTCCTCCCCCCAAAATGATCAAAAATAACATGAAAAGATACTCAACATCGTTAGTGATCTGGAAAATGCAACTTAAAACTACAAAGAGAAACATTATCCACCCCCTAGAAGGACTAAAAATAAAACATCTACAATACCAAGTGTTGGCAAAGATGTGGAGCAACTGAAACTCTCATATACTACTGGTGGGATTATGAAATGATACAACCACTTTGGAAAACAGTTTGGCAGTTAAGCAGACATTTCACACTTGAGCTAGGTTTTCACAAAAAGGAAATTAAATTATATGCCTACAAAAAACTTGTCTATGAATATTTTTACAACTTTATTCATATTAGCCAAAAAGTAGAAACAACTCAAATGTCTATCAGTGAGTGAATGGATAAACAGTGCGGCACATTCATACAATAAAATGCTACTCAACAATAAAAAGGAATGAGCAGGACAACATAATTGGTCCTCAAATCAGTGGGCTGAGTGAAAGAAGCCAGTTATAAAAGATACCATTTATGTATATATGATTCTATTTATGTGATGTTCTAGGGATAGAAGACAGATCTAATGAGAAAATTAGATTATTGGTTGCCTTTGGGTGGGGAAAAGAGGAGACCAGTTGTAAAAAGGGGCACAAGGCAACTCTATGATTTAATGGAAATATTCTATACCTTGATTGGTATGGGGTTAAGATGGATTTATATTTTTGTCATAGTCATCAAATGATTACATGTACACATTTTATTGTATGTAAATTATACCTCAATAAACTTTAAAAAACACAAAAAGCAGGCACGCTGTTACAGTTCATCTAGTAGAAAACACATTTATACAATTTTGATGTGTTTGTGATAATTACACTGCAAACCTTGTTAAAAGAATAAGCATGAAAAAATAAATGCGTGGCCCAATGCAGCCAAATCCTTAGATCTTTACCCAGGGAATTGACTTAAAAAACACTTGGGAGTGTTTGACAGGGGTGGGAAACGTCTGGCCTGAGGGCTGAATAAGGCCCACAAAATCATTTGGTCTGGCCCTGCCAAGGCATTAGGGGTGAATTAATTCAATGTTTGACCAAATATAGCAGGATAATTTTTAAGTTGATAATTTTGTATGGCCCGCAAATGATGTTATAAATATCCAAATGGCCCTCGGCAGATATTTCCCCATCCCTGGCTTAAAACTATTCCGATGAACAGTCAAAATGGGCAAAGTTGGAAGGCAGGTAGGTTTTGATTAATTTTATTATTAGTAAGTCAACAAGCATTTATATTAGACACCATGTCCAAGAGCACAGAGGTGGTTGCAGGATATCACAGTGGCTGTGAAGGTGGATTCGAATCCTGGCTCTCCCATAGCAGCTGCGGAGCCTTGGGCAAGCTACGTGTTGGGTCTAGGCCTTAGCTTCATCTATCTGGTACATTTGTGAGGGTTGAATTACATGAGGATATCTATGTAAAGCTTTCAGAGCAGTGAATATAAAACAAAACAAAGAGCACTGAATATAAACATAGAATACCATTATTGTATCATAGGACATTTGGGCAAGTTCTGTCTGGAAGGACAACTACGCTATAGACTGCTTTTCCTGGGTATGAAAACACAGAGAATAACACATATGAATTATTGCCCAGTCGGTGTGGCTCAGTGGTTGAGCATTGATCCAGGAACCAGGTCACAGTTGGACTTCTGGTCAGGGCACATGGCCAGGTTTGGGGCTCAATCCCCAGTAGGAGGTTGATCGATGATTCTCATCGATGTTTCTCTCTCTCTCTCTCTCTATCAAATCAATAAAAACATATAAAAATACATATGAATTACCAATTACACCAAGAATATGTCTTCCAATTTGCACATACATGTCATCAATGCTTTTAGGAATACAAGTAGTGGTTTTTATAAAAGAAGGAGAGCCATAATATCAAACTTAAAAGGTGAAGGTAACATCTAATGGATACCCCAGAGCAGGGGTCCTCAAACTACGGCCCGCGGGCCACATGCAAATACAAATATTGTATTTGTTTCCGTTTTGTTTTTTTACTTCAAAATAAGATATGTGCAGTGTGCATAGGAATTTGTTCATAGTTTTTTTTAACTATAGTCCGGCCCTCCAACGGTCTGAGGGACAGTGAACTGGCCTCCTGTTTAAAAAGTTTGAGTACCCCTACCCCAGAGTTTCATCAGAGGAAAAGGGGCCAGAAGAGTTCATGGTGGAAGGGAAGGGCGAGATTAAAGCAAGAAGCGAGACGGCACTGAAAGAAGAGGTTTAGAGCATAACAGCACAAGAGAGACAGAGAGAAATTGGGAAGAATTCAGAAGGGGAAAAGGAGGCTGGTGAGGGGACTGAAAAAACTTCGTATGAAAATTACTCTTAAATCAAAGCGTTTAACCTAGCGATAAGCAGAATGGTGTTCTCAAGCCAAAGAAAAATTGGGCCTATTCTGTATGCCCTCTAACAGACACAACTATTCCCAGGGGACAGAGAGAAATTTCAGCTCCATAAAAGAAAGAAGCGTCTGCTAGAGCTGTTCAATACCGGAACAGAGCTTCGGGAGCTAATGAGTCCCAGAGGCCTCTGGGTTTTCAGAGGCGTAAGGCCCTGTGGATAGAGAGGCCTTGGGAATTGCTGGCTTGTTTGTTTCCACTCCCTGCACTGATACTAGTTATCCTCTTGAATGCAGTATTGCTCTCCATGGGCCACTTTTAATTTAATTATCCACGAGCCGGCTATTCCTGATCGTTAAAGAAGTCTTTACAAAATCGGCTGTAGTATAGCTCAGTGTTCTGTTGACTTTCTCGTCCCCTGTGGTTCACACTGGGTGGAGCCATCAGCGTAGCAGCAGCTAGCAGGTGAAACATCTGTAAAGAACCCCAGCTTATCCCTAGGAAACACTAGTGAGAACACTTTTAATTTGTTTCTTTCCACTTTTTAAAAAATATATATTTTATTGATTTTTTACAGAGAGGATGGGAGAGGGATAGAGAGTTAGAAACATCGATGAGAGAGAAACATCGATCAGCTGCCTCCTGCACACCCCCCACTGGGGATGTGCCTGCAACCAAGGTACATGCCCTTGACTGGGATCGAACCGGGGACCCTTGAGTCCGCAGGCTGATGCTCTATCCACTGAGCCAAACCAGTCAGGGCTCTTTCCACTTTTATTTCTCAGAGAACAGAATGAGGTAGGGAGGCAGGGAGGGATATTCTTACCAGGCCATACAAGGTGACGGCCCCGTGTGGTGGGGAGCACAGTGAGCGTGAGCTAGGTGGAGGAAAAGGCATAGGAAGCCAAGATGAGTTTCCAGACCTTCCAGACACAAGTGTGTACACAAAGTATTTTATAATCTATTACATTCATTTGGATTAAACATATCATTGTCCCAATGAATCCAAGTAGATGACTGGAAATTGATATAGCTGTATTTCAAATGAGTTACAATTAAGAACTATAACAAAAGCTATCTTTAAGCTGGATATAAAACAGAGCTACTTATAAAATATTCTGAGAAAGTTGCCTTTAGTGTTGAAAGTTCCCACAGTTGGTTTCAGTCCAAAAGTGATTTTTTCCTCCTTTCATGACTTCATAATAAGGCATTCAGTCATCCAGGGGTTGCCTGCCTCTGAAAAGGCAACATATGCCTGCTGAGTGCTCCCTACCCACAAACATTCTGCACGTTTCACTGTCACTGCTGTGCCTGTTGGCATCAGTCCCTAGAGGTGCGCTCCCCACCAAGACTCCTGAATGCAGGACTCCTCAAGGGGGGCCCTCAGGCTGACTGTGACCTTGTGTGCTGTGAAAATAGACTCGCTCATGACCCTAAATACACAGAAGGAAGGTTTATTTATGGAGCGAGTGGAGGGAGGAGAGGGAGAGATCGAGCCACGGAATCTAAAAGAGCAGAAGCAGAGAGGTTCATTCCTGAGCTCTCACTGCAGCAGGAAACAGATATGGACCCCTGGAGGCCTTTTGGGGAACACTATGGGAAGCAAGGCAGGAGGACACAGCGACTTGACCATGTGGTTTTCTCACACTTAACTTTCAGAAAAGATTGCGAGGGTTTTCTCCGGAAAGAGGGTTTCCCTGGTGTGAACTAAGAGCAAACTCAAGCTGAACAAACTTTCGTTTGTTTAACTCTCATTTCAGAGTTAAGATCAAATGGTCCTTTGTGGTCCTATTTGTCTCTAAATCCCATGTTCTCAAGGCCCACATACCCCTGGCTTCCATGCAGGTGACCCTAGAATTCTGCCTTCTCCCTCCCCTGTATGTGGGAATAAAGGTGAAACCCCTGGATGCCTCTGGGAAGCAGGAGAGGAACAAAACCTGTCATTCAGAGTTTGGTCGTTTGTTTAACTCTCATTTCAGAGTTAAGATCAAATGGTCCTTTGTGGTCCTATTTGTCTCTAAATCCCATGTTCTCAAGGCCCACATACCCCTGGCTTCCATGCAGGTGACCCTAGAATTCTGCCTTCTCCCTCCCCTGCAGGTGGGAATAAAGGTGAAACCCCTGGCTGCCTCTGGGAAGCAGGAGAGGGACAAAACCTGTCATTCAGAGTTTGGCGGAAATGCTGCTTCCTCAGAAAGGGCTTCTCTGAACACCCAGCCTGTCACCTTAGCTTATTTTAATATTATTTTCACAGCGCGTACACAATCTGAAGTGATCTTGTATATGTTTACTTGCCTGTTGGCCCTGCCACTAGACTGGGATTCCAAAGGCAGGGCCTGTGCTTTGGTAACCACTGCTCTATCCTGGCGCTGCCACAGTGCCTGGCCTAGAGGAGGCGCTCAAGAGGCTATTGAATGAATGATTACGTGAAGGGTCAAATGAGTGAATGGATGCACTAAAGAAGTGGGTCAGGAAATGTTGATTTGTGGGGTCTATAGAATAGGATAGCAAGGAAAAGGAGAGAAAAGGAAAAAGAATATTAGCTTGTTTGCAACCTGTAATCACCTATTGTCTGCCAGCTCTCCTGCCATGCCCAGGATACCCAGTCCTACCTTAGGTTTAAATCCCAAGACCGGCTTTGCAAGGTATCGGGTGAAGTGCCTTCAAGGGCACAGGGAACAGGCTCTCTGGAAATATTGATGATCTTTGTTCCAGAAAGGCTGAGGATGACCAAATCATATTTGTGATTCAACTATAAATCAGCCCAGAAATTCTCAACCAGCGGGAACATACGAGAATCTCTGGGAGGATGAACAAAGTAAAGAAGTGTGTAGAGCAGTGGTTCTCAACCTTTCTAATGCCGTGACCCTTTAATACAGTTCCTCATGTTGTGGTGACCCCCAACCATAAAATTATTTTCGTTGCTACTTCATAACTATAATTTTGCTACTGTTATGAATCGTAATGTCAATATCTGATATGCAGGATGTATTTTCATTGTTACAAATTGAACATCATTAAAGCATAGTGATTAATCACAAAAACAATATGTAATTACATATGTGTTTTCCGATGGTCTTAGGCGACCCCTGTGAAAGGGTCGTTCGACCCCCAAAGGGGTAGCGACCCACAGGTTGAGAACCACTGGTGTAGAGTTTAATGTCGTCTGGATTTTAACCACCTTGTTTGCTTTTTTTTTTTTTTTTCCAACACATTATCAGAAGGCCTAGGTTGAAAAAGGCTGGAAAGTGATCTAATAATGTGGTCAGACAAGATTTACAGGAAATTTTGGTAACAGGAGAAAATCAAGGATGGATCTGAGAGGTGGAGCTTTAAAGTCCAGGAGGACAGTGGTTTCTATGAATCATTATGGAAAATTTAGGGCAAGCTAATTTGGGTGAATGAAGCCGAGCATAATTTTGAATTTTCTGAACTGCAGATGGCAGCAAGACATCCTGCAGAGGCTCAGCAGTCTGTGAGCAAGCCAGCAGAAAGGTAAGCATCAGACACAAATAAAACCCTCACATAAAATCTGCATTATGGCCCCTGGTATGATGGACACTATATATCTGGTCTTGGTTCCCAGTTTCTGGAACAGAGCTTCAAAAACCTTTGGAATTTCCAGAGTGACAGGTGTCTTTGTTATGCTAATAAGATGACTCAGGGTGGACCCTAGATCAGTGATGGCGAACCTTTTGAGCTCAGCGTGTCAGCATTTTGAAAAACCCTAACTTAACTCTGGTGCCGTGTCACATATAGAAATTTTTTGATATTTGCAAGCATAGCAAAACAAAGACTTATATTTTTGATATTTATTTTATATATTTAAATGCCATTTAACAAAGAAAAATCAACCAAAAAAATGAGTTTGCGTGTCACCTCTGACACGCGTGTCATAGGTTCACCATCACTGCCCTAAATGCTTCAGGATGGGTGCTGGTCAGCAAAAAGGCCAGCCTTGTGATTAGAGGGTTGGAATTTTGGACCAACCCAAGCTCCAGGGAGGGGCACTGAAGACTGAGTTCAATCCCGGGGCCACTGATTTAATCAACCCTAAGTAGCAATGAAACCTCAGTAAAAACTCTGGACGCTGAGGCCTAGTGGAGCTTCCTGGTTGGTGAACATATGATGTGCCAGGAGGCACCCCCTGCTTCCACAAATAAGGCATGGAAGCACTGTGTCCACACCCTTCAGACCTGGCCCTGTACGTCTCTCCTATTTGGCTGCTCAGGATTTGTATCCATTATAATAAAATTGCGATCATAAGTATAGTGCTTTCCTAAGTTCTATTAGTTACTCTTGCAAGTTATCAAACCTGAGAGGGGTATGGGAACCTTAAACTTATAACCATTCAGGCAGAAATGGGGGTGCCCTGAGACTTTTGGCTGGTGTCTGAAGCACCAGCAGTCTGTGAGACTGAGCCCTGACACCTATGAAGTGTAACCCCAACTCCAGGTGGCTGGTGTCAGAATTGAGTTGCAGGACACCCTCTTGGGGTGGAAATGTAGCATTTACACATTGCCTGCAGTATGGACACATGTATTACACACATTTTATATTTTATTTCTCACCATTCTGAGTAAATAAGAAATTCTAAATGTCATAATCTTCTATAATAAAAAAAAAGCATAATATGCTAATTAGACCAGACAGCTGAACGACCTTCTGGGCATCATTCCGGATGTCCTTCTGGACAAAGCCGCAGTGGCGGGGCCGAGGCAGAGGCAGTTAGAGGTGATCAGGCAGGCAGGGAGAGTGTTTAGGGGTGATCAGGCAAGCAGGTGAGCGGTTAGGGGCGATCAGGCAGGCAGGCAGGTGAGCAGTTAGAAGCCAGCGGTCCCGGATTGCAAGAGGGATGTCTGACTGCCAGTTTAAGCCCGATCTTGCTGGGTGAATGGGCCTAAACCAGCAGTCGGACATCCCCCAAGGGGTCCCGGATTGGAGAGGGTACAGGCCCGGCTGAGGGGACCCCACCACCACCACCGTGCATGAATTTCGTGCACTGGGCCTCTAGTGGGTAATAATTTTGCTTACATTTTACCCAATAAATATAGAGTAGGATGACCACCCTCCAATGGGATACTGCTTTAAGGACAATCACTTAATCAAAGAGAAAAACATTGGATGTTTAAACTTTAATATGGAAAATTACAGATTGAGGAAATGTGGGAAAATTTACCTCTGTTAATTCCTGACCTCTTCATTTCTATAATTCTAAGATGCCACTGATTTGGGAGGAA
The DNA here is from genome assembly GCF_000412655.1 of Myotis brandtii. Classification (NCBI taxonomy): domain Eukaryota; kingdom Metazoa; phylum Chordata; class Mammalia; order Chiroptera; family Vespertilionidae; genus Myotis; species Myotis brandtii. Next base: position 1,382,766 of record NW_005372084.1, on the reverse strand, counting down.
GATGGGGAAGGAAATTAATACTACCACATTAAATATAGATATGTTTTGTAAGATACTATCCAGTTCAGAAAAATGTAACATGTAAAAAATAATGTGCATCTTAGAATTGAAAAAATATGGTGATATTGTAGTAATTAAGATTGTCTTTGCTTCTCTTTAAATTTCAGATGATTTTTCCTAAATGTGTTCAATAAAATCACTTTTTCTTTAATCAGCTATCTGTTCTAGAATACTTCTGTCTCAAAACATAACTGTTTATAATAAAATGTCTAGATTGGGGGTAAAGTGGTTGAGATAAGATAGGGACCTATATTATTCCACAGTAAGCATTCTGAAAAGAAAAGACTTATTTTCCCACATTAACTGAATTTTGGGAAATAATTCTTCACTAATCATACATTAATACAGTCTACATAGACAGAAATCAGCTTTGTCTCACATGTATACACATAAACTGCAGGCTTCCCATGGAGCGAGCAGGTATTGTCACCACTAGGTCTGTCCTGCTCTGTGGAGGAGGCTCAGGAGACAGCCCTCAGGCTCCCGGACACTGTGGGCTGCCCACCTGCCTTCCAGATGGCCAACCCATGGGAGGCAGAGCCACACAATTCAGAATTCTGTGTTTAGGGCTCTGTGCCTAAAGATCCCCTCATAACAAGTAAGTCATTTTATGCCTCTCTGACCTTGAAATTTCTTTGAGTTCTCGATATTGAATTAGTGAACTGCTCAGTGCAAAGAACTGGCAACGATTGAGATCAGATGGCTCATCACAAGAGACTAATGACAGAAGGCTGTGGCCTTCACCCAAGCCTGAGCAATCCAGAGCTAAGCCTCGCCTTCACCTGCCAAAACCTCACTAAAAATATGTGTATGATGGGCAGTAAACCTGGCTTCTATTGAGGTAAGACATTCTGCTGAGACCCTCTCTTCAGAGGATTGGAATGATCAACATATAAAAACAAGCCCATCCACATAGTAAGAAAAAGTAAAATCTGGAGGGATTTTTTTTTTTAGGTGACTTAGCACAATAATATGATAGATGCCTGATAAATACTTCTGGAGATGATACTGAGTAGTTTATAACTGTCAGAGTGCGAGTATGTATAAGGTGAGGGGGAAATGTACTGTATTGACACACAGTTAACTCACTTAGCTTTGACATGGGAGCATTCATGACAGAATCTTAAATCACTATGTAAATATCTATTACGTATCAAAATTCCAATACTCAGCAAGCCTTGACATCTGCTCTGAGTCACTGTTGAAGAACAAATTCTGTGACTTTGAAAAATTATGAAACAGAACTCAGCTTCCTTGTCCTCCATGGCCCTCAAGTTGACAGTGGTTGTTAACACCAACATGCTGTACAGGACTTGTGTGAGGCTTTATAGTTTAAGAAATTTATAGTGTAGTATTGACTGAACTTACTACAAAAACACTCATTCCTCTGTCATTGCTTCAGTCATTATTCTAAAGCATTTTATGAGACAATGAAGGACATTTGCATCACAAATTTACAGCGGAAACTGTCTCATGCATCGAATGGCTCGAGTTGAAGAAGCCCCCAAAGCCTTGTGCATCATCCATGCATCTACAGGCATGTTTGGCGAGGAGAGCAGTTAATACTTGTTTCAGATGCTGTTCAGATGGCTCAGAATAAGCAGGTCAAATCTCAGATATATTCAACTGCCTCTCTCGGTTACAGAGCCATCCTTTGAGAACGAAGGATGTGTCAACAATTGAGAAGATGATTTATAAGACTATGAAACCCTCACCTTGGCACACAGTCGTGTGGTTTTTAACAAGAGCAACTGAAAATGAACAGATCCTCTCTTCAAGGAGAGTTGCTTGCATTAATAAAAATAAATAAATAAAAATCACACCTAGCCCTGGCGGAGTAGTTCAGTTGTTAGAGTGTAGGCCCAGAATGCCAAGGTTGTATGTTTGATCGCTAGTCAGGGCACATACAAGAATCAACTAATGAATGCATAAATAAGTGGAACAACAAATCTCTCTCTCTCTCTCTCTCTCTCTCTCTCTCCCCTTCCTCCCCCACCTTCCTCTAAAATACATAAAAATTTAAAAATATGGAACAACAAATCTCTCTCTCTCTCTCTCTCTCCCCCCTTCCTCCCCCATCTTCCTCTAAAATACATAAAAATTTAAAAATAAATCAAAAAGATTAAAATCACACCTATGAAGATTCTTCAAATAATTAAATATAGAACTACCATATGACCCAGCAATCCCACTTCCGGGTATTTATCCAAAGACATTGAAAACACTAATTCAAAAAGAGATATGCACTCCCATATTCATTGCAATATTATTTACAATAATTATTTACAATACCCAAGACATGGAAGCAATCTAAGTATCCATCAATAGACAAGAGAATAAAGAAGATGTGGTACATATTTAAAAAATGGAATCTTCCCATTTGCTACAACATGGATGGACCAAGAGGGCATTATGCTAAATGAAATAAGTCAGACAGAGAAAGACAAATACCATATGATTTCACTTATAAGTGGAATCAAAGAAACAAAATAAATGGACAAATGAAATAAAACAGAAACAAACTCATAGATTTGGAGAACAAACTAATGGTGACCAGATGAAAGGGGGTATGGTGGGGGAATGGGTGAAAAAGGTGAAGGAATTAAGAAGAACAGACTTCCAATTATAAATATAGTCACAGTACAGCATAGGGAATATAGTCAATGATATTGTAATAGCTGTGTGGTGCCAGATGGGTGCAAGACATACTGGGGTAATCACTTCGTAAATGATATGAATATCTAATCACTGTGACATACACCTGATGTCAACTACAATTTAAAACATTCTTTAAAAAATTACAGCTATGGGTCCAGGCCAGGTGGTTCAGTTGGTTGGAGCATCGTCCTGTACAACAAAATGTTGTGGGTTCAATTTCCAGTCAGGGTACATACCTAGGTTGTAGGTTCAATCCCTGGGAGGCAACTGATCGATGCTTCTCTTTCTCTCTCTCTCTCTCTCTCTCTCTTTCCACCTCACCCTTTCCTCTCTCTCTAAAATTTAATAAAAACATGGCCTTGGGTGAGGATTAAAAAGAAAACCAGCCCTGGCAGGTTTGGCTCGGTGGATAGAGCGTCGGCCTGCAGACTGAAGGGTCCCGGGTTCGATTCCGGTCAAGGGCATGTACCTTGGTTGCGGGCACATCCCCAGTGGGGAGTGTGCAGGAGGCAGCTGATCGATGTTTCTCTCTCATCGATGTTTCTGGCTCTCTATCCCTCTCCCTTCCTCTCTGTAGAAAATCAATAAAATATATTTTAAAAAAAGAAAAAGAAAACCATAGCTATAGGAATTCTTGCCTGTGGCACAAACCATTAAGTATTCTTTACACGACCCAGGACAAACTCAGTCCTCTCACTTAAGAACATTTGCTGTGTTGACAGCAAGGACTGGGCAACCAGGAAACCATGTGCTAATTGGCTGCTTCATCCCATTTTCCTTTTCAGCGCCTGCCAGGTGTAGCCCTGACTTCCAGAGTGCGCGTCTGGCTCTCCGTCGCATCCTGCCCGTTATCTCTGTCTGGCAAACACCCACTCTGCTTCCAGAACCTCAGATCTTTCGGGGCAGTGATGATAAGTTATGCTCGGCCCACTCTGCCAAGAGTTTTTGGCCGACAGACTGAGGAAGACCATTGTTGTCGCTGGCTGTTATCTCCCCCGCGGACTCCACTTGGCAGATGTGCAAGTCCATCTCTCTGGTGTGCAAACAGGGTGCTGGACTCTAGATGAGTCAACGCGCTAATAAACAGGAGTCACGGAGGAAATAGCAACCAGTCTTGAAAACAACAAAAAAAAGAAACAATTTGTGGTTTGTTGGATGCCGAGATGTTTGTCCTCCGCAGCGCGCCCCTGCTTTATCTCACTGCACAGCCTTCCTATCAAAGAAGGGGGGAAGTTAATAGTTTATCAAGTGGTAATCAGCTGCAATGTTTACGTATTACTTACATAGCATGGAAAGTATTTTTTGGTGCTGGGGGTACTGTTTTCTTTAATTGCAAATTTATATCTTTGTCATTCATCTCCCCCTTTGTCAGACTCCATATTGTAGGAAGTCTCCAGTCTACAAGACATTTGTCTCCTGAACTTATCTCCGGGCCATCAGGGAACCCCTCCTGGCTGGGGCCTGGAAGTGCCTGCCGTGAGACACAAATGGTGAGCTTTCCCCTAAGTAGTCAGAGGAGCAGCATGGAAACCTTGTGCTGGGAGGTTGTGTATCTGAGGCAGAAGCACAGGGAGAGTGAGAGCGTGTTGTACCTCACACACATGTATCCCTGCAAACAGCAGAATGCTGCAAATTAAATGCTGGCCACAGGAACCTAGTGACCCTCACATCTGCGTGGGTCACACCTGGCCAGACACCAGGCTTGGGTGATTCCACAGGAACCGGAGGGCCCACATGAGAGCTCAGCCGTGAATACTGCTGTGTCACATGGGGATTCTTGAGGAAATGGGGGGTGGAAGCCTGCTCTCATCCGGAACCTCCTCCCTCTCAGAGTGGTGCTATGTATACCAGACACTCCCAGGTCACATGGGATTGGGATCACAGGAGGGATGGGACTGCTTAGGTAACTCAGGGGCAACTTGTAATAATGCTGTGTTGACAGAGTTATACGAGAGTGGCCACATCTCCGAGCTTCCTCCAGAAGACATGGGTTTTCCCTGGCACATGTGCTAATAACACCTTTTTTCATGCTCCAAGTGTCTTCACTTGGATGATGAATGGTCCCCTGGGCAGTCCACACCCTAATGGGCTGAAGATAAGCTCTCCTGATCCACAGCTGCTCTACTGGGGCCACTTACCACCTGGGTTTTATTTAATGTGGTTTCAACAAGCATTTGTTCAGCACTCATGGGGTGTCAGCCACTGTGGTAGGCAAAGGGGATGACGACATGCACATGAGACGACGCATCAACAGAGACAGGCCTGTGTCCCGTGCACAGCAGAGGCCACAGCAGGGGACCTCGGGGTTCTCTGAAATGTCAGTTCAGTGGAGTTGCTTGTCCACTGGAGAATCGGTAGGGTACGTGCCGGCTTGCACATGGGTGAGCAGTGGTGGTGTGAGCAGAGAGGAAACCATGGAGATGTGTGTTTGTGCTGCGCGCTGGGAAGCATGAGCATCTGGACAGCAGGCGCGGACAGCCCTAAAGACAGGCACAAGGTTTAATATCAACATATACTCTATTGGTGCTTGGCTACTCCCAGATATATCAAAGAAGTGCACTCTAAAGAACATCTAAGACCCAAGCATGGAGCTGAAGATTAACAAGTAAAATTTCTCCCTTGATTCTATTTTCACTCATGCCTGGGGCCGCTTTGTCATCAGCTTCAGCGCTAATGCAACACTATTGAGTAAGGATTTTTTTTTCTTATCTTTTTAGTGGCTGAGTGAACATATCTGTACTTTTAAACTTCCCTCATGTTCATGCACTTTCTACCTAGAATCCGAACTATCTTCCTCGTTTGTCAAAGGCCAGTTATACTTTAAGACCTAATTTGCATATTGACTCTTTAAGAGAAATCAATCCTAATCTTATGAGGCAAAACTGGTCCTAATCTTATTCTGTATATTGATCCTTGATGGCACTTAGCAGATTACTGTGTTACAGCAATTTGTCTATAAGTCATTGTCAACAGTTAGACTCCAAATTCCTGGAAGCCAGGCACTGTCTCCAATTCACCTTTCTATTTCTAGTCTTTAGCCTAGAGTTCAGTACATGATAAGTCCTCATTAAAATACACATAATCTTTATCTTTCAAAAAAGTGTACAACCCAATGAATCATCCAGGGAGAATATTCCTATACTAGAGGCCCGGTGTACGGAATTTGTGCATGGGTAGGGTCCCTAGGCCTGACTGGCAATCAGGGCCAATCTGTGGGGTGACTGGTGGGGCGATTGGGGGGGGGGCACTGGCACCCACCTTGGCTGGCCTGGGACCTGTGGGCTGGGGGCAGCTCCTGATTTGAGCATCTGCCCCCTGGTGGTCAGTGTGTCATAGCGACCATTTATCTGCCCCTTGGTGGTCAGTGTGTGTCATAGCGACCGTTCGTTCCACCATTCGGTCTATTTGCCTATTAGGCTTTTATTATATAGGATAAAGTATGCTAATTAGCATGTTTCTCTTTTATTAGTGTAGAGGATAAGTATCAGGGGTCAAGAATGAGAAAATAACTAACACCCTAGAAATCCCACCTTAAGTCTTCTCCCAGTCACTTCAAAAATAACCACTATTTTGACTTCTATCATCACCAGATATTAGTTTTACTGTTTTGAACATTATGTAAATGGAATCACATAGAATATATAATTTTTTTATCTAGCTTGTTTTGCTCAACATTATATTTGTGAGATTCATCCATATTATTGTATGTAGCTGAGTTAGTTCACTGGGGAGAGGGGCCTGCAAAATATTCCAGTATATGGACATACCACAATTTATCCATTCTGGCTGCTGATGGATATGGTTCTTTCCAATTTGGGGCTCTTATAAATAGTCTTGTATATGTCTCATGGTACACATGGGCACACATTTCTGCTGGGAGTAGGCTCGCTAGGTCTTTGAAAAATCATGTTCAGCTTTTGTAGATAATGCCCAACTTTTCCCAAAATGTGCCAGTTTATATTCCCACTCACACTATATAAATTTCCATTGCTTCACATCTGACCAACACTTGGTATTGTCAATCTTTAAAATTTCAGCCATTCTGGTGTGCGTATCATAGCATTGCATTGTGGTTTAATCTGCATTTCCTCATGACTAATGTGATTGAGAACCTTTTCATATATTTACTGGACAAGTGAATATTCTCTTTTATGAGCTGACTAGTCAAATTGGTTGCCCAATTTTCTGTTGGGCTTTATGGCTTTTTCTTAATAATTTGTTTAGCTATAAATCTTTTGTTATAGATCAGCAGTTCTCAACCTGTGGGTCGCGACCCCTTTGGGGGTTGCCTAAGACCATCGGAAAACACGTATATAATTACATATTGTTTTTGTGATTAATCACTATGCTTTAATTATGTTCAATTTGTAACAATGAAATTGGGGGTCACCACAACATGAGGAACTGTATTAAAGGGTTGCGGCATTAGGAAGGTTGAGAACCACTGTTATAGATGTTATAAGCACATTTTCCCATTCTGTGGCTTACCTTTCCACTTTCTTAATTTCCAAATTTTTTTCTTGTTAATCCTCATCCAAGGATATTTTCCCATTGACTTTTAGAGAGAGAGAGTGAGAGAAACATCGATGTGAGAGAGACACATCAATTGGTTGTCTCCCACACGTACCCTGACCAGGGCCGGGGATCGAGCCTGCAACGGAGGTACGTGCCCTTGACCAGAATCAAACCTAGGACCCTTCAGTCTGCAGGCTGACACTCTATCCACTGAGCCAAACTGGCTAGGGCAGTGGTCGGCCAACTGCAGCTTGCGAGACACATGCGGCTCTTTGGCCCCTTGAGTGTGGCCACAAAGTTTCAATCGCACTGTACGTGCGCGCCCGCACATGGTATTTTGTGGAAGAGCCACACTCAAGGGGCCGCAGTTTGCTGACCACTGGGCTAGGGCAACAATTCCAAATTTTAAAGAAGATCAAGATGTTAATTTTGTCATTTGTGGTCAAAGCTTTTAGTGTCCTGTGTGAGAAATCTTTCCCTTTCCAAAGATATGCTCTGAAGTTATTTTCTGGAGCAGTGGTTCTCAACTTTCCTAATGCCGCGACCCTTTAATACAGTTCCTCATGTTGTGGTGACCCCCAATTTCATTGTTACAAATTGAACATAATTAAAGCATAGTGATTAATCACAAAAACAATATGTAATTATATATGTGTTTTCCGATGGTCTTAGGCGACCCCCAAAGGGGTCGCAACCCACAGGTTGAGAACCACTGTTCTAGAGGCTTTGTCGTTTTACCTTTCACATTTGAATCTGCGTCCACCTAGAATTAATTTTTTTCATGGTATAGAGGTAGAGGCCAACTTCTATTTTTCCATATTGATATTCAACTCACCCAGAACCACTGTCCTTTTCCCACTGCTTTGTGATCAATTGTCTATATAATCCTGTTCAGTAATCAATTGTCTAAATAAACATGGGTCTATTTCTGGAATCTTTATCCTGTTACAGTAATGACATTCAAATGTTAATCTAACCTTGAATTGCTGGGGTAACCCAACTTAGTTGTGATGTATATTACTCTCTTACTATATTGCTACATGCAATTTGTTAATATTTTATTTAGTTTTTGTATCTGTGCTCATGAAGAGCTCGCCTACAATTTCCTTTCTAGTAACATCCTTGTCAGAATTTGGTGTCAAATGTATGCTGATCCCTAAAACACATTGCGATGTGCTCCTTCTTGTATTTATCTTGGGGGAGTTTGTGAAAGATTAATCACTGTGGTAGGCAGCCTCTAAGAGGCCCCCAAGGTTCTGTCAAAGGGTATTTATGCCCTGGTGCAATTCCCTCCCCTTTAGTGTGAGCCAAATGTAGGGACTCACCCCTTTCTTTTTTGCCTTCTTGGGAATTGGCTCAATATTTTAAAATACTTTTTTTCTCGTTAATCTGGAAGTTTCCAATTCTTTCACTATTCTTTTTAGCAGCAGGGATTACAACATGTAGTGCTGATTTTCAAAAGCTAATATCATTAATACCTTTGCTTTAAATTCAAGAGACCTTGGAATAATTTCATTTATACTCTTCTTGGTTGTTGAGATGTTCAAAAATCTTTCTATGTGTTTTTAACTCCCCAAAATAATAGCATTAATATCACTTTATAAAGAACAACATTTATTCATTTACACATTTATTTACTCCATTTCTTTGCTCTTCATTTCTTCCTCCATCTCTATGGAATTGGAATAATTTTCTTTTGCTTGAAAAACACTCTTTGGTGTTTCCTTTATTTGGGGTCTGTTTGTGATGAATTCTCTAAGTTGTTCATTTGAAAATGTCTTTATTTCCTTTTGTTGGGCATAGAATTCCAAAGTTGGAGATTTTATTCTTTAAAAAAACAAAACAAAACGGGACAAATGCTCCAACCAACTGAGCCACACTGACACGGGGCAATTCTTCTGTCTTTTATTTCTGTAAAGAAGTTAGTTATTAGTCTTATTGTTGATCCTTTGAGGATAATCAGCTCCTCCTTTGGGTTGCTATAAAGATTTTTCTCTTTCTCTTCATTTTTCAGTAAAATTGTACTATAATTTTTCTTTATATTTATCTAACCTGAGGTTTATGATTTTGCAATCTATGGCTTTATGTCTTTTATCAATTTAAAAATATATATATATTTATATTGATTTCAGAGAGGAAGGGAGAGGGAAAGACAGAAAAAATGATGAGAATCATCCATCAGCTGCCTCCTGTACGCCCGCCCCCTACTGGGGATTGAGCCTGAATCGGGGCATGTACGACTTCCTGGTTCATAGGTCGATGCTCAACCACTAAGCAACACTGGCTGGGCATGTCTTTTATTAGTTTTGAAAATGCTCAGCCATTATCTCTTCATATATTGCCTCTGTCTTCTTTTTCCTTTCCTTCCAGGATTTCAGACTCATCGCAACCCACAGGTTGAGAACCACTGTTCTAGAGGCTTTGTCGTTTTACCTTTCACATTTGAATCTGCGTCCACCTAGAATTAATTTTTTTCATGGTATAGAGGTAGAGGCCAACTTCTATTTTTCCATATTGATATTCAACTCACCCAGAACCACTGTCCTTTTCCCACTGCTTTGTGATCAATTGTCTATATAATCCTGTTCAGTAATCAATTGTCTAAATAAACATGGGTCTATTTCTGGAATCTTTATCCTGTTACAGTAATGACATTCAAATGTTAATCTAACCTTGAATTGCTGGGGTAACCCAACTTAGTTGTGATGTATATTATTCTCTTACTATATTGCTACATGCAATTTGTTAATATTTTATTTAGTTTTTGTATCTGTGCTCATGAAGAGCTCGCCTACAATTTCCTTTCTAGTAACATCCTTGTCAGAATTTGGTGTCAAATGTATGCTGATCCCTAAAACACATTGCGATGTGCTCCTTCTTGTATTTATCTTGGGGGAGTTTGTGAAAGATTAATCACTGTGGTAGGCAGCCTCTAAAAGGCCCCCAAGGTTCTGTCAAGGGTATTTATGCCCTGGTGTAATTCCCTCCCCTTTAGTGTGAGCCAAATGTAGGGACTCACCCCTTTCTTTTTTGCCTTCTTGGGAATTGGCTCAATATTTTAAAATACTTTTTTTCTCGTTAATCTGGAAGTTTCCAATTCTTTCACTATTCTTTTTAGCAGCAGGGATTACAACATGTAGTGCTGATTTTCAAAAGCTAATATCATTAATACCTTTGCTTTAAATTCAAGAGACCTTGGAATAATTTCATTTATACTCTTCTTGGTTGTTGAGATGTTCAAAAATCTTTCTATGTGTTTTTAACTCCCCAAAATAATAGCATTAATATCACTTTATAAAGAACAACATTTATTCATTTACACATTTATTTACTCCATTTCTTTGCTCTTCATTTCTTCCTCCATCTCTATGGAATTGGAATAATTTTCTTTTGCTTGAAAAACACTCTTTGGTGTTTCCTTTATTTGGGGTCTGTTTGTGATGAATTCTCTAAGTTGTTCATTTGAAAATGTCTTTATTTCCTTTTGTTGGGCATAGAATTCCAAAGTTGGAGATTTTATTCTTTAAAAAAACAAAACAAAACGGGACAAATGCTCCAACCAACTGAGCCACACTGACACGGGGCAATTCTTCTGTCTTTTATTTCTGTAAAGAAGTTAGTTATTAGTCTTATTGTTGATCCTTTGAGGATAATCAGCTCCTCCTTTGGGTTGCTATAAAGATTTTTCTCTTTCTCTTCATTTTTCAGTAAAATTGTACTATAATTTTTCTTTATATTTATCTAACCTGAGGTTTATGATTTTGCAATCTATGGCTTTATGTCTTTTATCAATTTAAAAATATATATATATTTATATTGATTTCAGAGAGGAAGGGAGAGGGAAAGACAGAAAAAATGATGAGAATCATCCATCAGCTGCCTCCTGTACGCCCGCCCCCTACTGGGGATTGAGCCTGAATCGGGGCATGTACGACTTCCTGGTTCATAGGTCGATGCTCAACCACTAAGCAACACTGGCTGGGCATGTCTTTTATTAGTTTTGAAAATGCTCAGCCATTATCTCTTCATATATTGCCTCTGTCTTCTTTTCTTTTTCCTTTCCTTCCAGGATTTCAGACTCACATGTTATATTTTTTATGATATTCCCTGCTCTCCTCTGTATTTTCTAAACCTTTATTTTTCCATGCTTGATTCTGGATATTATCTTAAGGTTTTTCTTTCACTTCACTAGTTCTTGCTTCAGCTGTATCTAATGTGCTATAAACCCTATCTTATTTCTTTAAATACTATACTAATCAGTTATTTTAAAGTCTGTGTAAGATAATGCTATTATCTAGATCCCCAGAGAGTCCTTTCTGTTATTGTTTTTCTTAGGAATTAATCACATTATCTTAACTCCCTGGGCATGATTATATTAGATTGAGTTATAGACATTGTATATGAAAATCTGCAGAGAAGTTAAGGCCTAGGATGATGCTATATTCCTCCAAAGTGGAATATATGTTTGCTCTGTACAGACATCTAGGGACACTAGCAATCTCAGTGACCTTCATCCAAGCGGAGACTGAGTCAATTCACGGATGAATTACAATGTATGTGAAGGATGGTCTATTTCTGTCCACTCTTACTCCTGTGGTAGCCTTTCGGATCCACGTTGTTGAGCTACGCCAGCCTGCGTACCTCACCCCAAGCTCAGTTTCTGGTGCCCTATGCCTATGAGCTTGTCAAAAACTCTGCTCAGCTTTCAGTCTCTCAGCTACCACTTTCTAATGAAAAGTGCCCAAATGCTTCCTTCTCTGTAATTCTTTATTTTCCCAGATCTTGGCACTATAATTATTCACTAACCTGTTAGCGCCTCATGTATTCAACCAATTAAAAAAATTGTTCTCTGAGGAGGGTTGATCTGAATTGACTAAGTCTGCCATTAACAGAAGCAAATCTGCCCATAAAAGTTTAATTACCATCACAAATTAAATACACATACATTCATGGTAATATGCTGAAAGTATAGCAGTGGAGATCATACATTTCATATAAATTAAGTACACAATTATTTCTAATTCATTACAGAATATATTTGCAGTATTAATTGATAGAGAGCATATCATTATTGTGGGCTCTGACAGGAAGTAGGAAGCAAATGGTGCACCTAATCCCACAGATTTTAGTATGTGGAGGGATCACTTGGGTCACCTCTTCATTTTACAGAGGTAGTAGTGACCCTAGGCAGGGTGAGTAACTTACCCAACATCATGTAGCCAGCTAGTGGCACAAGTACATTTTAAATCAGTTATCATACTTCCTAGAGCTCTGAGTTTTCTTCCTTAACACACTGATTTTGTTGATTGAGAAAGCTTGTACATGAGTTAGGATTTCAAGTATGTTTTGTTCCTAAGAAGGAAATAAAGCTGTCCCTGGCTGGTGTGGCTCAGTTGGATGAGTGTCGTCCAATGCACCAAAATGTCGCTGGTTCAATTCCCAGTCAGGGGACAGGCCTGGGTTTTGGGCTGGATCCCCAGTAGGGGTGTGCAGGAAGCAGCCGATTGATGTTTCTCTCTTACACTGATGTTTCTCTCTCTCTCTCACTCTCCTTTCCCTGCTCTCTAAAATCAATTAAAATATTTTTTAATTCATTTAAAAAATAAAATAAGAAATAAGGAAATGAGGCTGGAGCACTTGAGATGATAGGATATCAGGTACAACTTGAAAGCAAAGGCTTGAAGGTAGAGATGGGCTGACCAGGGGAGAAACTGATGACCTCTCTGGATGAGAACGAGGAAGAAAGCAGACAGGGACGAGGGAAAGTTGAGGTTATCCTGTGAAAGCAGAAAAGTCAGGCTCTTGTTCTCTTATCTGCAAAAGGAATGACCCTGTGATTTAGTTGACAAAGTAACTTCACACACCTGACCATAGTAATGGAAAAATCGGGCAGGATTAATGGGAGGGAGGCAGCCATGTCTGTCGGTGCAGTGGTAAAAAGCAGGTCAAGATGAAAGGGAATGCCAGGAAGAGGTGAAGGCCATTGTAAAAAATAAAGTCAAGTAGAAGTAAAAATTCTGTGGAAAGTGGAAATTCTTTTCCTGGACTCATAGATTTTTTTTTATTAAATCTTTATTGTTCAGATTACATTTGTTCCTCTTTTTTTTCCCCCCCAAGAATAGTCAGTCCATTCCCTTTCTATGTCCCTGATTCATTATAATCACCAGTTCATTCTGTACATCAGATTATTTATTCACTTGGTTCTTAGATTCACTTGTTGATAGATGCATGTTTGTTGTTCACAATTTGTATCTTTACCTTTTTCTTCTTCCTCTTCTTAAAGGATACCTTTCAGCATTTCGTATAATACTGGTTTAGTGGTGATGAACTCCTTTAGCTTTTCCTTATCTGTGAAGCTCTTTATCTGACCTTCAATTCTGAATGATAGCTTTGCTGGATAAAGTAATCTTGGTTGTAGGTTCTTGGTATTCATCACTTTGAATATTTCTTGCCATTCCCTTCTGGCCTGCCAAGTTTCTGTTGAGAAATCAGCTGACAGTCGTATGGGTATTCCCTTGTAGGTAATTGAGTCTCTTTCTCTTGCTGCTTTTAAGATTCTCTCTTTGTCTTTTGCTCTTGGCATTTTAATTATGATGTGTCTTGGTGTGGTCCTCTTTGGATTCCTTTTGTTTGGGGTTCTCTGCGCTTCTTGGACCTGTAAGTCCATTTCTTTCACCAGGTGGGGGAAGTTTTCTGCCATTATTTCTTCAAATAGGTTTTCAATATCTTGCTGTCTCTCATCTTCTGGCACCCCAATTATTCTGATGTTTGTACGCTTGAAGCTGTCCCAGAGGCTCCTTACACTATCTTCGTATTTTCGGATTCTTTTTTCATTTTGCTTTTCCGGTTGGGTGTTTTTTGCTTCTTCGCATTTCAAATCTTTGGCTTGATTCTTGCGCTCCTCTGGTCTGCTATTGGGTGTAATATTCTTTATTTCCGACCGTGTATGCTTAATTTCTAGTTTCTTTATCATAGCATCGAGGGTCTCATTAGTTTTCGTGAGGCTCTCCAGAAGTTTATTGCAAGCCCTCAAAATTGCGTTTTTTAGCTCTATATCCTCCATTTCTGTCATGTTTTTTTGTCTCCGCATTTTTTATGCTTTCTTGGTGCACCCCCTAGTGGTCTTTGTGCGCAGTCTTGTTCTAGTTGAGCCTTGATTGTTGTAGTTAATACTAGAGGGATTTGACCACCAGGCCGACTGGCTGTGTGAATCAGCTGTGTCTGCTGCAGTGGGAAAACTTCTGTCCTCTGGGGGGGCGCTAATCTAGCCTTTGCCTGCGGCGATCCGGCAAATGGCTCTGCGCAGGGCTTGGGCGGGGCGGGCTCAACAGGGCGGGCGGAGGGAGCCGTTATGGTGCCCTCAGTCCTGTTCCCAGAGGCTCTGCTTCTCAGAACCCCCGGAACCGCTGCAAACCTCGGAGGGAAAGCTGCCTTCCAACTGATGCCAGACACTCCCGCTTCTCCCGTTTGGGTCCGAGTCCCCAGCGATTCGCCCGTATCTGGAGCTCAGAGTCTGAGACTCCCCCCTGACCGAAAACGACAACCGCGCTCTCAGCCACCAGCCCGCTTTGCGCGCGCACCTCCGCACCTGAGTTTTTTCCACACTGCGCCTCCTCTGAGCCTCGGTGTGCTGTTATTTTTCCTTCTAGTTGAAGAGTCTCTCCTCAGCCAGCCTTCCTGTGGTTCTGGGTGATGTCCGTTCCGTCTTTTAGTTGTATTTTTGAAGTGGTTGTTTGCGGCAGCAGTCTCCAGTGTTTACCTATGCCGCCATCTTGGTCTCCCTCTCGGAACTCTGGACTCATAGATTTTATAAATGTAGGATACCTTTTATTCTTTAGAGTTCTTTATCTAGTTGTAGATGAGTTTGCAGTCTTTATATTAGTTGTTCCATAAGTCCAAAACATTATTACTTGTATTGTGTGTTTCTATAACACACCTGCTAATAAAGATACATACTAGGTGCTTTAATAGGAGACTTCTTTGATATGTTATTAGCATCGCTTCTGAGCCATATTAATTTGTCCATTCACATACTAAGTCACTCATTTCAGAAGTACTTATCAACATTTATGCTAGGAACTAAGAAAACAGATAAAAGATATGGTCCCTGCTGCCAAGAATTTGCTTGGCATACTGATGGAATTTCCTAGTACCCCATGTTGATCTTGGCTATACAAGCATTAGATTTTCAGATTTTTACTCAAGGTTATTCCATTTAGCAAAAGAGGCTTCACGATTGTTTTTATGAGGTTGCCATTTAGGTATTAGGTATGAGTGCAGGCCTCATGTCAGGATCTGAGTGAAAACTATAGCCTTTGCATGGCGACAAAACTTACCATTTTTCCTAAAACTATTTGGAAACAGCAAAGTGATATCTTATTGCTTTTAAATCTTTAAATTTATTGATTTTTAAGAGAGAGAGGCAGACAGATAGAAACATCGATTTGTTGTTCCATTCATTCAATGCACTCATTGGTTGATTCGATGCCCTGCCTGGGGATCGAACCCACAATCTTGGCATATCTGGATGGTGCTCTAACCAACTGAGCTACCTGGCTAGGGCCTTGCTTTCAAATCTCAATGAGAAAACATAAAGCTAGTGCTCTGTCTAGGAAGGGAGAAAATGGCTACATCACTTCTGTATATTTGCTGGGATGCTAATGTCAAAATGGGCTGAGGACAAAAGAAATGCTAAAGCTCAGATGGCGTTGTTGTTTATAGTGAATTAAAATCAAATCCTATTGTACATTCAGTTCCTCAGTCGCACCGTCTGCATTCTAAGTGCTCTGTGGTCACGTGTGGCTACCCTATCGGGCAGCACAGATACAGAACTTTTCCATCACCACAGAAAGTTCTACTGGACAACACTGGACATGGAATGGGTCCCCTAAAAGTGTTGGAAGTTGAGATTGCACATGGTACCAATGGGTTTCTATAGCAACAAAAGGAATAATATTCATGTGCCATATAATGGCATTTCGATCAACAAAGGACCACATATGAGACAGTGATCCCTAAGATTATAATGGAGCTAAAAAATTCCTATTGCCTAGTGATGCCATAGTCCTCATGACATGGTAGTACAATGCATCACACAAATACCATTGTGTTACAATTGCCTACAATATTCAATATAGTAACATGCTCTACAGGTCTCCATGTGCCATATAATGGCATTTCGATCAACAAAGGACCACATATGAGACAGTGATCCCTAAGATTATAATGGAGCTAAAAAATTCCTATTGCCTAGTGATGCCATAGTCCTCATGACATGGTAGTACAATGCATCACACAAATACCATTGTGTTACAATTGCCTACAGTATTCAATATAGTAACATGCTCTACGGGTCTTCTGTCTAGGAGCTGTAGGGAATAAAATTTGTCTATGTGGTATGAGGATTATTTGAGGCTGGTTAATTTTAAGAAACAGAAGACATGGGAGAAGCTCTGAAAAATCAAGATTACCCTTGTAAAAGACACTTATGCTTGTCAGGGAAATCTCCTTTGTAAGGGAGTCTCTCTCACTCTACCAGGAAGAAGGGGGTGACCTTATCTCTAGGAACTCATCAAAGCAGAACACAAGGATTTAAACCTGCGTAACAAATGTACCTTTGTTATAGTGTGCCTTTTCTTTTCTGGCAGCCTCTCACAATTGACTGTCCCCACCCCCATATCATCTGTTTTTCAGCTGAAGATGGTATTTAAGATGGTGGCTTCTGTCATTTTAACAAGTTACTCAGTTTTCCTGGTATACAGGAGGTCAATATGTTATTTGGTCTGTTTCTCTGGTGTTAATCTGTCATTTATTACAAGGATGTTTCAGCCAACAACCCAGAGGGGCAGAGGCAAACTTACCTGTCTTCTCCTACAGGGCAATAGGCTATACCATGTAGCCTAGGTGTGCAGTAGGTTGTTCCATCTAAGTGTGTGTAAGCGCACTCCATGATGTTCACACAACGAAGAAATCACCTAATGATGAATTTCTCAGAACGTATCCTGGTTGTTAGGTGGCACATAACCTTGTAATAAATGTAATGAGAGATGTTTTTCAAAAGTTCAGCTGGAACTTTCTAGCATGTAATTCAGCCAAATAACAATGATAGAAACAAACTTTCTCCTTCCTTAGAGAGTTTGGAGGACCCACTGCTTTGAATCCTGTCTGTGGGAAACGCAAGCTGCACGGCCCCGTGTCCGGCACCAGAATGGCCTGGGGTCACTGTGTTTTCTGCGTGCCGTCCAGCTGCTGGCTGACAGAAAAGGCTCTGCAAAGCAAAACACTGAGAAAGGGAAGCACATTTGTCCTGCACCTTTAACAAACCCAGCCGCCTGCTACTGGATTCCATAATATGGGAGAAATCCCTTTAATGGAGGGTGCTCTCATTCCTGTGGTTGGACACTAAGGTTGCCTTGATCTGATCCCACAGGAAGGGCAGAATGGAGTCATTTCTCAGTGGATTTTGTTTAGTGTGACTTACCTTGCTCATAGTGACATAGTATACTATTCTATACTCATTTACTTACTCAAATCCAGTTCAATTTGACACATTCTACTCTTGATCTTTAAACATCAGAAGAGCATGAGTGCAGTATTTCTCATGTGGGTAAACATGACCAATAATAATGTTAAGCCTGTAGCCCTGGCTGGTTTGGCTCAGAGGATAGAGCGTCAGCCTGCGGACTGAAGGGTCCCCGGTTCGATTCCGGTCAAGGGCACATGCCTGGGTTGTGGGCTTGATCCCCAGTGGGGGACGTGCAGGAGGCAGCCAATCAATGATCCTCTCTCATCATTGATGTTTCTATCTCTCTCTCCCTCTCTCTCCCTCTCCCTTCCTCTCTGAAATCAATAAAGATATATTTAAAAAAAATTAATGTTAAGCCTGTAAATGGGGCTCAATGAGATGGGTAAGCACTGGCTTATGTCTTCAGTCTACCCCCTGGTGGAGGGATTCATTACTAGTTGGAGCCAAAGAAGGAGAGAGAAAAAAGTATGAATTGTTTCCTGAATATCTAGTCAGTCCCTCCCTCAATCATCTAGGGTTTGTTGCTTATACAAGATCGCAGGCTCCACGGGGGAAGAACTGAAACCCATTATTTCCCTTTGAACGTGTTCTTTCCTGGTAATGGTGGGAGTGGTGCCTCAGCAGGAGGGCCGACCTGCCAAAATGCTTAAGTTGGAACTGAAGGGGCCATCACTCTGGGTGCAAAAAAAGATGTAAGAGCTTTGCTGCCCAGGCAGCTCTGGAATTCTTCCCTGGGCCATGAATAATACCTAATGATTCAGAGGAAGTACTGTCCATGCTTCAAAGCGGACCTAGCTCATTGTGTAATGTTATTCTGAGGCATTGGAAGAAGCCAAAAAAGAAGGGAGTTGGGCAGAAATTCCTTCCTTTGCAATGATCAGCTTACATCCTGTACATCAGATTTGATTATCCTTATCTTTTCTTGCATAACTACAAATGTTATGACTGGACATAAGTGACCAGACTTCCAAAAAAGAAAAAAATTCCAGCCACAATATTTGACTCTAGGACTGCCTGTGGCGGTAAATTCCTTAGACTGGCCACATACTGTGTGAAAAACTATTTCCTTTGATTTATTCACTTACCAGTTCTTCACTCCATCAGGTGCCCCTTGTTCTCACATTAGAGAACAGGCAAAAAGGAAAGTCTGTTCATTTTGTATCAGCCCCTTTCATTTAGGCAGTTTAATCTAAATGTCATCTAACCTCTTTTTCTCATATTGCATAGTAATTTTTATAATAAATTCTTTTTTTAAAACTAGCTTTTAAAGAAATCAAACACGTAGTACAAGGACCTGATTAAAATTATTTCGGCATCATAATAAATAGAAAAGGTAAGTATCTCTCCTACTGCACACCCTTGTCCCCCCAGTCCCCACCTCCAAGCCAGCCGTTACTACCAGCTGCTGGTGGATGCTCCAGAAATACCCACGCCCACGTCTGTGTGCACTTCCTCCTTTACAAATGAATTTCCACATAATGATCTGTCTTGGAGATCATTCCATTTGGTCATAAATAGTGCTACTCCATCCTTTTTCATGGCTTCATAGTATTCCATCTTGACTATACCATAATTTATTTAACCAGTTCCATATTGATAGATATTTATGTGTTTCTAGTCGTTTGCCCATATATGAAAAGCTCCAAAAAAGATATTTGTATACATGTCTCAACATACAAATACAAGTATGTGCATTTTAAATGTTGATAGATATTTCCAGTTGCCCTCTGAAAAAGTTACATCAATTTATACTCTCACCACCAATTGTATGAGTCCTCATTCCCCATCCCTTGCCAAGATAATATATTCTAAAAATATTTTACAATCGTCCTTCAAATGCCAGTTTTAGCTGAAAAACCTAACAAGGTGTAGGACCCTCCAAATAAACACTGGGTTCTGACACTGGCCCTTCCACATAGTCTCTTGTAAAACCAATCTCCCTGTATAAACCCCAATACCTAACAGAGCGAAACAAGATGGAAAAAACAAACAAAATGAGTTACATGAACAAACAACTAGAACTGTGGTAGGCAGAGCAAGGTCAACGGGCCAGGAATAGAAGATCACCAGGGTGAAAAGCCCCAGATGCTCAGCAATGGACAATTGTAGGGAGGGACCTCATCCCCAGGGTGACCTTTTCTCCCCTAGCTTATCACTGATCTCTTGGTTTGGATCCCCTGACCTTTCCTCCCTAGAGAAAACATCTAGGTCTCAGTTGCATTTCAGCTCCAGGCCCAGCAAACCAGAGAATCGACACCACAGCTGACCTCAGGACCAGCTGCACTGAATAATGACCCCCTGCCCTGGTGCCAACAATCAATCAGTGGAGACCTAGACCCTGAAAGGACACCCCTAGAAAGCAGATGAATATTCTATTGAGATCTTCCCCCTGGACCTCCCCTAAGATTTCCACCCTAACCACCCTTAGGAGGGAGGAGGATCCAGAGCACTCTCCCCCAGGGAGCACGCTGGGCCTTTCCCCTCCCACCCTCCCTCCCCGCAGGCGCATCACCTTGACCTTTCTCACTTCTAAGCTCCAAGGGCCCTTCCTTTGCCTCTGTAACTTGTTTTCTAAGCCCATTTCTTCTACAAATTACTTTTACCTCTGTGACTTTCTAAATAGTTTGAGTCTTGGCTCTGAATTCTCTCCTAGTCAGAACTCAGGTACTGAGGTTGTGGTCTGAGCCCACCAGTCGAACACACCTGGGGATGTTCTTGTTGCTGCCAACAGAACCACCTGAGGTCTTTAGGTACCGTCCAGTTTGTGAATTACTCAATTTGTACCAATCATTGTTTGTGTATGTGCTTTCTGGGGGTTTGAGATAGTGAGAGGAATCCATAGTTATCAGATTCTCAAAATGGCTGCAACTTCTGCCAAGAGCTAAAAATCAGTGACCTGGATAATAAAAAATAGAGAGAGATAAAACCAAAATTGTGTAAAAATCCAAGGGCCTGGTTTTACGGCTTTAAAGAGATAAACTAAATAACACTGTAAACTTAAACTTTAATACATAAAATAATGAAATCACATTAGAGTTGTGATTTGTCAAAGTTCTATTACATCAACTAGGGGTGTTAACAAAAAAAATAACTGTTCTGTCGTCATTGCATAAGAATATGTTAACACCAGAGAGTAAGAAAACTATAACCTTAGAGTAAAAGGCAGTCCTTTAAGTTGAATAAATTTAACTCTATTAAAACTCACTGAACGGGCCCTCACTTCTCATTTCCCCATCTAGCCTGACAATCTGAATGACACAGACCGGAAAACTGTGTTATCATGTCTGGGCTGGCACTAGGAAACACTGCCATCAGGGACCTGCTCTCAAATTCACAAAAGCCAGAGCTCCTTACCACCTTCTTGGTTTTGATAGGTGCAGCTGAAAAATCTCAAGGAAAGACCACCAGATTTTGAGTCCTTGATTTGCCATTTGTTAACTTTGGTTAAGTTACTTACCACCTCTTTCAACTTCAGTTTTTAATGTCAGATGAGAACACCTTTCCTGCCTACTTCACAGGACTGACAGGTTCAAATGAAATAAATACATGAGCAAGTTTATTTTTTATAAACTACTAGAGGTCCAGTGCATGAAATTTGTGCACTGGGGGGTGTTCCTCAGCCCAGCCTGCACCCTCTCCAATCTGGGACTGCTGGCTCCTAACCGCTCGCCTGCCTGCCTGCCTGATTGCCCCTAACTGCTTCTGCCTGCCAGCCTGATCACCCCCTAACCACTCCCCTGCCAGCCTGATCGATGCCTAACAGCTCCCCTGCCAGCCTGGTAGCCCCTAACTGCCCTCCTCTGCAGGTGTGGTCCCCACCAACTGTCCTCCCTTGCGGGCCTGGTTGCCCCCAACTGCCCTCCCCTGCTGGCCTGGTCACTCCTAACTGCCATCCCCTGCTGGCCATCTTGTGGTGGCCATCTTTGACCACATGGGGGCGGCCATCTTGTGTGAGGGCATGATGGTCAATTTGTATATTACCACTTTATTATATAGGATAATGTATGATACAATTTTAAGTATTAATATTTACTGAGTATTTTTAAAAAATATTTTTAATTTTTATTTTACAGAGCAGAAGGGAAAGGGAGAGAGAGATAGAAATACCAATGATGAGAGAGAATCATGGATCAGTTGCCTCCTGAACCCCCCCACACTGGGGACCGGGTCCATAACCCGGGCATATGCCCTGACCGGGAATTGAACTGTGACCTCCTGGTTCATAGGACAATACTTAATTACTGAGCCACACCAGCCAGGCCTGAGCATTTTAAATGTACCAATACTGTATGACACAAATATTATCCAGTCTAGCCCTTGTGGCAACCAAATGAGAAAGCTGAGAGTTAGAAAGGTTAAAGTAACATGCTAAGTTTATTTAGCTAGTGAGGAGTAAGGTCAGGACTCAACCCCTAACACCTAACAGAGCAAAACAAACAAGATGAAAAAAACAATATGGGTTACATGAACAAACCAACTGGAACCACTAGAGGTTTGTGGGTACTACCAAATTTGGTTCCAGTTCCATATTCTTAATTATGATATACTCTTTCCTAACTTGATATAACTATTACTATTGTTATTACAATTCCTTTATTCCAGTGACTGGTTGAATATAACAATAATCTGTATATATAACCAGCAGTCTACATTGCAAAGAAGGTGGGATATTACTGTATTGGAAAATGGGATATACAATCAGAAATGTCAAGTCTTTTGAGTAGTCAATTTCCTAAGTCTTTAGTAAATTACAGGTAGGCATTTAAAAAGTATGTGAGGCTTCTACCACCACCACCACCACCCCACCCCACACCATTAAAATAAAATAATAAAATAAAATAAAATAAAATAAAATAAATAAAATAAAATAAAATAAAATAAAATAAAATGTATGTGAGGCTTGCTTAAGCCAAAATATTATGCTGTAAGAGACTCTCTGGTACACTATATTTTCTCACTCATTTTATTTTGTGATTTATCTAGGATAAAACATTATTAAGTTCTTCTTTTCATGAAGACAATCATTTTTAGTTAAAGTTTACTGTAAAAAGAGAAAATCTCACAGACACGGACAACAGTGTGGTGATAGCCGAGGGGAGAGGGTGGCAGGAGGTGGAGGAGGTTTGGGGGTATAAATGGTGATGGATGGAGACTTGACTTGAGGTGGTGAACACACAATACAGTGTACAGATGATGTGCTGTATAATTGTGCACCTGAAACCTGTATAATGTTGCTAACTAGTGTCACCCCAATTGTAGTTTAAGGCCTACAGTGGAGAAACCAGGGCACTGGGGCATCAGTCACAGGCAGGGTCTGCTAGCAGCTAAGGCAGCTCTGACCACCCAGGAGGTGGGGCCGCCAGTACCAGCCTCCCCCCATGTGTCCTTTCTTTGACTCTTCATTATTCCCCCCAGTGCAGGACCACATTACCTCACTCTTCACTGGCAGCTTCCCAAGCTGGCTTCCCGCACCCCACCCTTACCCCATACATGCTTAGGGCAGCACTTTCATCTTTCCACC
>NW_005372084.1:1347783-1359458 GCF_000412655.1 Myotis brandtii | reverse complement strand
CTGGCTCTCCGGGTCCCTATGGCATCTAGTCTCAAGTCCTCTGCCTGGCTGCTAAGGCCCCGAATAATTGACTTCCCTCTGATTTTATCCAGTCACTTTTTCAATACTTCACCAACCCAACCCTACTTCAGCACGAAGAAGGCTTTACCTTTCTTTAGCAGACAAAATGTTTGTTCTTAATTCTGTCTGGAATTTTCTACCTGCACTCTCTGCAGGGTAATACAAGCAAAAAAAAGTATAAATTTTAGAGTCAGACAAAATGTAGGTGTGAATCTCAGTCAAATTCTCTCTCTCAATTTCTGTGTACACACACACATATTATATATACATTTATTGAATAGCTACAGTATATCAGAAAGAATGTTAGGTTCTTTGTCTCAGTAAGTAGTTTCTTCATCACACTACACCTATGAGGTAGCTGTTATGATTTCCCACAGTTTACATGTGAAAAAACTGAATCACAAAGAAATTAATCACACCGGTCAGTATAGGAGATGAGATTCAAATCCAAAACTGCCTGGAATTCAGTCAGTAGTCTTAACTACTTAATAGCAACTGGCTAGTTGTACAAACTTGAGCAAGCTACTTAATGTCCCCAATCCTTCCTATTCTCATATATAAACCGGGATGCAAATGTCTGTTCTGCAGGATTAATGAGATTATGCACGTGGAGCTACTGTCAGAGAGTATGGCATTCAAAAGAGGCTCCATAAATGTTTCTGCCTCTTTCCTGTCCAATTACATTCCACTCATCTCTCCCACCTGCCTCTTCCATGAAGCCTCCTGGGAGAGGGAATAAACTGTTTCAGCCTCCGTGATTTCTTCCTCCTGTGCAATCCTAGGGTTCTGAACTTTAGTGTTAGATTGTTTATTAACTATGTCATTTAAATTAGCCTTCTTCACCTAAAGCAGCGGTTCTCAACCTGTGGGTCGCCAACCTGTGGGTCGCGACCCCTTTGGGGGTCGAACGACCCTTTCACAGGGGTCACCTAAGACCATCGGAAAACACATATATAATTACATATTGTTTTGTGATTAATCACTATGCTTTAATTATGTTCAGTTTGTAACAATGAAAATACATCCTGCATATCAGATATTTACATTACGATTCATGACAGTAGCAAAATTACACTTATGAAGTAGCAACAAAAGTAATTTTATGGTTGGGGGTCACCACAACATGAGAACCTGTATTAAAGGGTCGCGGAATTAGGAAGGTTGAGAACCACTGACTAAAGGTTTTCACAGGCAGTATCCACACATTATACCTCATTTACATCCCTCTCATTTACATCATAAGAATCAGATAAATGCTGACTGGATTAGTGATGTAGCCCCCTGGGTGCAGTCTAGGATAGATCCTGCTTTAGAAAAAATTTCATACTATATTTTAAAATGCTTATAAACAGGTATTAAGGTAAATACAGATTCATGATGTATCATGTATCCAGCCCGGGTAACAATGAATTGAAAATGAGGAACAAACTTTAACTTTCCTACTTTATGTGCTTAGCATGTTTAGGTACCTCGTGCTTGTGATGCACCTCGTTGTTGAAGGCTAACAAACTCTTGGTGTTTAAAAAGGTGGAAGTCTTACTGAACTGCTACATTACCAAGGAAATAATGTTGATACTAGAGAACTTTAATAGTACCCATCCTTAAATATCAATGGCAGCCATTACGATCTAAGTGCTTCACACATGTGTCGATTACTCAGAGCAGATGATTTCCCCCTGAGGGAGTCATAAAGACTATTAAGGTAACTGGAATTTATAGAACTGGCTAACTATTGCATTAAGCCGATCCTGGGAGCAAGCCAAGATAAGAAGCCAAAAATGATTCCACTGATACAAACTAGAGCCAACATGTAATGACAGCTGATGTAAGGTTCCAGTTCATTCTAAGTTCTTAAAGTAGCCCTAAGACCACTGAGCCCCAGCCAGCAGACTCCCCAGGAGGAATAAAGCGCCAGGGCCTTAGGTGTGGCCCTCTTCCATCCCGAAAGACCTCACCCCAGAACCGGCTGGCCTACTTCCTGTCCATTACTTGCAGGGGCACAAGCCCTACTTTTACTTTTAGCTTTTGGCAGGGACTCTTCTTTAAATGTTAATTTTACCTGTTATCTTTTCACACATGATCTTAGCCAAAAGTCCGAGAAGCGATCTCTTTTTAATGAAACAAATTGATCATTGCCAACTATACATTCTCAATGTATAGACTTAAAAAGTCAGTGGGAGTCAAATGAAGGGTGCCAACCACACTGCTCAGCTAAGTAAGGGTCAGGCTAAATGGAAAGACGACTTGAGGGAAGAAAACTTCAATATAGCTATTCCCACTATTTCCAAAGAATTGGTCAATTTCTAACAATCAGAAATAGACAATTTTTAAAATTATTATTATTTTTTTTATTGTCTAAAGTTTTACATATGTCTCCTTTTACCCCAATTGACCCCTCACCCCCCACCCCCAGCAGGCATTCCCACCCCGGGCAAGCCCCCACCGCACCAGTGTCTGTGTCCATTGGTTATGCTAATATGCATGCGTACAAGTTCTTTGGTTGCTCTCTACCTCCCTGCCCCCCACCCCCCACACACACCACCAATTGTCTCTAGATCAATCTATTCTTGTTCATCAAATTATGTTGGTCATTATATCCCACATATGAGTGAGATCATGTGATATTTATCTTTCTCCGACTGGCTTATTTCATTTAGCATAATGTTCTCCAGTTCCATCCATGTTGTTGCAAATAGTAAAAGTTCCTTCTTTTTTATAGCGGCATAGTATTCCATTGTATAGATGTACCACAGTTTTTTAATCCACTCATCTGCTGATGAGCACTTAGGATATTTCCAATCTTAGCTATCAGAAATAGATCATTTTAAATGCAAATTTCAACTACACTTCTAAAAGTCATATATTTCATTAGAGAAAATGCCAAGCAATTTGATTGTGATGTTGCAGAATGAAAAGACACTAAAGCTTTCAGACAGGGGAAAGATTTATGAATACCCAACCAAGTCAGACGGAAAAGTGTCTTTCTGTGAAAAAATTCTGCAGACAGCTTATACAACCTCCCTAAGTAATGTTAAGTGCGTCGTTTCTTCTCACTCTGCTAAATGTCACTCCTGTGATGCTTAAACACCATGTATTATACCTTCTACTTCATAGAGATGATATGTCAACACAAAGTCAAGTAATAAGATGAAATTCAAGACAGGCAGTCTTCTGGAAGTTTCTAAATAGCTTTATAATTGCATAGACTCAACATCCAGATGACTGTCCCCAATTTTTTCTCAGCACATGAAAAAGAAAACCTGTGTATGCATCCCTGATACAAGAATCCTTTGTGCCAGTTTTCCTCCGGATGAGAATTCCAGAAGGCATTGTCTAGTCTATTAGAAATCTTCCTAATTGCTATTTCTTGCCATGAACATCAGTAAGCCATCTTGGCAATGTCCAGATTGTTCAGGATCACAGAGCAGACAGCTCTTATTAGGAATCCCTCCCAACCCACAATACAGCTTGCTCTCTCTTTCCTGCTTGAAAACATGTTTTGGTGAAATAGGTATTCGTTTTTTTTCTAGAAAGAACGTACATTTCTTATCTGCAAAGTCTGAAGCAGAAGTCCCAAGTTCTCTTTAGGAGTAAATGGAAAACAAGGCCACAAATAAGCACAGTTCCAGAGCTGCAGGTAATCTCTGGAATGGTTCCCAGAAGTGCACACAAAGGAACGCCAGGCATCGTGTCACAAGAGGCTAGAAGGCAGGACGGTGTTCCCGAAGCAGAGACAAACAACTCCCGGGCCAGAGCCTCTCAGGAACGCGAGTGGGCAGTAATTAATTCATGACTGCTGGTTCCTGGATTCCAGCGAAGGAAACTGAAATGTCATACCTTCATTCACAACACTGTCTCATGGAATTATTTTTTCCGGATTCCTTGGGAAGTTAAAGTATTTGAGAAGAATATCAGGAACTGTTGTTTCAGCCTGTTTTGTGAGTAGATAATTGCCTTCCAACTCCATTATTTCAGGAAATGATATGTGCAGCATTGTTCCTGGATGGGGGTAGCACGGTGTTTTAACGAGACCCGTGCATGCTTATTAAACAAAACAAAACAGAAGCACACAGTCTAAGCCACTTCGCTGAACTCAGACTTTTTGCATCTGGTCTCTAGATAAGAGGCTGGCTCCAGACAACCAACCCACATACCAATAACATTCTTTCAAAAGGGTGTAAGGAAAACATGTTTTGAAAAATGAGAAATTTCACCCAAATTACTAAATGTGGTAATAAAAAGCTTTGGTAAATTATCAAGTTGGGTTCAGCAGAGACCTATTTGCAAGGCTAGATTTTCCTCCAATTTGGGTCTGAATCAAAGGCCAGCCTGGGAACTAGAAGTAAGACACATTCTATCCTGAGAAGTGCCTTTGGTTCCATGGAATATATTAGCTGATCTTCCTGAACCGTGACATCATTTGTGGTACCAGCTGGATGGGTGTGCCAGCTAAGGATTTACAAAACTAGTGTTTCCTTGGCTTTAATGTGTATTTTAAGACCATAGAAAGCAGTCTAACCCAGCTACGTGCTCCAAGGGGAACCACTTTGGACTTCATTTCAAGAAGTTTAAACTACTTATGGTCATGACCTGTCAACCTTTTATGGATGGCTTATAAAGAGTGAATTCCCAAATGGGCACCTAGAATCAATGATGATGGTGATAAAATTCTCATAAAAGCAAACATTAAATATAGCACATATATCAGGCTATGTTTTAAAATATTATATAAGTTAACTCCTTTAATCCTCAGAACAAACTTATAAGGTATGTTTTGTTACTTTTACCACCTTTGTTTTACAGATGAGGAAGCTGAGGCACAGAGTGGTTAGGTAACTTGCTCATAGTCACCTAGTTTACTGGCACAAGAGGTGGAATTTGAACTCCTCTACATTTGGTAGTGGATTTTTAAAAGCATTTACATCCTGGCTGGTATTACTCAGTGGTTAGAGTGGTGGCCCACATACAAGAGTTGCAGTTTGATTCCCAGGCAAGGGCACACACCTGGGTTATAGGTTCGATCACACTCTCACATCAGTCTCTCTCTCTCTCTCTCTCTCCTTCTCTCCCCCCTCTTTTCCCCCCTTCCTTCCACTCTCTCTAAAAATCAATGGAATAAATATCTTCTCTGTGAGGATTAACAAAAAAATAAAAATAAAATAAAAAGCATTTAAAGGATAATACATCCTTAAATTTTTGAATGACAGTGCTAGGCATAGATATTCCATGGAAATGGTTTCCTCTTAATTACAGTACTAGAGGCCCGGTGCACGACATTCTTGCACTCAGGGGGGACCTTCAGCCCGGCTTGCGCCCTCTCGCAATCCAGGAGCATACAGTGGTCACATCTCTTCTTATTAGAGACTAGAGGCCCGGTACATGAAATTTGTGCACTGGGCGGGGGGGCACATCCCTCAGCCTGGCCTGCGCCCTCTCGCAATCTGGGACCCCTCCTGCTCACTCCTAACCACCCACTTGCTCACTCCTTACTGCTTGGCTCGCTGCTCCTTACCTCCTGCCTGCTTGCTCCTTACCGCTTGGCTCACCACTCCTTAGTGCTGCTGCGGAGGCAGGAGAGGCTCCCACCACCACCGCTGCGCTCGCCAGCCGTGAGCTCAGCTTCTGGCTGAACGGCACTCCCGCTGTGGGAGTGCACTGACCACCAGGGGGCAGCTCCAGCATTGAGCATCTGCCCCCTGGTGGTCAGTGTGCATCATAGCGACCAGTTGTTCCAGTTATTCCGTCATAATGGTTGCTGGGCTTTTATATATATAGATTATTATTTGAATAGTCTGTCTATATAATGAAATGTTCCAAAAAATTTTTTTTAAATCATGATAGAGTCTCTATCATGATTTAAAATTAATTTTCTATAGTTGCTGCTTTAGGGAAGTTTTATTTTTCCCTGGAGAGTATGCTGTTACTATATGATCCTATATAATAAAAGGGTAATATACAAATCGACCAAATGGCAGAATGACCGGTTGCTATGACGCACACTGACCACCAGGGGGCAGACACTCAACACAGGAGCTGCCCCCTGGTGGTCAGTGTGCTCCCACAGGGAAAGTGCTGCTCAGTCAGAAGCCCTGAGCCAGGCTCACGGCTGGCAAGCGCAGTGGAGGTGGTAGAAGCCTCTCCCGCCTCTGCGGCAACACTAAGGATGTCTGACTGACGGCTTAGGCCTGCAGGGAGCGGGCCTAAACCATCAGTCAGACATCCCTTGAGGGCTACCGGATTGCAAGAGGGCGCAGGCTGGGCTGAGGGTCCCCCCTGAGTGCAAGAATGTCGTGCACCGGGCCTCTAGTACTGTAATTAAGAGGAAACCATTTCCATGGAATATCTATGCCTAGCACTGTCATTCAAAAATTTAAGGATGTATTATCCTTTAAATGCTTTTTATTTTATTTTTATTTTTTTGTTAATCCTCACAGAGAAGATATTTATTCCATTGATTTTTAGAGAGAGTGGAAGGAAGGGGGGAAAAGAGGGGGGAGAGAAGGAGAGAGAGAGAGAGACTGATGTGAGAGTGTGATCAAACCTATAACCCAGGTGTGTGCCCTTGCCTGGGAATCAAACTGCAACTCTTGTATGTGGGCCACCACTCTAACCACTGAGTAATACCAGCCAGGATTTAAATGCTTTTAAAAATCCACTACCAAATGTAGAATATAGCTATTTAGAAATACTTCAATTTTTCATATTACAATTTCAAAATGTCAGATGTGACAAAATCCAGATGAAAAGAATGCTAGACTATAGCACATCTACCCATCTATCCATCTATCCATCCATTTGTCCCTCCATCCATCCAGTCAATCAATAGCTCTCACATACTAGGCATTAGGAATACAAATGGATAAGATAGACAAGGTTCCTTCCCTCATGGAGTTTACATTCTAGTTGGGGAGCCATTAGATACAAATGCGAGAGTGCTGTTTAGACTGAGAGGTCAGGGAAGGACTCTCCGAGGGGACATTTGAACTGAGAGCTAAAGAAAGTGATGGCGGAGTCCTTGGAGGAGCTGGGGGAGGAGCATGGCAGGCAGAGGCTCTGGGTAGAAATGGGCCTGGATATGTTTGGAGATCAGCTAAATGAAACTAAGCAAGGTCCACAGGGGTGGGAGGTAAAATGTGACATAGACAGACCTCCCAGGCCATGCCAGGGAGTATGGATTTTACTGAGTGGGAGAGGGTGTCATTAGAGGGCTCTAAGCAGGTGAATGACATGCTCTGATTCATATTTTCTGAAAGAGAAATGGCTGCTGCATGGAAAGTGGATCAGGGGCATGTCAAGAATGAAAGCAAGGAGACTGGTTAAGAAGCAGTAATTAGACAAGCTGAAGTAGTGATTAGATCAGGGGTGGGCAAACTTTTTGACTCGAGGGCCACAATGGGTTCTTAAACTGGACCGGAGGGCCGGAACAAAAGCATGGATGGAGTGTTTGTGTGAACTAATATAAATTCAAAGTAAACTACGGGCCGTAGTTTGCCCACGGCTGGATTAGATTCAGGATATATTACGAAGGCAGCATCCA
This sequence comes from Myotis brandtii, assembly GCF_000412655.1. Taxonomy (NCBI): domain Eukaryota; kingdom Metazoa; phylum Chordata; class Mammalia; order Chiroptera; family Vespertilionidae; genus Myotis; species Myotis brandtii. The sequence continues at coordinate 1,351,861 of NW_005372084.1, read as the reverse complement.
CTTGGCCAACTGCTGGGCTGGATGTGGGTGTGACGAAGATGAGCAGGGTGCCTAGAATGTGACCCAAGCAGCTGGATAAGTAGTAGTGCTGTACACTGAGGTGGGGAAGCCTGAGGCAGGGGCAGGTTTAAGAGGGGCATCAAGAGTTCTGTTTCGACACTGAAGTTACCTTTTTAGACCTAAGTGGAGATGCTAATCAAGCAATGGAAAGGGTGAGGGGAAAAGTCAGGGCTGAAGGTATAGACTGGGGAGCTGAAAGTTAACATCAGGGACTGGCTGCAGGGAGGAGACTAGGCTGGAGGTCTGACCCTGAAGCACATCAAAATGAGAGGCTGGAAAGAAGAGGAAGACCCAGAGAGGTAGAAGGCAAATCGGGACTATCCAATCAGAAAGTCACATGAAGAAACTACTTCTAGAAGGAGGGAGTAATCCACCATGTCAACTGCTGAGACAGACCAACATGAACTCAGGATCAATCATGGATTCGGCTCCGTGGAGGCTGCTGGTGACTGACCAGAGGGGTGTCAGTGGAGGAAAGGGCTCAAGGGAGATACAAGGGAAGGTGAGTGGAGACAGCAGCAGAAATCTGTAGCTCTTCCAGGCATTGGGCTATCAACGTGAGCAGGTAAACGGAGCAGTAGCTAACGGGTAAATGTGGAGCCTGGGTGGGCATCTTGGGTTTCGGTGGCAGTTTTAACACATTTGTAGAATAAGTTAATGGTCTTGCACAATCTCTACATTTTTATCTTTTCATCCTTGTGCAAAAATGGAAATACATAAACAGCTCCTTCCTTAATTCCCGCCACACAGCTAAGATCAGGTTGGAGCATTTAAACAAGGTTTCACTGAAGGTTTAGGGGTTACATCATAGAAATTGCCACAAAATAAAATACTAGTATAACTAGATGATCTGGTTTAGAACCCATAACTCACTCATCTCTGGCACAGGCACTCCTCCCTGACTCCCTCCATGTGGCAGAGGTTTTCTGTGACCTGCCTACTGGGAATACTATCAAGTGCTCGTGGACTGGACTTCCGGAAGTCCTGATGAGAAAGGAGAGGGAAGGGGTGGAGAGAGGCTCTCACCTCACACCCATCTGGTCCTCTCTCAGAATCCCCACTTCCCAGGTGATTAATATAGAGTAATGTCCACACATTCCAGGACTCACGTATGGTCTGCTCTGTGTCTTTAATGAAATACCTACATGAGACTATGACAATAAACCCAAGATCAGTACAAGAGACACACATAGAGCAGATTCGTGAGAGGAAGGCGAGTTGCTATACTGTTACCCTTACAGACACCACTGGGACCTGGGATCTCCACACCACCCTGCCTCACTTCATGGGCTGTGATGCAGGATGAGTCTGAGCAAGAAAGAAGGGGAAAGAAATGGAAAATAAACCCTTGGAGGCTGCTTTCCACCCTCACTTGTCATTTCTCCAGCGCCCGTGTAAGCTTGTGGGCAGCAACCTCACCGCACCTTAGTCACCTCACAGAATATCCCACACTTAGAGAACCAAGGACAAATGCATGGACGCTCACTGATTCTGCAAATTGGGGCAGATTGATCCTCTTTCCAGTGATGGGTTTAAAGAACTATCACTGTCACCTCAGTACATTTAAAAACAGATCTGTGTGGTGGTGGTGGTGGGGAGGGCTGCTTCTCTCACCTACTTCTTATTCTCAACAAATCCTATTAAAAACTTGAAAATCTCCTCAGCACCAGAGAAGAGAGAAGCTGAGACTTCATTTGGAAGTGAGATGGAGAACTTCGCTTTGAGACAGTAGATGTAACAACAGGAAGGAAATAGCCTGGGGACAGAGGATTCAGCCTAAACTAGAAGCCTCCTCCCTTCAGAACTAAGCGACTCTGTGACCCCTGTTCCTACCCGGCCACACGACTGCTGGAGCTTCATCAAGAAGGGTACAGTCCAGGTCCCACAAGCTGAAACTCTGGGCACACACCTCAGAAAAAAAATCATTAAATATAGTGTCTGATTACTAGCTTAGAGCATTACACACTACTGTTCCTATGCTGGGCCATCCCATCTTTGCAGGCTAAGAGCCTGATCACTATGTACAACACTGTTCTTATCCGGAGATTCACTGCAAGTTCTAACCATATAACCTACATTTGTAAGAACAACAAAAAAAGTGTGTTGAGTAACCGGTTTGGCTCAGTGGATAGAGCATCGGCCTGCGGACTGAAAGGTCCCAGGTTCGATTCCAGTCAAGGGCATGTACCTTGGTTGCGGGCACATCCCCAGTAGGGGGTGTGCAGGAGGCAGCTGATCGATATTTCTCTCTCATCGATGTTTCTAACTCTCTATCCCTCTCCTTTCCTCTCTGTAAAAAATCAATAAAATATATATTTTTTAAAAAGTGTGTTGATTGGGATTAACTGTGTTTTTTTTGTCCAAAGAGATAAGATTTCAAGTTTCTACTTTCACCATATATAGTTTACCTTAAAAGTTTTCCTGAGACAACAAGCAAATATCATAAATTAGCTGGTGATAGACCAGTGATGGCGAACCTTTTGAGCTTGGCGTGTCAGCATTTTTAAAAACCCTAACTTAACTCAGCTGCTGTGTCACATATAGAAAATTTTTGATATTTGCAACCATAGTAAAACAAAGACTTATATTTTTTATATTTATTTTATATATTTAAATGCCATTTAACAAAGAAAAATCAACCAAAAAAATGAGTTCGCGTGTCTCCTCTGACATGCGTGTCATAGGTTCGCCATCACTGTGATAGACGAACCTAGTGCTTTAGACTAAAAATAATTAAACACCTTCATCTAGTATTTACCTGCATACTCAATCACTATAAAACAACTGTAAACAGCAAGGACAATTCAAATCTTCCTCAGTCAAACTCAGGACCAGCCTTACAACAGGGAGAGAACTATGTATCTAAAAATGCCTTTTTAGATACATAGCACATGTTCTAAGCATGGGATATAAAACAGCATAAAACACATTCTTTATTCTTGAACAATTTAGTCTTCTGGGAAAGGAAATGGGAAATCCTTATATAGGGGTAGCTGCTTAATAAAACCCCATAGTATTTTCAAATTATATAAAAACAAAATATTTATCTAGACAAAGATACATTTTTGATATCTAACATCTTTTTTATTTTCCTAATTTATAGTGCTTAGTGTTCTCAAAAGAAAAAAATTTCAGTCACTTGGGATAACAGTTATGAATATTTATGTATATCATATATATAAATAAATGCAATAGAGCCAATTACCTAAATCTGCAGCTGTGCTAGTATTTGTCATAATGTAAACAGTACATAGACATATCTATATATGGATGTTAAAAAATTCCCACTATCTTAAATTCCAAAGTAAGAGCTTCATCTCTATCCCTACTCTGTCTAGACTAGGAATTGCTATTTTCAGCCACATTCTAAGAAATCCATGTGTAGGGTAGTGATTTCCTCTATCAATCATACAGTTGGATCTACAGAGTAACCTTCCTGGATCATTTCCATCATGCCACTTACTCTAATAGATTCATTACCTACAGAAAAATGACAACTTATTAAAGCTGGAAATGCTGAGAAAGTTGTCTAAGTGATGTGTTTAAGTTCCCATGTAAATTTAGTGACAGGAGCAGGCAGTCTGTTATAGCACACAGTGGTAGCTGCTGGGCACTCAGACGCACTGGCTCCAAGGTTCTCAAAGGAAAAGCCCCAACTCCTCCCTCTTCCTCTACCTCTACAGAAACATCGATGAGAGAGAATCATCAATTGGCTGCCGCCTGCATGGCCCTACTGGGGATTGAGCCCACAACCCGGACATGTGCCCTGACCGGGAATCAAACCGTGACTTCCTGGTTCATAGGTCTATGCCAGTGATGGCGAACCTATGACACGCGTGTCAGAGGTGACACGCGAACTCATTTTTTTTGGTTGATTTTTCTTTGTTAAATGGCATTTAAATATATAAAATAAATATCAAAAATATAAGTCTTTGTTTTACTATGGTTGCAAATATCAAAAAATTTCTATATGTGACACGGCACCAGAGTTAAGTTAGGGTTTTCCAAAATGCTGACA
>NW_005372084.1:1342502-1345559 GCF_000412655.1 Myotis brandtii | reverse complement strand
TCTCTCGGCCACTTGGCTTGCCGTTGTGTCGGTGAGTGTGGTGGACGGGGAGCTCAAGCTAGCTTGAAATATAAAGGACTCTTTGCTTTTACATCGGACTGCTGGCTCCCTGTTGGTTTCTTGGGGATCCTGAAATCTGGGCATAACAAGTTAAATTTTTAATTTCAGACCATCCTTTGTGTTTACTTTAGGTCTTTGAGTTTGCAAAGCCACCATGCAGGCCTTCCCTGAGCTAGTCAGGTTAGCTTGTGGCCTTTTTTTTTTTTTTGTCCACAACAGAAAATAATTTCCTTCTTCTCTCCAGTTCTCATAGTATTTGACCTTAAATCCTTAGGGAGACGGGCATGCTCCAGGCTTTGACATTCTAAATATAGTCTTCTCAGCATCACCTGGAAGTTTGTTAGAAATACAGACTCTTAGATTCAAGGAATTGAATCGTGTTCATTTAAACAAGATTTCCAGGTGATTTAAATGCGTAGGAAAGTTTGAGAAGCATTGTTCTGGAGAACTAACTTTTGGTGAGACGAACTGATCCCTGATTCATGAGCTCAGGCTGTAGACTTAGCAGGTTAGCATCCTTTGGGGATGAGCTCTGGTCTGGGCTTGTAAAATAGAAGAGTGTCCGTATCTCGGTGCAATTATTTTTAATTTATCTTTATTGTTGAAAGTATGACCATATCTCAGTATAATTAATCTTTATTGTCTGCTTTTTAAGGTCTTTTAAATATAGCCTGGTCCCAGCTATTACTGGGAGCATTTAAGAAGAGGTCTCTGCTGATCGCCATGCAGCCACTCGGTAGATGACAGTAGCAACCAGGGACCAGGTGTAGAGGTGGTCCCTCTCATGGCAGAGCAAACAGTAAATGTGATACCTATGCAAATGGCCGAGGAAGCAAGCAATACCAGCAGGTTCTGTGGAGCATGCATGCATCCCCTGAGAATTCTCAGTGACAGAGGGAGGGGACATTATAAGAACTTGGGTTCCAAAGAGTCAAGTGGATGGAAGCTTCCTCTCAGTGACCTGGGAGGTGTTACCTCATTGGGTAGTCACACGTTGGTGAGATACTGACAATCTAAGAAGCACAGACAAGGAGCATCTACCTCAGAAACCTTTTAATTCAACACCAGGCTGTATTCTTGCTAATGGCACGCTTGGTCTACTCCAGTGATGGCGAACCTATGACATGCGTGTCAGAGGTGACACGCGAACTCATTTTTTTTGGTTGATTTTTCTTTGTTAAATGGCATTTAAATATATAAAATAAATATCAAAAATATAAGTCTTTGTTTTACTATGGTTGCAAATATCAAAAAATTTCTCTGTGTGACATGGCACCAGAGTTAAGTTAGGGTTTTTCAAAATGCTGACACGCCGAGCTCAAAAGGTTCGCCATCACTGCTCTAAACCCTATTCAATAAAAGTTTTATTTTTATTATAATCTTTGATTATAATTCAAAGATAGTTCCTACTGGAACTCACTTAATCATAATCTGCTTGCTTTGTATATCATGGCTTTTAATATCTTATTTAATATCATAATCTTGGTTTTTCTATTTTATTATTGTATGTACATAACTCAATTACAAATTTCTTTAAGGTGGAGTGCTATTGTTTCTCTCAGAATAGAATCCAGAGACTGAACAATGTTCCAATGAATGAACTTTTTATTAAATTTTACTTTGGCTTCCATACCAGGCAGGGAAAAAATACTCTGACAACTAGCTCTTTAATTTCTATTATTATTTTCTACAAGTTACCATATTTTTGTCTTTAAAGGTTAATTTAGAAATTATAACTCTACCTTAATTTGAAGTAAAGGATCAAAAGTTTTTAAAAATCCATTTTAAAATTTACTGAAAATGCTGTTTCTGAATTTAATTTTGGTTATACAATTGTAATCCGTGAATTGTACACTATTCTCTACTTCAATATAAAGTCCAAAACATCAGCAGGGGGATTTTACTATACTTTTACTGTTAATAAAACTTTGAGATGTGAAGACATTTAAGAAAAAATACAATTCTCTTAAGTACTCCTAATCCTCTAGGCATACTATATATGCTTTCCTACATTTTGGTATTTTTGTTCAGTGATACAACTTAAATTCGTTGTCTCTTAATACATCTTTGTTCATAGATGTTATGTAGCCATCTATACAGAACTGCTTAGAGGGAAAAAAATCTGTTATCACAGTGACACCTGCTGGTTTTTAACTATACATTTTAGATTCCAAGTGAAAAACAGATTTAGTGTCAAAGTTTTTCTTAGTAAAATTAAATATTTATGCTTTAATATTTTTTAAAATACTTTAATAAATTATTTATTTGCTGTATAATTAATTTTAAAACAAATTTAATACACAACTGACCACATAAAACATTTTTTGGTGACAATGATCTCAATGTAATTTTATGATTTTTTTCCCTAAAATATAATTTCCAAAAAAGCTGCTTAAGCATTTCAGAGTACATGAAGTTTTTTTTGAAAAAATGGTTTATCTGTAGTTTTCTTTTAAAATTCTTTACAACTATTTTAAGGGAATGCACGTATTAAATTTTAAAAAACATTTTCAAAAAGAAGAATTGTAATTTTAGCAATATGGGTAATTCCATATAAGTCAAGAATGAGCTATGGAGGAACCAAGATGGCGGCATAGGTTAACGCCGGAGTTTGCTGCCTCGAACAACCACTTCAAAAATACAACTAAAAGACGGAACGGACATCATCCAGAACCACAGGAAGGCTGGCTGAGTGGAAGTTCTACAACTAGGAGGAAAGAGGAAACCATACAAGACTCAGAGGAGGCGCAGTGCTGAAGTGAAATACTAAGGTGCGGAGTGCATGTGGAGTGGGCTGGTGGCGGAGGGTGCGGTTGTTGTTTTCAATCGGGAGGGAGTTTCAGACTCTGAGCTCCAGATCCAGGCGAGTCTCTAGGGACCCAGACACAAATGGGGGAAGCGGGAAGGCAGCTTTCTCTCCAAGGTTTGCAGCAGTTGCAGAGCTGCTGGGGAGGGAACTGAGAGCAGCCATAACTGCTCGCTCGGCCCGCCCTGTAA
>NW_005372084.1:1337240-1341542 GCF_000412655.1 Myotis brandtii | reverse complement strand
TGGGGCGGGAACTGAGAGGAGGGGAGTTATGGGGGGAAAAAAGAGGAACAAATGTAATAATCTGAACAATAAAGATTTAATAAAAAAAAAAGAATGAGCTATGTAGTAATAGAGAAACTTTTAAACATAATCTAGCTGACCTCATACACTGACTTTTTCTCCCCATTTTATTGAGATATAATTGATATAAACATTATATTAGTTTCAGGTGTATAGCATGATGGTTTGATATATGTGTATATAGTTAAATGATCACACAATAAGTTAGCAGCAATCACCTCACAGTTATATTTTTCTTGTGATGAGGACTTTTGAGATCTACTGTCTTAACAAAATTCATGTACACAATACAGTATTATTAACTAGTAGAGGCCCAATGCACGAAATTTGTGCAAGGGCCTTGGCCCTGGCCCCTGCCTGCCTCCGCCACGGCTGGGGGCCTCTGCTACCTCTGCCTCGGCCCCTGCCCACTGCAGCTTTGTCCAGAAGAATGTCCGGTCTAATTAGCATATTATCCCATATAATAAAAGGGTAATATTTAAATTGAACCGCACTGGTCTCTATCCTGTGGCACAGCCTGACCACCTAGTAAATTGTGAAAAGTAGTAGATACCTTTAATAATTCAGAATATTTAATAAGACTGAAATTTCACATATTGACTTACTGTTTGTAGTATATGAAGCATTCTTTATAAAAAAAAAAAAACCCCCTATATAATTGTAAAGAAAAATTTGGAGATACATCTATACCAGTGATGGCGAACCTATGACACGCGTGTCAGAGGTGACACCCAAACTCAATTTTTTGGTTGATTTTTCTTTGTTAAATGGGATTTAAATATATAAAATAAATATCAAAAATATAAGTCTTTGTTTTACTATGGTTGCAAATATCAAAAAATTTCTATATGTGACACGGCAGCAGAGTTAAGTTAGGGTTTTTCAAAATGCTGACACGCCAAGCTCAAAAGGTTCGCCATCACTGCTCTATACCATAGATTTTCATATCATTGATGGAATTTTTTTAAAACATAAAAGTATCATTGACTCTATTTACCTAATATGTTGTTGCTGACCCAACATTAAGTAAGCAGAACACTAAAGTCCATGTATTTCTACCATTGTACTCTTTCTCTAAAAGAATAAAGTGAGCACATCTTGGTTTTAAGGATAAAGTAAGATTAAATCTATACTAATAAAAGCCTATGTGGTCGTCATGTCCTCACGCCGTGATGCCCTCACGCCCTCACACCATAACAAGCCATCATCAGGAGGCTGTGTGCGCAGAGGGCATGCACAGGTGGGCGGACACTTGACGCTGTGTGCGCCGGCGCAGAGGCAGGTCCCGCAGCTCCGCGCGGTGACGCCGGGTGTCCCACTGCTCCGCATGGCGGAGGCAGGTCCCGGTGGCTCCGCACGACGACGGCGGGGGCAAGACCCCTGGCTCCGGCCTACCTCTTTGGGGCAATCCATCAAGGAGCCCGGATGGGTGGGCGGGGCTTACCTCTTTGGGGAGATCGATCATGGGGCTCCTGCACTGTGAGAGGGCACTGGCCAGGCTGGGAAACCCCCGTCCCGAGTGCACAAATTTCGTGCACCAGGCCTCTAGTTATATATAAAGCTCTTACAAATATACTGTAAACTGCAAGCTGTAAGCTGTGTTATGCAAATAGAAGTATTGTGTGTACTTACCTTAAATTGATTTTGACTATTCAGAGATTATTTGAATCTTGAATTTTTGTGAGGATCAAATGTTAGTGTATTTATTTATTTACTAGAGGACCAGGGCATAAATTTGTGCACGGGTGGAGTCCCTCAGGGTGGCCTGCAGAGATCGGGCTCCAGCTCGCACCCCCAGCCTCGCAGCCCCACCTGGCATCTCGCCTTGGCCTGGTGCCACCCCCTCACTTGCTCCACCATCCCGCCTGCGGAGTGATCAATCGAGCCAGATGGCAGCCCCACACCCCACCGCCACCACTGGTCGCCATCTGCGGGGTGATCAGGCCCCCGATCGCACCCGCCTTGGCCTGGTGCTGCCCGCTCACCTGCTCCACCATCCTGCCATGGTCCCGCTCTTGTCAGGGCCCACTGGATGGAGCTTGGCAGCGCCTCTACTGCCAGGACCATGTCGCCCATGCCCGCCATGTTCCTCACCGCCCCCTGGTGGTCAGCACATATCATAGCAAGCGGTCAAACTCCCGGTGGAATTCCCGGTCTCCTGGTTGAAATCCCGGTCGAACCATCCGAGGGGACAATTTGCGTATTAGGCTTTTATTATATAGGATTGCTCTGTGGAATGTATCACATTTGAAAATCTACATTATTTTTTTCTTGTTTATAGAACAAAATATAAATATATCAGAGAAAATATTGCTTTGCTAATATTGGCAGACAAGGCACAAAAAGGTATTATTTTCTGCAATTAAAATTAAAAAATGAAAATAGCAAGATCAGGGTGCAAGTGAGATAACTGATTTTGATCCTCTTTTTACTTTATGGCCATTAGTCAATATAATATTAAGATTCACATTTATTGGAGTTAAAAATGAATGAAATAATTATAAAACCTTTTGGGAATATTAAGAATAATATATTAGAAAATATATTTTCTATATTGGTAACTTCAAATATTTTAGCTGAATTAATGTTTAAAATATTTTTCTGCTATTTTTTTCCCTGAGATAAAAACTTACAGTTTCACATGGCAAAAAAGAGCCCCTAGGGTATAATTTAAGGAAAAGCAGTCATTATGTTAAATTCCAAAGCAATAAAACCCTCTGCCTTTTAATTTGCAATGCCAACCAGAGTCCAATGTATTAAAACACATATACAGGGTGTGGCAAAAGTAGACTTACAGTTATTCATGTAGATAATTAAGACAATACAAAAATAAACTCCATGGCCGAAACTGGTTTGGCTCAGTGGATAGAGCGTCGGCCTGCGGACTGAAAGGTCCCAGGTTCGATTCCGGTCAAGGGCATGTACCTGGGTTGCGGGCACATCCCCAGTAGGAGATGTGCAGGAGGCAGCTGATCGATGTTTCTCTCTCATCGATGTTTCTAACTCTCTATCTCTCTCCCTTCCTCTCTGTAAAAAAATCAATAAAATATATTAAAAAATAAAATAAAAAAATAAACTCCATGTTGTGCTTATAAATGTAAACCTAATTTTGCTCCACTCTGTATATTAGAAAACTGTTTAAAAGTAAATGGAAGTGTTCAGATAGATAGTTTATGTGTTAAAGGAGCAAAGTAGAGAATTCCCAATGTGGCTGGGAGGCATTTGTGACTCCTCCATATTTTCATGTACTTTGGGTTTAATACCTACTACTTCTACCTACACATCCATAATAAAGATCTGGGCATTTTCATAAACCACAATAATGTTCTAAAAAGAAGAAAACAAAAGGAAACCAAAATAAAGTATTCAGATAAGAGTTATGCAGGTTTAGAAGACTATAGTAATCTTGCTTTCTTTCTTTTAAAAAATGTTTTTTAATTGATTTCAGAGAGAGGAAGGGAGAGGGACAGAAACATTAATGATGAGAATCATTAATTCACTGCCTCTTGCACAACCTCTACTGGGGATTGAGCTCGCAAACCAGGCACGTGCCCTGACCAGGAATTGAACTGTGACCTCCTGGTTCATGGGTCAGTACTCAACCACTGAGCCACACCAGTCACAACGGTTTTTGTTGTTGTTAATCCTCACCCAAATATATTTTTTCCATTGATTTTTTTAGACAGAGTGGAAAGGAGGGGAGAGACAGAGAGCGAGAAACACTGAGGTGACACATCCATTGTTTGCCTCCTGTACACGCCCCGACCAGGGCAGGGATCTGAGCCTGCAACCGAGGTATGTGCCCTTGACCGGAATTGAACACAGGATCCTTCAGTCCATCGGCCGACATTTCAACCACTGAACCAAACTGGCTAGAGCTTGGGCAATCTTATTTGCTTTCATTAGCTCACAAGTAGTAAAAAGAAAGGATCCACAGAAGATATAGAAACAATCAAATTAGTTCATAGGTAGCAAAAAGAAACAACCAAATAGAAAACATCTAGCACAATATTTGAAAGAAAAGCTATCATCTTTTATATTAGAATATGGTCATATTCTTGGGGGAAATCCTATCTAATAAAAGAGAAACATGGTAATTAGCCGTACCTCCGCTACCCTTCCCATTGGCTAATCAGGGCGATATGCAAATTAACTGCCAGCCAAGATGGCGGCCGGCAGCCAGGCAGCTTGAAGCGAACATGAGGCTTGCTTGCTTCAGTGACGGAGGAAGCCAACGTTCCC
>NW_005372084.1:1315027-1336103 GCF_000412655.1 Myotis brandtii | reverse complement strand
GCAACCTCCCCATCGACCCTGCCTTGAGTGTGACAGGGGGCGGGGCCCCAACCCCCCAATCGGCCCCACCCTGAGCGTGACTGAGGGTGGCATCGCAACCTCCCGATCCGCCCTGCTCTGTGCATGACAGGGGGCGGCGCCCCAACTCCCCAATCAGCCCTGCTCTGAGCCCAACCAGGGGCTGCACCTAGGGATTGGGCCTGCCCTCTGCCACCTGGGAGCAGGCCTAAGCCAGCAGGTCGTTACCTCCCGAGGGGTCCCAGACTGTGAGAGGGCACAGGCCAGGCTGAGGGACCCCCCCGCCCCCAGTGCACAAATTTTTGTGCACCGGGCCTCTAGTATTAATATAATAAAATCAACATATACTTGTCTAACATGCCATTTCTATACAGAGAAATCTCACTAGCTGCTGAATACCAAAAAAAGCTAGAATAAAATTTAAAACCAAATAAAGATAAGGAAAAAGTGAAATTCTATAGGGTAATTTAGCTCTGGAACTTGTAATTGTCCTAAAGGCATCTCTGCCTCCCTGCAGCCAGAAGGACCCGTCTTAAGGAGCTATGCCTGTATCGGGGACAAGAATCATGGTCTGCGGCAGTATTAGTCTCCTCTGGCTGCCACAGTAAAATATCACAGAGGGCATAGCATAATAAATAAATAAATAAAATATTTATTTTCTCATAGTTCTGGAGGAAAGAAGTCCAACAATCAAGGTGTCAGAAAATTCCATTTCTGGTGAGGTCTCTCTTCCTGGTTTGCAGATGGCCACCTTTTTGCTGTGTCATATGACCTTTGCCCTGAGTGTGTAGAGTGCACTCTGTTGTCTCTTCCTCTTCTTATAAGGACACCAGTGCCAACAGATTAGGGCCCCACCCTTATTACCTCATTTAACCTTAATTACCCCCTTAAAGGCTCTATCTCCAAATGTAGTCACATTGGGGGTTAGGGCTTTGACATATACATTTTGAGGGACAGAATTCAGTTCATAACAGGGGCTGAGGTGGATGAGCAACAGGATTGGGGAATCTCCATAGGGAACCACTTTCAGTGAGTGAACTAGGAAACCATCTAAATTTTCTCTTCTTTCCTTGAAGTAGAGCTGGGAAGGGGGAACCAGTCTCCTCTAGGAATGCCATTCACGGCCTAACACTATGTTTAAGGATGAAATTCACACTACTTCTAAGTGTGTGTGAGAGTGCATGTGCTGAAGAACAGGGGAGGAAAAGGCGGGAATCCAAGGTGAACATTGACTTTGAAGTGGCCCAGGGTTAGCAGTGTCACAAGAAACAAACCGGTGGTTCTAGAAAGAGAAATCTTCTCTGTAGAAACATACTTTAAACAAAAAATTCCCTAAAATCAAGTAAAAAGAAATATGAACTCACAGTCCAAATCACTGATCACATTAGAAAACAAATCATCATAAACTTGTTTCGGAAAAAACAGCAAACGACAAACTGTAGAGTCAGATCCACAAAAAAAGTACATTTTATATGTTTAAGGAAAAGAAAAAGAGGGCATAATGGAACTATCCCAAATGACCAGGAAAGTATGAGGAAGAACCAAACAACACTCTGGAAATGAAAGAAAAAACACACAACCATAATTTAAAAAATTATAGGTTAAGTAGGTTAGAAACAGTGAGAAGAAAGAATGAGTGAAGTGAGCAACAGAGTTAAAGAAACTATGCAGAATTTACAGGGATGGTCAAAATTTCACACAGAGAGAGATAGAAAATATGAATCAGAGAAAAGGAGAACAGAGTGAGGCAGTAAAACCTAAGTCTAATTTGATACCTGAAAGGAGAGAATAGACAGAATGAAGGAAGTACAATATTCAAAGAGATAAAAGTTGAGCCCTAACCTGTTTGGCTCAGTGGATAGAGCATTGGCCTGCGGACTGAAGAAGGGTCCGGGGTTCGATTCCGGTCAAGGGCATGTACCTTGGTTGTGGGCACATCCCCGGTCAGGGGTGTGTAGGAGGCAGCTGATCGATGTTTCTCTCTCATCGACGTTTCTGACTCTTTATCCCTCTCCCTTCCTCTCTATAAAAAAATGAATAAAATATATTTATTTTAAAAGAAGTTGAGAATTTTTCTAATTTATGAAAGATACAAATTTGTAGATTCAAAAAGCTCAATGAATCTGAACAGGATAATTTCAAATACTGAGAACAAATGACTATCAACCCACCTAGCTAATTTTCAGGGATAATGAGATGGTAAACTTGTAGGTAAATCTAAATAAATATTGACTGCATAATTATTTTTTGGAGTTAAACTGAGATAAAATAAATTCTAGATGCTAATTTTAAGTTGAGGGGGAAAATCAGACTTTGTTCAAAAGTCTTTTATGTTTAGAAAGAAAAATAAAGATTTTATGCTAACTATGCAAATTAAATTGGTAAGCACTAAAAGATAAAAATTGAGGGTTTTTTACCTTCTAAAATAGTAGAGAAAAAGTAAATGGAAAAAACAAAAACATACAACTTAATCTGAAAGAAGGCAAAACCCCCCAAAACAACCCACAAGGGCAGTAAGGTAACAGAAAAAGTGTAACAAAAATTATAATAAGATGATATAAGTAAACCCTAATATAGTAGTAAGTTCAATAAATATAGATTGATCAAACTCTCCAGGTAAAAGATAATCAGATAAAAAGAAAGAAAAATCACAGTTTTTAAGAGGCACATCTAAAACATAACAGAGAGGTCCAACAGAAGGATAAAGAAATACATATCATACAAATATTAACCAGCTGGTGTGGCCTATATATTTGTTAAAGCATAGATTTTTAAAGCAATGTAGAATGAAATAAAAACATTATTAGGAATAGAGGTCATGACTATGAATACAAAACTCAATTCTAAACTTGGAAGATAATTCTAAATTTGTATGTACCTAATAACAAAGCTTCAAAATATACAAAACAAAAACTTACAAAATTACAGGGAGAAAAAAATAAAAAAAATTTCAACACATCTTAGAATCTGAGTGATCAAACAGAAGGAAAACCAACAGTGAAATGAAGACAATTTGAAAAACACAATTAAGAAGTTTGGTCTAACAGACACCCAACAACTGGGAAATATTCAGACTTTCAAGCACTAAGAAAACATTTACAAAAACTGATCAAATTTAGGTCATAAGGAAAATAACAAATTTTGCCATATCAACTTTATATGGACCCATCTCTGACCACAATCCAATTAAAGCAGATATCAATAATGAGAACAGAATTTAAAAATCTGTAAGTTAGGAAATGAAACAAAAGTAGCACATATGTAAGTCAAAAAAGAATCATTATGAAAAATAGAAAACACTTAGAACTTAAAAAACAAAATATTTCTATAGGACTTAAGCATTATTCAAAAGAAAATCATCGTGTGAGCTACACAGAACCCCTCTTATCTCTGCTCAACGGCATAAACAGCAAAAATGTTGTAAATTATGTAATTACCATATAAAAGTTAATATACATGTATAATACATATAAAAAGTGATTTGTAGATTGAGAAATATAAATGAAAATACTCACTACTAGAGTATTAAAAGGGAAGCAAACCAACCATCTCTTTTAGAAGTTATACTGAATAACTAAAGAGAGAAGTTGGTAGCTTAAATGTTTAAAGGTCAAAAAGCCAATTATTTCATTTTGGTTTAAGATGTCCCTTAGATCCTTATATAGTATATACAAACTCATATGGTAAAGTACTTATTATTCCTATGAGATGGACAAATACTATGAGAAATCCTTGTTGCACCAGTTGAGTAACCACAGTTAAGAATACATTCCTGCTCACACAGTCCTGATTTCTTGGTTATAGAGTCTATTCAATGGTGCATTGGCAATTAATAGCATTCCAAAAACTGCCTACAGTACAAAGGGAATTTTCATTTAAGGCTCCCCTTGCTTTTCATGTGTGGGATATTTTTGAAAGTATGTGTTTTTTTCCATCCACTGAAAGAGAATTAAGAAAATTCCAACATGCCTCTGTGTCAGCAAGAGCCCTTTTGAGTCCAGGTACCAGAGGATGATTGATGAACCTGTCAAGCCTACAGTAGCGGACAGAGAAAGTTGGCAGAAGTTCAGTGTTATTGAAAGAAATCTCAAATACTTATTTCATCTCCTCTATTAACTTTAATCACATTTTCAACATGCAGCCAAGAATGCAGCTTTGACAGTACGCCATAAATTTACACAAGCCAGCATTGTCACTTTCTGCTCTAGTGAGACTGAGATACATGAGAGAGTTGGATATGTTCTTTCAGTGCCTTTCTTTATTGAAGAGCAATAAAAAACATTGAAAGATTTATCCATACCTCAAATTCATTTACTATAAACCTCTTGAAATATTGCATTTGTTATTATTTTTTTTTAATATATTTTTATTGATTTTTTACAGAGAGGAAGGGAGAGGGATAGAGAGTTAGAAACATCAATGAGAGAGAAACATCGATCAGCTGCCTCCTGCACACTCCCTACTGGGGATGTGCCTGCAACCAAGGTACATGCCCTTGACCAGAATCAAACTTAGGACCTTTGAGTCCGTAGGACGACACTCTATCCACTGAGCCAAACCGGTTAGGGCTTAAAATATTGCATTTAATTTTGCTTTGTTTACGGCAAATAAAAAATAACTTAGTTCCTCAATTACACTGTTAAGTGCAGATTTTTAAAGCTCACAGTGATGACTGAGTTGGTACATGTTTCATCATAGTACACCTGCTTATGAGAACAGACGCTAACACTAAAAAGGATTTACATTTAACATGGATTATTTGCCATATGGGTAATTACTTCTGGCATATTCAGAGCCAGAATAATTGTATGATTCCAGAGGAACTCCTTGCAGATTTTGCTGATTACCCATTACACAGTTGAAACATTTTAGAGATTATTTGTCTTACAAAGCTCACCCACAGCAAAAGAGACACAAAAATGAGGTAAATACTATGGGCAAGATTATGGTTCTTGGAAAGGCTAAAAGTCAAACTATATTTTTGGTAAGTTTTTCCTTCTAAGCATGTTTTAAAAGCTGAAAGTATGAAGTGCTGGAAGGCCACAAAACTTAATAAGTGTGTCTTGTCATCAGTGAAACACATGGCATTATGCTGCACTGCAGACTCTGTAACCTTTCAGCAGTTCAACGACCAACAGGGCCACCTTTGCTACAGTAGAGAGTGTTTTACTCTCACCTCTCATAAAGGTGACCTCTGTTCCAAGGACCATTGTTTCTGTCTATATTACTGATGGAATAACACTCTACACATTCTTCCAATAGCCAAGGAGGCTAAAGCAGGCAACTACTATATCTGCTTTCTAAGCCACAATAATAAGCTAATATTAACCCCATATAAGAATGAAATTATTTTTCTAAGAGGTCTATACTTACAGTTCTCTGAGATAATCAATAACAAAGAAGACCAATTCTGATTAACAAAAAGTAAATTTATCCAATTTTTCTTCCTACTCTTGCCCAAATAATTATACATAGGCACTTAAACAGGAAAGATATAGCACTCTTCTTCCACTAAACATTTAATTAGTACTCCAGTAGAAGTTTCTTTCTCCTGATATGAGTGTCACTAAATATATTGCTAAGCTTGAAGCAGAGGCTAAATGGTTTGATGAGAATAGTTAGTTCTTTGGGGGAAGTCAATGCTTTCACACCGTTGTGGTTCAAGTTCTCAAAAGGTTGAAAATTTTCCTAGGTCCTTCTTCATTTCAGCATATTGTTCTTTAAGCCTCTCCACAGCTTTTCTGTGCTCTTCATCCACTTCAGCCTGTTTGTTGTGTTGTTCTTTCATGAAATCTTCCCACTGGATTATATGCTGGTTTTCACTAGCTATTATATGGTCATTATAAATCTGAGAAAAGAAAATTTGAAAGTCATGTGTCATTTTCCAGACAATTATTTTTCTATGCAGAAGAGACAAACATAACTTTAACTCTTGATATTTGGTTACTATAGCAATCACAGCTTGAAAATCACAATGATAAAACTGCATTATAGTTTTAATGACCAACAAGAACACGACATATTAGAAACTTACTATGACTGAACATGGGTATCTACATTGTCGAAATTTCAAAAATGTCTAGTATTGTTAAATGACAAAATCAAATACAATTCAAGTAAATTTTCATACCTCTATTTCTCCTCAAATACCATTTAACTGCATATAACTTTTAAATAAAGCTTAAAGAATATATGCCAAAAATGATTATTATAAGAAATTTAAAATGTATATCTTACACAAAATATTTCTTTAAATGCATTAAAAATAATTATTCATTGTTAGTCACTCAAGAAATCTCTTCTGGTTCATTTCCATTCCTTAAAGCAAACAAACTCCAAAAGCATTGCTGTCAAATATTTGGAGATGCCCCTTAATATTTCTATATGAGAATAAAATTTTTGCTTTTGAGAGCCACAACAAGAGATGAAACAATGTATAAGTAAAAAAAGGCATAAATTTAGTATAATTTCAATTATTATCTTTGTTTTTTTTGTCAATTATTATCTTTGAATATGTACAACAATGAGCTAAAGAGAGCATGAAAAATAACTTTATATCTCTGCCTCAAATATTCTACATACAACTTTAGAAGTTAAGTTTTGAGACAAGCTAAGTCCTATTCAACAAACAAGCAAAATGTGATGATGCAAACCATAGAAACCTACAAAACACCTAAAGCCATTACTAATTCCAGCACACTAATGTAGACACCTGGTATACTTATGTACTGGTAGCTCAGCTGCTGGAAGAGAGCTATAGGAAAAGATAAAACCAGGTTTTCATGCGGCCCATAAAGTCCTGGCTGCCTTACTTTCTCTCTTATCTGGGACATGATGAGAAGCAGGAGGAAGAGCTGGATAAGCCATCACGTTCTAAGTATTTATGAAATGCTTATTTCTGTTAGCTGTTTTGTGTATCTTATCTACTTCTATAAACCTCTCTTACACGGTAACATTATTCTCATTTTACAGACGAAGAAATAAAGGCTTAAGGACACTAAATTTACTTCTCTATGGTCACTCAGCTATGAAGTTGCAGAGTCTCACTTAAGTCTTTCTAACACCTATGCCTTTTCTATCACAAAATGTAAATCAGATCTTTCCAGAGGAAGTTCTCCATAGGTAGCCAAAAGTCTCTTTCACAAGACCAAATAAAAAAGGCTATTGCAAGAGCTTTTTCTGCCAATCCTATGTGAAGTTCCTCAGCACAGAGGCTTCTCAAGTAAAAAGAGGGTGAGGGTCTGAAGTTTGGATTATAGTAAAACATTAGCCTAAAATATGTCCCATAGACTTTTGGAATTTAAATAGGTATTACAGTGGTGAGGAGGGAAGGTTAAGGAGGGTTTTACAGATCCAATAAAGTTGGGAAGCAGGTTAAGCAAAATCCAAAACATTACTTTTTAACTTTTTAGCCTCATGGATTGTAATTGTCCAAAATATACATAAAATAAATTATTTTCATAGAACTTTTGCACTATTAAATGAGAAAGCCATTAGACTAAAAAGAAAAGACAAAGGCAAATAAAATTCCTCAAAATGGTATCTTGTTTTAGCTGTAAATTAATTTTTAATAAATACAGAGGACATTAACATCCAAGCTCAGATGTTATTTAAAAATTTATTATTTTATTTTTAATCAAAACACCATAATTGGCTCAGCTGACCCTGTGATTTGGACCTGGTTCCACTTCCCCTCAGGCAGCTCAACAGAGAAAGATGAAGATCTGGGAGGCAATAAACCTTGCTTCAAATTCTGGTTCACTTATTACCAGTTGTATGATGCTGAGCAAGTTAAAAAGTTTCTTTAACTTTAAAATGAGAAAAACAACACTTTATATTCATAAATAATATTTGTAAAAATCAGAGGTAATACATGCCAAGTTCCTAGCTCAGTGCCTGTGGTGCTTAATAAAAGGTCAATATTATTATTATTATGCAAAATCACAAGTACCCTGGCCGGTGTGATTCAGTTGGTTGGATGTTGTCCTATGCACCAAAAGGTTGCTGGTTTGATTCCAGGTCAGGGCACATGCCTGGGTTGCAGGCTCAATCCCCAGTAGGGGGTGTGCAGGAGGTAGCCCAATAGACGTTCCACTCTCACATCGATGTTATTCTCTCTCTCCCTCTCCTCTCCCCCACCCCCCGCCCCAAATAATTAATAAATTAAAATAAAATCACAAGCAAAGAATCTGGAAGGCATGTCACACTACTTTTTATCCTCTCCAATTTAAGTTTTTTTGGTTCTTTAACTGTAGTCATTTAATTTTAGTAATACTTTCTTGTAATAATTCGAACAATAGAAGTAGCTCAAATAAGTTTCCTCTTTCATTCCCATATTCACTTCAATCCCCTTTGATGATTCCACTATATACTATTTTGCTATGTTGCCATAGTTATATTCAAACAGATTCACATTAAGTCTTATAGAAAGTGATAGTTCCCCTTCCCCCAACACATACACACCAAATCTTTTCCAAGTATTATCTTTTTTTTCCTAGTATTATTAATAGTTTGATGGGTAGTCAAAAGATTTTTTCCTATATTTATACAACCATATATTTTTTAACAACAAAATGAAGTCACATTACATATGACAGTTTGCAGCTTCCTTTTTTTTCAGTAATGATATAATCGGTACTAGTGGCAGACCAACAGCAGGAGGGTGGGTGAGCTCTGCCCTGGGTGCAAGCAATCAGGGGGTGCAATGTCTGTACAGAATTTAAATCAATGACACAAAGAGCTGAAAGACCGTCTTTTATTACCACCAGGCACTGGCAATACTGAATAATGTCACTAATAAAATACTCCTAAACCAAAAATCTTGCTTTGGTTAATCTCCAACATTTACAGGGAACTCATACAACTTAACAAAAGGAAGATAAACAATCCAATCAAAAAATGGGCAAAGGACCTAAATAGACACTTTTCAAAAGAGGACATTCAGAAAGCCAAGAGACATATGAAAACATGCTCAAAGTCACTAATCATCCGAGAGATGCAAATCAAAACAACAATGAGGTACCATCTCACACCTGTCAGAATGGCTATCATCAACAAATCAACAAACGACAAGTGCTGGAGAGGATGTGGAGAAAAAGGAACACTCGTGCACTGCTGGTGGGAATGCAGACTGGTGCAGCCACTATGGAAGACAGTATGGAGTTTCCTCAAAAAACAAAACATGGAACTCCCATTTGACCCTGTGATCCCACTTCTAGGAATATATCCCAAGAAACCAAAAACACCAATCAGAAAGGATATATGCACCCATATGTTCATAGCAGCACAATTCACCATAGCTAAGATCTGGAAACAGCCTAAGTGCCCATCAGTAGATGAATGGATTAGAAAACTGTGGTACATCTACACGATGGAATACTATGCTGCTGTAAAAAAGAAGGAACTCTTACAATTTGCAACGGCATGGATGGAGCTGGAGAGCATTATGCTAAGTGAAATAAGCCAGTCAATGAAGGAAAAATACCACATGATCTCACTCATTCATGGATAATAAAGACCATTACAAACTTTTGAACAATAATAGATACAGAGGCAGAGCTGCCTCAAACTGATTGTCAAACTGCAGTGGGAAGGCCAGAGAGGGTTGGGGGGCAGAAGGGAGGGGAGTAAGAGATCAACCGAAGGACTTGTATGCATGCATATAAGCAAAACCAATGGACATAAGACACTGGGGGGTAGGGGAGGCCAGGGGATTGTCAAGGGGGGGGGGGGGAAAGGAGACACATGTAGTAATCTTTGTAATACTTTAAGCAATAAAAAAAAAAATCTTGCTTTGGTCTAAGTCCTAAACAATTGCTGAGGTTGTTGAATTTTAACAATATATGTTACAAATTAACAGATTTTTATAGTTAATCTTTAATAAACGTTGTATTCTACACTGGAGTTAATTTATAGGACACCCACTTTAAATAGCCAGTCCTGGACAAAGTTGAAATCAGCTGTTCATTTCAAATGTAAATTCCCAGTAGCTAAGAATCATTTCAGTTTTCTCTGGATGTTCAGCTCCTCCAACCTCTGGGTAATTAAATATTCTTGCATTTAACCAATGATGGCAGAGCAACTGCTGAAATAAAACCCGAATTAGTTTCAAATCTATCATTCTACATTACCATACCATTTTTTGTACTTAAATTTGTATGTTTTTATTTGTATTTACAATTTTTATAATGCGGAAATATCGGGAGCCATTAGAATAGTTTTCAAAGAAACAAAGACAGCATTGCAATTTTTGAATTTATTGTAAAATGTGATTTTTATAAATCTCTTCTAGACTTCATTTGAAAAACTTTTTGAAATGTATAATAAAAGTATTTTCAATCAACTATGACTCAAGACAGATTGATAAATCTGATATACTATTTTAAGTTGAATATGCAAAGGTCAAATTTGATGAAGTCATTAATAAATTTGCATAAGTTAAGAATCAAAAGCAAACTATAATATTATTACCATTACTGTAACAGACCAATATGTAGGTAGATATGTTTTTCCTCCTTTTTTCAAAAACTATATTAATGTACTTAAAATGATTACTCTCTTACTTTTTCCTTTTGCTGTTATAGCACATTTAAATTGTTTACTTTTTTAATGGTATAATTACGTACATTAAGTTAAAAAATACTATCTGCATTTTTTTCTTATCATTATTCTTTAACATCAGGATTATTATTACAAATAATTTTGTCAGGGAGGGGTTTAAAGATGATCTATTCTAGTGTCAAATATGATAGGTACACTGCTCCTATGGACCTCTTTCCAAGGTCACACAGTGAGAAAGGGGTAGAATCAATAGTAAAAATCTGGTTTTCTGCTCTTTTTTGCTATATAATGCTGTTCAAACAAAACATAGTGAGTCATGCGGATTGGCAAAAATGAATATGTATTTCACATTCCAATATCAAAAATAATTAAGAGATTTTAAAAAACACAATGTGAATCACTTAAGATATATATATTTTTTAGTTAAAAATAAAAGTACAACTAACTTTGGTCTCATTTTTCTTTGTTTCTTCTAGCAAGTGATCATAAAAAATCATGTGGTATTAAAAATCAAAGTCACACAAGGAGCAGATGACTTTATTAGTGAATTCTACCAAACATTTCAAGAATTAACACAAATCCTTTTCAAACTATTCTAAAAAAAAATTAAAGAGGATGGAAGGTTTAACTCATTCTATGAGGCCAGCACTGTGCTAATACTAACTGATACAACATATACCTCAACAAAAAACTAGCAAACTAAATTCAACAGTATATCAAAAGGATCAGATGCTATAATCAAGTAGGATTTGTTCCTGGAATGCAAGGATGGTTCAACACATGAGAATCAACTGACAAAATACAATACAACAACAGAATGAAGAAAAAAACACATAAACATCTCAATTGATACTGAAAACACATTTGACAAAATTCAACACCCTGACATGATAAAAACAACTTAAAAACCAGTAATAGTAGGAAACGATCTCAACATAATAAAGGCAATATGTGAAAAACTCACAGCTATCATATCTGATTGTGAAAAACTGAAAGCTTTCCCTCCAATATCAGGAACAAGACAAGTATTCTGCTTTTTCAACTTCTATTCAACATAGTATTTGAAGTCCTAACCAGAGCTATTAGGCAAGAAAATACAAGGCATCCAAAATGGAAAGGAAGAAGTAAAATTATCTGTATTCACAAACAACATGATTTATATGTCAAAAATTGTAAGATTCCACAAAAAACTGCTAGAAATACTAAACAAATTGAGCAAATCTACAGGATACAAAATCAATATGCAAAGTTAGTTGCATTTCTATACCCTAACAAAGAACAATCCAAAAAAAAAATTAAGAAAACCATTCCATTTACAACAGCATTGAAAAAGAATAAAATACTTAGAATAAATTTAATCAAGGAGGCAAAAAACCTGTATGCTAAAAACTACAAAACATTGTTGAAAGAAATTCAATGGAAAGGCATCTCATGCTCATGGACTGGAAAATTTTATTTTGTTAAGATGTCAATACTATCCAAAGTGATCTACAGATTTGATAAAATCCTTATTAAAATCCCAATGATGTTTTTTACAGAAACAGAAAAATCCATCCTAAAATGTACATGAAGTGACACCAAATAGTCAAAACAAAAACAATTCTTGAAAAAGAAGAGCAAAATTGATGTCTCATACTATGTTAACCATGTGTTCATGATGTTTTTACATCTGGGGCCTTGCTGACCCTGGAGAGACTGTTCCTTCCAGAGCTAACTTATTCCTAGAGATAGTAAACAACCACCCTGTGAGAATACCTTTTATATGCAAGCCAACCAATACAAAGCCCATACCCTAACTACCTTCTTTATTGGACTTGCACATTCTGGGTCACTACCTACCTACCCTGGGCCAGGTACCAGACAACTATGCTCTTATGCCCCAGAACTTGATAAAATTATTCGAACTAAGCAATCCTAAGCCTGATTACCCTGCTTCATATGTAACTTCCTTTGGAAACCACAATAAAAGCTCTTGCCTATGTTTTCCCCTCTTTCACTCTGCCTGACAAACCCTAGTGCTTTCCTACATGGTCCTGTGTACACAGCATGCCCCCTTCTTTTGAGAACTATGAGTAACAAATTATCTTTATTGGAGATGGCAATCATCTCCAATCTGTTGGCTTCACCAAATCTAAATAATAAAACCTACATTAAAAAACACATTTCCTAATTTCAAAACATACTGCAAAGCTACTGTAATCAGTGTGGGACTAGCATAAAGATAGACATTTAGACCAATGGAAAAGCCCTTTGTCCATTTTTTATCAAACTGTTTTATTGTTGTTGTTGTTATTGAACTATATAGTTTTTAAAAATATATTTTTAATATTAACCCATTATTAAATACATGATTTGCAAATATTTCTCATATTCTGGGGAATTGCCTTTTCACTCTGTTCATAATGTCATTTAATGCACAAACATTTTTAATTTTGGTGAAGTAAAAATAAAAATTTACTTTTACTTTTGTTGCCTGTGCTTTTGGTGTCACAGGCAAGGAATCATTGCCAAATCCAATGTCATGAGGTTTCCCTGTTTTCTTCTAAGAATTTTATAGTTTTAGGCCTTACATTTAGGTCTTTGTTCCATTTTGAAATAACTTTTGTATATGATACAAGGTAAGGGTCCAGTATCTTTTTTTTTGCATGTGAATATACAGTTTTCCCAGCACTACTTGTTGAAAAGATTGTCCTTTCGCTATTGAATGGTCTTGGCATATAAAGATTTAATACAATTCTCATCAAAATCCCAATGGACATTTCTACAAAGAAGATATACAAATGTCCAAAAATCTTAAGAAAAGATGTTCAACATCACTAATCATTAGGGAAATGCAAACCAAAACCACAATGAGATAGCCATTAGAATGGCTACTATGAAAAAAAAACCCACCAGAAAATAACAAGGATGTGGAGAAAATGGAATGCTTGCACACTGTGCTGGTGGGGCGATAAAAATGGTGCAACTTTTGTGGTTCCTCAGAAAATTAAAAATAGAAATACCATATGATACAGTAAGTCCACTTCTGGGTATATATCCAAAAGAATGAAAAGGAGGAATTTGAACAAATACCTGTTTACCCAAATTAATAGTAGTATTATTCACAATAGTCAAAAGGTAGAAGCAACCCAGTATCCATTGATAGATGAACAGATACACAAAATATAATCATCTTTAAAAAGGAATGAAATTCAGATACATGCTACAACACAGATGAACTATGAAGACACTATATAACAGAAGCCAATCACAAAAAGATAAATGCTATATGATTCCATTTAGAAAGAAACCTAGAGTAGTCAAATTTTGGAAACAGAAAGTGGAATGGCGGTTACCAGGGGTGAGGAGGGGAGAATGGGGCATTAGTGTTTAATGGGTACAGAGTCTCAGCTAGGAAAGATGAAAAAGTTCTGGAGATGGATGGTGGTGATGGCTGAAGAACAATGTGAATGTATTTTATGCTACTGAACTGCATACTTAAAAGTGCTTAAACCGGTAAATTTTATGTTAGGTATATTTTATCACAATAAAAAAATTCAAATCAGGTTTCAGAGGATTCTTCATAAATGAAACCAACTACATTCTTTTATAAAGTGGACACAACTGATTTTCTGAAGATACATTTGGAAAATGCCAAAAAAAAAAAAAATTGAAGAGAAAGTTTGTTAATGAGCTACAACTGTATACTAGGAGTAATTAGCTTTAATGGTTTTGTCTCTATAACAAAGTGAAAAATAGTAATAATAAACTGTCTTACATATATCCCATTAGACATAAATTTAAAGAGAAGCCAATCTTGAAGCCAAACCATTCTAGGACCAGGTCTAGAAATGAACTCTGGGACACATAATACATTTCTGCATGCTTTAGTCTAAGTCAGTGGTTCTCAACTGGGAATGGATTTTGATGCTTCTGTCTCCCAGATTTTTGGTTGTCATAGCATAGGTTAGGGGGAGGTGCTCCTGGCATATAAGGGGTAGAGGCCAAAGATGCTGCAAACATCCTACAAAGCGCCGAAACCGGTTTGGCTCAGTGGATAGAGCGTCGGCCTGCGGACTGAAGGGTCCCAGGTTCGATTCCGGTCAAGGGCATGTACCTGGGTTGCGGGCACATCCCCAGTGGGAGATGTGCAGGAGGCAGCTGGTCGATGTTTCTCTCTCATCGATGTTTCTAACTCTCTATCTCTCTCTCCCTTCCTCTCTGTAAAAAATCAATAAAAAAAATATATTTTAACAAAAAAAACAACAACAAACAAACAAACAAACAAAAAACATCCTACAAAGCACAGGCCAGCCCCTCTCCACCCCACAAAGAATCATCTGGTCCAAAATGTCAATAGTGCAGAGGTTGAGAAACCCTGGTCTCAGAGAAAACTCAGTCTTAAAGGCCCTATGGAACTTCTGTCAGTAATACACGTGCCATTAATTGTACATATGCCCAACACAAACAAATGAAAAAGTATTTACTTTGATAAGAAGTGTCAGAATAACAACTGTCAGTAATGATGTTAAATAGAATATTACCTATTGATCTATTAACTCTGCATTTTCACACTCTATCAAGAACAATGTATAATCTATGCTATCTCACTGATCTCATAAAACTCATACTGGGATATAACTAAATCTAATAAATATTTGTGGACAAGATGAATCAAAGGATTCATGTTTACTTCATTACTATCTCTAGTTTGGTTGAATGGGGCTTCAAAAGTTGATACTTGTGTATGGAAACCAAGTTTAAACTATTCACACATATTAACAAGCTCATTTCCCTTGATGGCATATTTTTAAGAGCCAGTGAATTTTATAAGCTACTTGTATTTTCTTTTATTTTTATGCTACTTGTATTTTCATTGCACTACTCTTATTGCTAGCATCCAAAATACAACTTTGTATTAGTGAGTCGTTTTCAAGACATTTATTGTTCTTATGAATGTACTTTTAGATATCAATTGTGGGAAATGTGATTTGGATGAATGACGTTTATCATAATTTACTTCCCACAGAATTCCACAAATTGTCTTGACATAAAAGAATTAATGATTAATGGCAAGAGTCTATTTTATTCCATTACTACTCCCATCTTTCTTTGTTCTGAGAGCCATTCAAATACACAAAATGTAGCCAACAGTATAACTAAGGACAATAATTAACATTAGATTGCAAAATGCAGCTAGACGTCAATTTTGCTTTGTACATATTTGCTAGATGAGAAATTAAACTTTACCTCTATGTCTTTTATATATTTGTAGTGTGAAACCTCTGCCACATCAAAGTTTTGGCAAAAGCCAGATGACAGAAAAAAAAATTCTTAAAGATACGTATTTCAAATCTATTGCTAACTACATAAACTGAAAAAGAAATAAAGACTAAAGGTTCATTGCCTTGGAAGAGTATAAAAGCAGCGATTCTCAACCTGTGGGTCAAAACCCCTTTGGGGGGGTCTAACGACCCTTTCACAGGGGTCGCCTAAGACCATCGGAAAACACATATGTAATTACATATTGCTTTTGTGATTAATCACTATGCTTTAATTATGTTCAATTTGTAACAATGAAAATACATCCTGCATATCAGATATTGACATTACGATTCATAACAGTAGCAAAATTACAGTTATGAAGTAGCAACGAAAATAATTTTATGGTTGGGGGTCACCACAACATGAGGAACTGTATTAAAGGGTCGCGGCATTAGGAAGGTTGAGAACCACTGGTATAAAGAATTTTTATTCTTCTAGGAAAAGCACATCTTTGTGTGACTTATAGCTGGTTAATTTTATTACGTTATTTTGAGAAAAGAAAATACTCAGGGTGGCTGATTATGCAAGTAGGTTTCACAGGCTCCATATCAGTTCTTAGTGAAACACAACATTTCAGTACATTCTAAAATAGTAACTTTAATGTGTACTCTATAGATAGTTCAGTAACGTTCTCTAACATAATACCTATAGAAATATATTTAAGACTAAAATATTCTAAGGGCTTTCTTATTTCTTGAGGCTACCTTAAGAAAAAACAACCAGGGACAGCATCTTTTAATTCAGAAAATCATGAATGGGCAGGATTTTCAAGGGCTTTGCCAACTCTAATAAACCACAACAGGGCTCTTATGCACAAAGTGACTGTCTGCACCTTAAACAAATGATTGAACTGGCAGGGAAGATGTGCCACCTTACATATGAAAAGTGATATACAATTTGCAAAACCATTTCACATAAACCACGTAATATAATCTATCAGGTAAGTAAAATATTAATCGATAAGGTTAAGTAAAATAGGTATTTATTTTGCAGATGAAGAGCTTGAAGCTCAAGGCATTGTCCAAGAACATACAGCTAGCTAATAAAGAAAACAGCTAGAAATAGAAGCCACTGTACTTTTTTTTTTTTACCAAATCTGGTGATTTTCTTACTTACATATAATATAGTTAATACACCAAATGTGAAAAAAGTTCAAAGTGCCAAGAAGAACCATTCCAATTACAATTTAATTTTAGGTTAGTTCTGCTCAAGGATGAAAAGAATTGCCATTTTATCAGAATCATAACTACTCTGACGATGTCTTCGAAAGACCAATAATGTGTGAGAGCATATTCACATAAATCTGCTTAAATCACGCAGCAACATGTTCAACATGCATAGGGCACCCTTTTTAATTTTCATTGTGAAAGCCAAGAGAATTGCACATGTTACAGCCAGGAATAGCCAGTGTTCTTACAGAAAAAGTCTTTTTGCTTCTCAAACACAGAAATGCTCCTGGTGCCTTCACTAACAATTCGTTTAATATAGCAATCAAGGTTCTCCACAATCATCCTCAGATATAACCCGTTAGATCAGGGTGGGGAATGTCCGGCCCGCAGGCCATATGAGACCTGCAAAATCATTTCGTCTGGCCCTGCCAAGGCATTAGGTTTGAGTTAATTAAATGTTCGACCAAATATAATAGGCTAATTTTTAAAATATATATTTGTATTCATTTCAAAGAGAAAGGGTGAGGGAGAGAAACGTCAATGATGAGAGAGAATCATTGATCTGCTGCCTCCAGCACACCCTCCACTGGGGATAGAACCTGCAAACTGGTTATGTGCCCTTGACAGGAATCGAACTGGGGACCTTTCAGTCTGCAGGCCGACGCGCTATCCACTGAGCCAAACCGGCTAGGGCAAGCAGGCTAATTTTTAAGTTGATAACTTTGTATGGCCTGCAAATGATGTTATAAATACCCAAATGGCACTTGGCAGAAAAAAAGTTCCCCACCATGCTTTAGATAGTCCACATCCCAGCTCCACAGACTACTGAATTCTAACATCTTTTGTCTTTTCTCACATGATATTCGTCATCCTCTCATATTTTTCTTCCCATATCCTGTCAATTGAAGTCCAACTCATTGAGCAAGGTTGGAACGAATGCTAGCATCCTCCTAATAAATTACTTTTTTGCCAGATCCTACAAAGTTCCTTGTGACTGGACCACAGCTTTTACAACTTTTACTTTATCCTTCATTATATTAGTACTAGAGGCTCGATGCACAAAATGCATGCAAGAGTAGGCCTTCCTTCCCCGGCCGCTGGCACTGGCTTTCCTCTGGCACTAGGGACCCAGGCTTTTTCTCTGGCCACCAGCAGGCACCCAGGACCCGGGCTCCCCTCGCAGCCCTGGCTTCATCTGGAAGGTTGTCTGGAAGGATGTCTGGTCTAATTAGCATATTATGCTTTTATTATTATAGACTAGTGGTTTGGGATCCCTAGACTTTTACCTCCTGAGTATACAAACTGCTTCAAACTTAACAAACTAAAATTTTTCTCCTAGCAAAGTAGAGGATTAAAAAAAAAAAAAAATCTGTCCAGCCAGGAAAAGCCCATTGAAGCCCCCGTTCCTGCCTCTACAGTGCTCTCTAGACACAGTGCAAACACTCCACCCAACCCAGACTTTCCTGCCTATGGCTTTGCCTTGCCCTTTTATCAAGGTGCTCCGCAATGGCCTGTTTCCTGACCTGGCCTGCTAGAAACAATCCTACTCTTCTTGGGCAGCCTTCCCCCCTGGCTTGAATGTCAAGTTCTTTCAGTAGGCTTGATTCATCAAACTGTTCAATATTTAAACTTTATATCAATATTTAAAGTTGAGCAGAGGGTGAAGAAATTCAAACTGGGGCAAGGTTCATTCCATTATATTTTTACACAATGCCAAATCTGAACCACAACACCTTCCAGAGAAATGGAGATAGTAACACTCGTTGAAACACGCACATGCAAAAAGGTGTGTATTTCAGAATGACTTAGCATTTTCAACATTTCTTAATAAGTGTATCTTTATTGGTTTAAAGCAATATATAAGCTATATAAATAATTCATGAAAATTATATGTGAAAACACCAAATTATAACAAGGACCTTAAATCCTTAAGCTATTTTTCCACATCTGAATTTAGTTAAGATATAATTAAAATAAGCAAAGCACTACCCGGCAAGTGATTCACATGCACTTATGACTATTCACTAAATAACCCATCCACAGGCATGAAGGCTTCCTTTTCTAGAAGAAATATACATACTATACTCAACGCTTCAGGTGCAAAGGAAGATTTATATTTCCAATCTGGTGAGTATTTTTTGTTCCATGTAAAAGTCCTATTCTCTCTCCTCCATAAGACAAATACCACTTTCAAGGAAAAGATGGAAATGTTGAAAAGGTGGAAAAAAAAGGTCAAGGTCTGTAATTTAAACTATAAAAATATGGATGGTGCAATCATGTGCCCATACCTCTTCAAAACATCATGAATGAGCCATTTTAAAATCTTTTAAAATCATTGCATAAAAAACCCAATTCAGATAACTTCTTTTTATCAAAAGCTAATATGATTATAATAAAAGCCCTGAAGTTAGAGGCTCCAATACCCAAATGATCTACTTTTACCTTTTTTTGTTCCTGCTCCCTCTGTTGGAGTCTACAGACTGAGTCAGTAGCTGCTTGCACTGAAATAAAACAGAGAATGGGTTTTCAATTAGCAGCCCTTGATCAATGAAAGAATGACCTGGGAAAACAAATATGTGGATTGTTTTAGATCTCAAAAAACTATGCAAAACAACAACAACAACAACAACAAAACAACCATGATACTATTTTGGTTGTGGTGGGGTAGCAAAAAAAGTTCTACCAATATATTCAGTATGTCATAATCAGAACTACCATCATTCTTGAGCTTTGAGTTGCAAGCCAAAGACATTTAAGTACTAATTCAAATGACAAATTGTCAACAATAACCATAGAATTCTCTAAAAAGATATAAACTTAGCATTACATTTTGATTGTGCCTTTACAGTGTCTTTCCCATTCACTAGGCCCCTCTCCCTTTGTCTCTTGCACACTACTGCTCTCTTGCAGATATTACTGGAATGCTTCAACAATTTTCTACTATTCTTCTTGCCTCTGCTCTCGTCTTCAAATTCATCCTGGCTGCCACTGCCAGATTCAAACTTCTCCAGATTGTTTTCATTGAGTTGTTTTCCTTTCTAATGGACCAAAACTGTTAGTAATAATTACTATAGTTATTTATTAGTACTATGGTGCCAAGACCTGTACTTTCCATGTATTATTCCTTTTAATCCCACTTTTCTATTTAGAAGAGGATCACTGTCACACTTTACAGAGTATTGGCATTTGTAAAAAAACAGGGGTAAAGAGGTAGATGTCACTCAAGGAGGTAATATGACTAACTAGTGACCCAGCACGTGAAATCGTGCAAGACCCGGGACCCCCCCGCCCCCAATCCCAGTGTGGGGCGGGACCCAGAGTCAAGTCCCCACCCACCCGCGCACACCTTGCTGCACACGCAGCCCCGCCCACCTGTGCGCAGCGAGGCCTCCTGGTGACTGGTCTTTGGTTGTTACAGCGTTACGACCACTGGGTTTTTATTATATAAATACAAAAAGTAGGATTAAAATCAGATCTCTGACTCTAAAGACTTGACTCTTATCCTCAACACTCCATTCCTCTTATAATTTCATCGATGAAGCTGGTTTTAATCCATCAGTTATTTAAACCTTTTCAATTACTGGATCCATTGTATTTACATAGATAAATGTCATCACTTACTTCACTGTTTAGTGTGCAGGCTAAGAGTCAGACTTTGTTAAATCTAGAGCTGAGCACTTATTAGTTGTCTCACTGATCTTTGGCATGTTTGTTTACTTATTCTTTCATTCATTTGCCAAATATTTATTGCCAGGTGCTGTTATTGCTACTGTTGCTAATTTTGTAACATCTTAGTTCTCCATTTGTAAAACAACAAAGAGGACTTCAGAATTGATACAAGAATTAAATAAGATAGGATAGAACCAAGATGGCGGCATAGGTAAACCCCCGAGTTTGCTGCCTCGAACAACCACTTCAAAAATACAACTAAAAGACGGAAAGGACATCATCCAGAACCACAGGAAGGCTGGCTGAGTGGAAATTCTATAACTAGAAGGAAAGAGAAAAGCATACCGAGACTCAGA